>NC_067400.1:166596862-166933112 GCF_016432865.1 Antechinus flavipes
AAAATTAACAGTACAGAAATAGACACCAATAAAGCAATAACATAATTCTAGTTTAAAAGATAGATTAATCAATAGTCTGAAAGCCTGTTGAGGTGAGGCAAAAGAAGTTTCATCCTCTTTTTCATTATTTGCCTGAAGCACATAATTTGCCTGTATCTCACTTTTGTCTCACTTTTCCACCTTTTTTTCCTAGCTATCTTTGAGAGATGTTATGAAGTTAAAAAGTTAGGACTAGAAGGGACCTTGCCATAGTGTTCAGGCCTGATGTACCTAGATTTAAATCATTCTGAATGGATGATAGGCTATACAAATTTCTAGCTAATATTTAAAAATCCAAAGAAATTCTTAACTTTTATTTCTTACCTACTTTAGTGTAGAGCCAGGAATGCAATGAAGGATTTGAGTTAAAGCAGCAAAAATTCTGACCAGACATCATGAAACTAGGATGATAATTCTAACTCTTCCACAACCCACCTGAATTTTCTTGTGAAAGTCCTTTTATCTTTCTGGACCTCAATTTGTTGTCATTTAAATGAAAGCACTACTTTGTACTTGATGAATTCTAAAGTTGCTTCTAGATTTAAAATTCTGTGACATTGCATAGAATTCTATTTCTTCCTTGTTTTTTAATCAGTGGATATCAGGGGAAAAATAATCAACATTTTCCATATAATTGTAAATTAACTTGGTTACTACTATTTAGTGTTTTGCCATTTAGCTTTCATTATTGTATTTTTAATCCCCACATCCAATAAATAACTAGTTTTTTGTTATTCAATCATATCCAAGTCTTCATGACCCTGTGTACCATATAGTCCAAGGTGTTTTCTTGGCAAAGATCATGCCATTTTCTTCTTCAGTTGATTAAGATAAACAGAAATTAAGCAACTTGCCAGGGTTACACATCTCATAAGTGTCTAAGGCCAAATTTGAACTTGTCTTACTGATTATAGGCTCAGCACTGCATCCACTTAGCCATTTAGTTGCCTAACAACACTAGGCTCTTGAAAATGTGTGTTGCTTTATTAATTGATTATGTTTTTTCATAATTCTTATTCTTTCATACTTTTTTGTGGTATGATTCTCAAATAATATAATTATTCTGTTGTCTGGAATTTCTGAGTACACTTTCTTAGTTTTCAAGATAAATGGCATGTTACTACTCAGAAGCATAAAAGTTTTCCATATCAATCTTTGTAAATGAAATCATGTTCCTTATCAATATTTCTCTAATATTTAATTTCTCCAGAATATTATGCCACTTAGCATTTTCCCATACTCTATATCATCAAATTTAATATATATATATATGATTTATATTAATTGCATTCTTATAACTTGTTTTTCCTGAGATTCTGATGTAATTTCTAAACAACTTCAGACCACCAGTCTGTAAATTATTGATCTTGACTCAGAAACATCTTTTTTTTATTTCTTTGCACTAATAATTGTTGTATAATAATTCTTTTTTTCCTTTACCACATGCTCCCAATGGGAAATCTGAAGGCCCCATTATTTTTTAAAATATCTGCAATTGGCTTGAACCTCCATCCAGAGCTTCCTGTCTTCAAATCTTAGGAAATTTTCTCAGGGGAAATTTTATGCTCATCCCATTGAGTAATATAATAGAAGAATTCAATCTCTACCTTTTCTTGAATGATAGGATTTTTCCATCTTCCACATAGGATAACCTTTCAGGAATGAAAGATCAGAGCTCAAAACTCTGAATAATAAAGAGTCCCATAGCTTAGCACTATCTTCCCTCTCCCTTACCCCCAATTCCTATTAGTAATTACCAGTTTTCAAAGGCTCTTTTAGTCAGTGATGGCCTTGGTGAATGGCATCTCATAACATCAGTTCACATTTTTTAATCATCTAGCCATAAGGAATCCATAAGAATCTAGGGACAAGTTTGTATAACTGCTTTCAGTTAGTTTCATAATGTACTTGGGTTCTTTAATATTATGGATCATAGTTTAAGCTCCTAGTTGTTAGTGTTTCCTTTCTCCCTCCAAAATTATCTTGGATTTTGTGTGTGTGTGTGTGTGTGTGTGTGTGTGTGTGTGTGTGTGTGTTGGGCATAAATTTGCAAATATACATCTTTTCTCCATTCTATAGAAACTTCTTAAGGTAAAAAGCTAATTAATATATGTCTTTGCATCCCTAGGGACTAGGACAGTGCCTGACTAATAGGTACTGAATAAATAAACAATTGGTAATTGAATGAATGAATGAATGTCCCCTGTAGCCTCTAAATTCCTCAAGAGCAGAGACTTTCTGTATTTGTGTCCCCAGAACCACCTCATTCTGACTTCTCTAATTTAGAGGCCCTTAATCTTATTTGGGCCACGAACCCCTTTATTGAAATTTGCATTCTGAGATGATGATGGAATAGATCACAAATTTCCAGTTTCTCCAGATTTTTGTTGATATAGTGAAATCTCTGGATCCTTTTTCAGAATAATGTTTTAAAATAAATTAAATTGATTAAATGGGATTACAAAGAAATCCAATTATAATGAAATTTCATTATCAAACTTTAAAAAAAGTCCAGGAGGTGGTTTTTTTGTTTTTGTTTTTGTTTTTTGTTTGTTTATTTTTTGTTTTGTTTTTGCCATTTTCTTCTCTGGAAGAGTAAGGCAAACAGAGACTAAACAACTTACTCAAGATCCCATATCTAGTATCTAATGTTGAATTTGATTCTCAGATTCTGAACTTGTCAGGGGCAGTGCACTATCCACTGTGCCTCCACAGTGCTGCCTCCACTTAATCCTTCTTAATAAATGATGAATTGCTTAGTTTAATGTAATTTTAGATTTAAGCCAAATCTATCTTGAGCAGCAAAACCAGATAGCAGTATGGCCAGTTTAATCTGCCTAGTCTCTCTTAAATTCAATAGTAATCATCACAACTAGATCAACCACACTGAACAAACTAGGTGAGCTTGATCCACTATGCATCCATCCAGTTTCATAGACGTGGATATAGTTTGATTTTATATGGCCTTATAATTTAAGTCAATATATTTATATCCACATCTTTTGCATCTCATTACTTGAAGAAGCCAAAGTCTTTGAATTTCAATAGCACATTATAAGAATGAGCAAAGGGTGAGCATTTATAATAAATAGGGGAAAGTCCTAGATTAGCAAGAATTGGTGTTTTCAATGCTCTCAGGCTTATTTGGTCAAGAACTAACTAGAATCTGTCACTAGCCTTGTGCTTCCAGGCATTTTCAGACAGAGATTTCAAAGGGAAGACCATTGTTCACATCATCAATATTTAATTGCTTCAGAGACGTTGGGCAATTTTTCTCCCTCTCAAAGACATTCCATATGTAGAGTGTTGTAAATATCTATGAGTTTAAGCAATTTTTTTTCTCTTGTTTGAATCAATGCCTTGATCATCATTATTTCTTAAGCAATAAATCTGGGATACTTTTATTATTATTATTATTTCTGAGTGCTTTATTCTCATTATCATTTTTGCTTTAAAAATTTCTTGGAGGCAGTGAAATCCCATCTGTGCTATACTACCACAGCCCCAGCCCCAGAAAACCAGGATTTTGTTTGGGACCTCTGAATCAGTGGCAGCAGTGGTGGTTTCCAGACCTCTCAGCCCAGGAAAATCAGCAAGAAGATAGATAACACACATCAGAAAAAGATAACACAGCCAAAACTCCTATATCTAAAGCCTCCAAGAAACATATGAATTGCTCTCAGGCCATGGAAGAGCTCAAAGGGGTTTTGAAAATTAAGTAAGAGAGGTAGAGAAAACATTGGGAAGAGAAATGAGAGTGCTACAAAAGAAAATACAAAACTAATGAGGTGAAGAATACCTTAAAAAAGCAAAATTGGATAAATGGGAAAAGAGGTACAAAAGCTCACTGAGGAAAATAATTCTTTAAAAATTAGAATTTAGTAAATAAAAGCTAATAACTTTATGAGAGATCAAGATACAATAAAACAAAACCAAAAAAAAAGAGGAAAATGTAGAAATGTGAATGTGAAATATCTCGTTGGAAAAACAACTCACATGGAAAAGAAATCCAAGAGAAATAATTTTTAAAATACTGGTCTGCCTGAAAGCCATGATCAAAAAATATAACAGACAAAAAAAATTCTTTCAAGAAATTATCTAGGAAAACTGTCCTGATAATCTAGAACCAGAGGATAAAATAAAAATTGGAAAAAATCATTGATCATATTCTGAAAGAGATCCCAAGATGAAAACTCTCAGAAATATTATGATCAAATTCCAAAGCTCCTAGGTCAAGGAGAAAATATTGCACACATCAAGTATACTGAAGCCACAATCAGGATAACACAAGATTTAGCAATTTCTACATTAAAGGATCAGAGGGCTTGGAACATATTCCAGAAAATAGTGGGGCTAGGATTACAACCAAGAATCATCTACCCAGCAGAACTGAATATAATCTTTGAAGGGAAAAGGTGGAAATTCAGTGAAATAGAGGATTTTTAAACATTCATGATAAAAAGACCAGAGCTGAATAAAAATTTTAATTTTCAAATGCAGGACCCAGGAGAAGTATAAGGAAGTAGTTATGAAAGGGAAATCATAAGAAACTTAATAAGGTTTATCTGTTTACTTCCTTTGTGGAAGAATGATACTTGCAACATAAGAACTTTCTCATTATTATGGCAATTATGTATAGAGTGCACAGGTATGAGTTGAATATAAAGGGAGAATTTTTTTTTAATTAAGTGGCAATAGAGAAATGTATTGAGAGAAAGAGAAAGGGAGGGGTGAGGTGGTATAAATTATCTCCTGTAAAGGAAGCAAGAAAAGGCATTTATGGTGAAGGGAAAGAGAAGGAGGAGAGTCATCAGAATTGACTCAAAAAAGGAAGTAACATAACTCAAAATGGATGTAGAAATCTGTCTTACTACAGAAAAGTAGGAGGGAAAGGGCTACAACAAGGGGAGAGGATGTTAAAAGAGAGGGCATATTGGAGCAGAGGGGTAGTCAGAAGCAAAACACTTTTGAGGAGGGACAGAGTAAAAGGAGATAGAAAATATAATAAATATAATAAACAGGGGGAAAATATGATTAGCAATAGTAACTGTGAAAAGAATTTTGAAACAAGTTTCTCTGATGAAGGCTTCATGATTCAAACATGTAGGAAATTTAAATTAAAATTAAATTTAAAAATAAGAGCCATTCCCTAATTGATAAATGATCAAAATGTCTAAACAGATATAAAATGATAAATATCTTTTGATTTAACAATACCACTACTTGACATATATTCCAAAAGTGTTTTTAAAAGGACCTATATTTATAAAAATATTTAGAGCAGCTCTTTTTTCAGGGCAAAGAATTGGAAATTGAGGGAATGCCCATCAATTGGGGGATGGCTGAATGGGCTGTGGTATGTGGTCATGATGAAATATTGTTGTTCTGTGGAAAATGATAAGTAAGTTGGTCTCAGAAAAATCTGGAAAATCTTTTATGAACTCAAGCAAAGTGAAATGTACTGTGTACAAAGTAATGGAAACATTGTAGGATGATCAGTTGTCAATCACTTTGCTATTCTCAGCTATCACTTTGCTATTCTCTATATGTACATGCAATGTACACACATGTGTACATATATGTATACTCACATATGTGTTCCATGGTACTATATATTATTATAACTATATCTCACTAGAACTATTGTGAGATTCATATAGGATATGTATGTATTTTATACATGTATATATATGTCATATATGTATTATATACAAATGTGTATATACGAATGTGTCTCTATGCAATATCTATGTATGTATAATGCTCTGTTAATTTTTATTCCTGTGCTTCAATTTTTATTATCATAACTCTTCTACTGATATCTTTGCCTTCTATTTAAAAATTTTGTTGTTATTTTTTTTTTGAAGTGTCCTTGTCTAGTCTCTGTGACTGGATTGTAAGCTGAGACAGAGCTTTAAACTCCCTTTGTATTCTTCATAGAGTCTAGTCACCTAAGTGATTTAACTCAATAAATATGGAATTGATTTATTTTGTCACTTCCTACTTTATACCAAGTGACAGTTTTATCCATGTGTTCATGAGTTAGTGCCATGTTTTCTCTAAGTCACACAAATTTAGATGTTTCTCCTCAGAGAGATTACATTTGCCATAGTAACAGAGTTTTTTCTAGCTCAATCATTAGCAGTAAAACAGTGAGGTAAATTTATCATCCCAAATTTAAAAAAAAATAACATGATCTTGAATGATCACAAATCCTCACTTCTCTTTCCTCCTCCTTCCATTTAAAATGTTTTTTAATATCATTATCATCACATTTTCATGGATTTTTCCCCTAAATGTTTGATTTCTATAATCTACAAGCTTTAAACAACTCAGTTTGTTAGATTTAGCCAGGAAATCTGATAGCCTAAAAGATATACTTCTCTTACCTTTTTTTTTTTTTTTAAGAAAAATGAGGAGAAGCCAGAAGATGAGGAAAATAGAAAAGGAATATAGGATTTAGGCACCCTTTTGCCTTTATAAAACTTTGAATTTGAGTCGTTACTCATGTGTTTCCTCTGCTCTCCAAACCCTTAGGAAACTAGATAATTATTGAATGATATATTTGTCTAGGTGGCTAACTGTCAAGTACACTGAGAACTGTCAGGAGTACTCTGAGAAGGTAACTCTGTAGGTTGCTGACCTGTCATCTATAGTTTCTCTCTCATTAAAAAAAAAAAAAGTTCACATTCCTCTAAACAGTATGAAGTTGAAGGGATTTCATTGCTTGACCTTACCTCCAGAGTAGGCTACTAGATGTGAGCAAAAGGATATTAAAAAGAGTTCTCCTCATCAAAGTGATATTTCCTTCCCCGACATCCCAAGGTCAGACAAAGCTAACCAGTGGTTCTTATGTCTTAAGAAGGTGTCACTTCCAAACTCTATGCTTCTTGTAGGGTTTGATTTCAAGAGGCAGCCATTGTTGTTTCTGACTTTGTGACAGAATCAGAGCTTCTTGCTGGCGAAAAAAATAAGAGCATATTGACAGATTGATTTCTGCTCAATTAAATCATTTCAGTCATAAGTGAGTATGATGTGCTGTTCAGAAATAGAGGAACAGATGTTATCAATCTGTCCCAGATTCCATTTCTTATTACCAGTGCCTAAATCACATCAAAGAAGGCAACATTTCCTGTCCTAATTTGATAAGAGGTGTTACAAAAACACCTTTCTCTTATAAAGTCATCATTTCTCATTCCCTCTTCATCAATTTGGTGAATTCCTTAATTTTTTTTCTTTCTCCCTGTAGATTTTTTTTTTTTACTTTTTTGACTCAATATAATAAGGCTCGCCAGGAATAAGACCAAGTGTACACAGACTATGATATTATGAGAGTAAGGGCTGGTTTTTGTTTGTTTGTTTTTGCCTTTCTTTGTAGCTTGGTAGCTTAGTAGTACTTATAGTTTAGTGGTATTTGGCATATAATAGGTACTCAATAAATACTAACTGACAGATGAATTAACTAATTTTTAAATTAAATTGTGTTGGGTTCTGGTTTTTAGTTATTTTTAATGGGAAAGTTCTATTCAATGGAGTTCCCCCACATCTCTATCCATTTCTTTCTCCCTCTTGACTGTTTCAGTTGGTCTTTTATAAACTCCCATGTTTTGATTATTGTCTGTATACTGATGTTTCTTAGATCTACTTGTGCAGCCCTAATCTTTCTCCTTATCTTTAGACTTACATTTCTAAATGTCTTTTAGAAATCTCAAATTGGATGTCCCTTAACATATCCAAAACTGATGCATTATCTTTCCCCAAAAATATTCCTCTCTTCCTCACTTCCCTGTTGCTCTTGATGGTATCATCATACTCCCTTCTCTCATCTGATATTGCCATGACATGGTACAGGGCCTTATCACCTCATGTCTGAACTATCTCAAAAGCCAACTGGTTTGTTGCCCTTTCTCAAACCTCCCCTTCCTCTAGTTTCATCCTCTATTTAGTTGTCACATTGATTTTCCTAAAATATAAGTCTAATTACATCACCAGCACTATTACCATATTTCTTTGAATAAACTCCAATAATCCCCAGTATCAAATTCTATTTGACTTTTAATGACTTTAATAAGCTTTTCCCCTCCTTTTTTTCCCTTCCAGTCTTTATCTCTTTTTATTAATTTTCAGCCCACTGACACTAGCTTCCTTGATGTTCTCTGAACAAAATTTCATTAGTTGTTGCTCATGTCCTCTTTATTTCTACCTGTTGGCTTCTTTCAAGTCTCAGTTTAAGTCTCACCTTGTTCAAAAAAAAAATCAGTCCTCTTTAATCTTACTCCCCACTCTCAGAAACTACCCCCAAACAATGCTAAATACTTCTGTTGTCTCTCACCCATTTGACTGTAATCTCCTTGAAAGCAGGGACCATTTGCTTCTTTCCTTTTCTTTTATATCCCTAGGTATCTTACCTCTGCCACTCCAAATGAAGTGAGGATCAAATGAGATTGTATATGTCAGCTGTTATGCAAACTTTAAAGGATGATGCAAATGACAGATGTTATTATTATCTAGTCTAATCTCTTTACACTATGAACAAGGAAGCTGAATTCCAGAGGGGAAAATTATTTTCCCCAGACCCCAGAAAACTAGTTGTAGTCAAAGTCAAAACTAGAACCTAGATCTCCTGCTTCCTGGTTCTGTACTCTCTCATACTCTAATGCCTCACAAAAGCAGACTTATGAATTTATAAGTGTGATTTTCATCACATAAGCAAAACTTGTATAAAACATTTGTAAAAGCTCTATTAGCTTACTTAATTTGTTTATTCATTTCAAACTCTACCAATGAAACTGAACTAAGCCTATTCAGAATCTGATTCATCACATCCAGCTTAGCAAAACAAGAGTCTTTCCAGTCTTTGAGATAATGGTAAGACATAAAATACTGCATTATAGGTGGAAAATAATTGCCCCAGAAAGACAATTGCCTTGTCAAAATGTCTGCACTATGTCATACCAGGACACCAGTTGATGCTTGGCAACACATTTTGTATTTTTACTACTAAAATGAACCAGTTTCAGAAAAGGTAACTGCCATAAGTGATGCTTAAAATAATCTGTATTCCATTTCTTATTACCAGTGCCTAAATCACATCAAAGAAGGCAACATTTCCTGTCCTAATTTGATAAGAGGTGTTACAAAAACACCTTTCTCTTATAAAGTCATCATTTCTCATTCCCTCTTCATCAATTTGGTGAATTCCTTAATTTTTTTTCTTTCTCCCTGTAGATTTTTTTTTTTTTACTTTTTTGACTCAATATAATAAGGCTCGCCAGGAATAAGACCAAGTGTACACAGACTATGATATTATGAGAGTAAGGGCTGGTTTTTGTTTGTTTGTTTTTGCCTTTCTTTGTAGCTTGGTAGCTTAGTAGTACTTATAGTTTAGTGGTATTTGGCATATAATAGGTACTCAATAAATACTAACTGACAGATGAATTAACTAATTTTTTAAATTAAATTGTGTTGGGTTCTGGTTTTTAGTTATTTTTAATGGGAAAGTTCTATTCAATGGAGTTCCCCCACATCTCTATCCATTTCTTTCTCCCTCTTGACTGTTTCAGTTGGTCTTTTATAAACTCCCATGTTTTGATTATTGTCTGTATACTGATGTTTCTTAGATCTACTTGTGCAGCCCTAATCTTTCTCCTTATCTTTAGACTTACATTTCTAAATGTCTTTTAGAAATCTCAAATTGGATGTCCCTTAACATATCCAAAACTGATGCATTATCTTTCCCCAAAAATATTCCTCTCTTCCTCACTTCCCTGTTGCTCTTGATGGTATCATCATACTCCCTTCTCTCATCTGATATTGCCATGACATGGTACAGGGCCTTATCACCTCATGTCTGAACTATCTCAAAAGCCAACTGGTTTGTTGCCCTTTCTCAAACCTCCCCTTCCTCTAGTTTCATCCTCTATTTAGTTGTCACATTGATTTTCCTAAAATATAAGTCTAATTACATCACCAGCACTATTACCATATTTCTTTGAATAAACTCCAATAATCCCCAGTATCAAATTCTATTTGACTTTTAATGACTTTAATAAGCTTTTCCCCTCCTTTTTTTCCCTTCCAGTCTTTATCTCTTTTTATTAATTTTCAGCCCACTGACACTAGCTTCCTTGATGTTCTCTGAACAAAATTTCATTAGTTGTTGCTCATGTCCTCTTTATTTCTACCTGTTGGCTTCTTTCAAGTCTCAGTTTAAGTCTCACCTTGTTCAAAAAAAAAATCAGTCCTCTTTAATCTTACTCCCCACTCTCAGAAACTACCCCCAAACAATGCTAAATACTTCTGTTGTCTCTCACCCATTTGACTGTAATCTCCTTGAAAGCAGGGACCATTTGCTTCTTTCCTTTTCTTTTATATCCCTAGGTATCTTACCTCTGCCACTCCAAATGAAGTGAGGATCAAATGAGATTGTATATGTCAGCTGTTATGCAAACTTTAAAGGATGATGCAAATGACAGATGTTATTATTATCTAGTCTAATCTCTTTACACTATGAACAAGGAAGCTGAATTCCAGAGGGGAAAATTATTTTCCCCAGACCCCAGAAAACTAGTTGTAGTCAAAGTCAAAACTAGAACCTAGATCTCCTGCTTCCTGGTTCTGTACTCTCTCATACTCTAATGCCTCACAAAAGCAGACTTATGAATTTATAAGTGTGATTTTCATCACATAAGCAAAACTTGTATAAAACATTTGTAAAAGCTCTATTAGCTTACTTAATTTGTTTATTCATTTCAAACTCTACCAATGAAACTGAACTAAGCCTATTCAGAATCTGATTCATCACATCCAGCTTAGCAAAACAAGAGTCTTTCCAGTCTTTGAGATAATGGTAAGACATAAAATACTGCATTATAGGTGGAAAATAATTGCCCCAGAAAGACAATTGCCTTGTCAAAATGTCTGCACTATGTCATACCAGGACACCAGTTGATGCTTGGCAACACATTTTGTATTTTTACTACTAAAATGAACCAGTTTCAGAAAAGGTAACTGCCATAAGTGATGCTTAAAATAATCTGTATTGCATTAAGATTTGGCCTAATCAATATTTTCCTAGGCCAATACTTTACTAGAGTAAATAAATTCATGATTATTGGTAATTTTTTCCTTTTTGTCTTGTACAAATCATACACTCACAGAATTTTAGAGTTAGGAAAAACCTTAAAATATCTTTGAAACGGGTTTCTCTAATGGAAATCTTGTTTCCAAGATATAAAAGAATGAATTTAAATTTAGAAGAATGTAAGCCATTCCCTAATCAATAAAGTCTAAGGATGTGAATAGATAGTTCTAAAGATATAATTCTATGAAATAATTCTTTGACTCAATAATAATTAGAGAAATGAAAATGAAAGGATTTATGAGGTTCCACTTTAGACCCATTAGATTAGCAAAGATGAGAAAGAGAAAATGACAAATATTAGAAGTGCTATGGGGAAATAAGCACATTGTAGTATTGGTGGAGCTAGAAATGATCCAAATCATTGTGAAAAACAATTTGGAATTACAGATGGGTTCCAGATTAATATGAATCTTATGAAGTTGTTGCATTATTCAAGTTTCCACCACATATTGCCATTTGGATAGAACTAATTACTGTATTTTACACCAATACATCTTCAGATAATGAAACTTCTACTACATCGAACCACTATACATGGATCCTTATTATTCATATTAATTAGTTACAAAAAGTGTAGATCTTTTGATCCAGCTACATAATTGCTAGCATTGTACCCCAATAAGTCACCTTCTTCCCTAGCTCACTACATAGCAATGGAACTATGAGGCATCCTTTGAAGGAAAAAATTCTGAATGAAACCTGGATTTAAATCTCAAATCAGATTCTAACTACTTTGTGAGCTTGGGGAAGACATTTAATCTATCTGAAATCAAATTTTTTTTCATTTGCAAAATGATATTTACACTATCTACCTCAAAGGATAATTGTGGATATGATACTTTGTAAAACTTAAAGCATGAAAATGTGAGTCATTACCTAACTCCTCTCAAAAAGGAGGAGTAAATGATATTATTTTTACAAGGAAGAGAAATTGAAAATCAAGATTTACCCCCAAATAATGAATATACTCTGGAAACAAAAAGGCCATGATGTTTTTATGATAAGCATATTTGCCTTATAAGACAAGTTAGGTGGTATGTTGCATGGAGGATTGGCCTTGGAGTCAGGAAAACTAGATTTTGAATCCCAAGTCGTATATTTATTAGCAATGAGATCTTAAACCATTTCTTACCTTTTATTAGCTTCTATCTCCTCATTAATAAAATGAATTTCCTAATGACATTTATTCTACAGAAATTATATGAAAATCACATGAAATAACAATGTATTTTATAAGCCTATAAATGAAAAAGGTAACTTAATGTCTATTTATAAATTATTTTCTTCCTAGAATTCAGTTGGTTAATATAGTCTGAAGTAGTATCAGAATGGCCGAAAGTTTTAAGTTTTAAGTTAATAAAACTTAAAGCTTAAGTAATATCAAACCACTGTTTGAAGAGGTTTAGTGATGGGGAATTTATTATTTCCTAAAATAGACTACCCCATTCTCAGGCAATTCTCATTTTGAAAAAAATGTTTTGCCTTTTGTCTACTTCTACCCACCAGTACTATTTCTGCCATCTGGACACAAACAGATTAAGTATAAATCATTTCTCTTCCATGTGACAGACCTTTAGATACTTTAAGCAATTCCCTCATGATGCTTCTCTTCTCCAAAATAAATAGCCAAGTTCCTTAAACTGATCTTTGTATGACACAGTCTCAAGTATTCTTGCTATCTTTATCAACCTACTCCAGTTGTATTCAAAACCATCAACATGTTCCTAAAGTCTAGTTTCTGGTGTAGTTCCAAAATGTAAAGTTAACAAAGATCTAAAGCAGGACCATTATCATCCTTATTCTAGGCACCACATTTTTATTAAAACAACCTATAGTTATATCTTTCTTATAACTATTCCACATTGCTGATGAGATTGTAGTCTTCAAATTTCTCAAGACTTTACAGATAAAATATTGTCTAGCTGTACTTCAGCTATCCTCTTCTTGCATAATTGATTTTTTGGACCTAATGATAGAATTTAACATTTATCTCCATTGCATTTCATTTTAGTAATATAAAAGAATATCTCAGAGTCCCTCCGAGTCTTTGTATTGTAAACATATCAAACAAGAAAGCTGTTAAGCAGTTAGAAGTGCAGTTAGGCAAATGGAACAATATTAATAATAACAATTGTATAGCATTTTAAAGCTTACAAAGTTCTTTACATGTTATTTCATTGATTCTCACAATAACCCCATGAGATAGATCTTATTATTTATTCATATTTACAGATGAAAAAAACTTAGATTAAAGAAGCTAAAAGATAAATGAGCTTTTCCCCTGAGATTAGTTGTTTCTTTTTCATTTTCCCCCATTCACTCGTTTATATAGGAGCATGAAATAAATGGAGAGTTCAAAACAAAGGGATCTCAAACTCTCCATTATATAGTAGGAATTATGTAAATAACCATTACCCAGTTCACAGTCTAGCCTTCAGAGGTTAAAATTGGGAAGTATATGAAATGCTCACCATAAGCAAGGATGTGGCCTCTAACACAGAGACTTAGATTAGGAAGAGATGTTTCAAGAAATGCTTGTGACTAATGACATCATTTTGTGAGGAAGATCTGATTTTTCAGAAATGAGAAACTTCAGAACCAAAATTCTGAGGAGGGAAAATGAGAAGTTGATGGAATCATTCTGTTTTGGCTATTAGAAAAGAATTTATGGCTTTTTTAACGAATTAGAAAAAGTCTATGGGACTTAAGCTAAAAAATAGAAAAAGGCCAGTTCCCACTTTTCCCCAGGGAAACACTAGGGACCGAGACTTATATCTGTGATTTCATTAGTGTAGGAAACACCTATGTGAAGAAATATCTACTACCAAAGAAGGTCAGTACCTTCACTACAACTGAGAGAGACAGAGAGACAGAGACAGAGAAAGAAATAGACAGAGACAGAGAAACAGAGAAAGACAGAGACAGAGACAGAGAGAGTGTATCTTGAGAGGTTAATTAACTTGTCCTGGTTACACAGTAAATATGTGTCAGAGACAATACTTGACCCAGGTCTTTCTGACTTAAAGCCAGCTCACTCTGGCATCATAGTGACTTTAAGAGGAAGAAATAACCAAGAACTTCAACTGAATCAAAAGCTGGCTGGAAACAAGAGGTTATAGCTGAGTGGCATCCAATAAGAGATGGAGTTTGACAGTATTCACCAGAGTTGTATGAGAGATAGATCAGAACAGCAGCTGGCCAAGGCCCTCCATCTTACTGAACAGTAGCCACTAGAGATTATACAACCAGACTATGAGTGTGAATCGGGACTATATAAGAACAACCACATGAAGATAAAAGTAGCCCACCAGGGTCTAAGGCCCATCCACATTTGTGTTCAGACTGTTTTCTATGTGTGTGCCTCTTCATGTGTATTCCCTATTTGGGTTCATTCTTTCCCCTTGTTTATGGAAGTTTGTTTGGTATTTTTTTAAAGAGGGTTTTTTTTTTTGTTTGTTTGTTTGTTTTGCTACTTTTCTAATTCTGACATTTGGTTAAATCCTCTTTCTTTGGAATAATTGTATCCTTTGGCTGATTATTATTGTAGACGCATCAAGAGGGGATTTGTGAGCTATGATTTCCAATTCAGACCCAAAGAGTACTTTAATCTTGGGGTAGATATTCCATGGGAAAATATATGAAGGTAAGATGTAGGAATCTTGATTTTCATTCTATTGTCCCTAATTCTTTTTATTTTATTTTGGTGTTAGCTAAAGGAATTTAGGGAATTAAGGATGATAAATTAATAAACTAAGATAACTACTTAAGATATTCTTATTTGACTATATTCCAGAGTGTATTGATATCATTAGTGTGAGTTCTTTCTACACTGACACAAGAGACTTATGAGTTGTTAAACCTGAAAAATTCATCAGAAGAAAGCCAACTGTTGTTGAGCTTCTTCTAATTTGGTTAGACCAGTCCTCCAACCACACACATACATTCCATCACAAGACCCATACTTGAAGCCTTTCCAACTCAGTAAGACTTGCCAACACTTGTGCTCCACTGGCACAACCTTTAAGAACCCAGTATCACCTTCATGCCATGATGACTCATTGAAGGATTTCAATATAATTCAAATGACTTGCCCAAAGTATGCTCAGTTATGTTTTTTTTTTTTTAATGAAGGATAAAGGTCATTTAGGTATCAATTTAGGCTGTTTCCACAAGGAAATCATCCTTGTCAAGAATATAGCATTTTCTTAGCAAATACCCAAACCATCATTCCAGTCCTGTCTTTGATTGATATCCCCTATCTGGAGCATTTGGCATTGACTTTTAAAAGGCAACACAATGACAGTCAGACAATAAACCTTTAAGTGTCTGTTTTTGTACCAGGTATTTTGCTAATACTAGGGATACAGATATGAAAAAGAAATACAGTTCTTGCCCTCAAGGAGTGCACAATCCTGTGAGGAAAAAAAACACATAAAATTTTTGAAAATGTGGGGGAGACAAGGAAGGAAAGTACTAATGTGGGAGCATGAAGTAATTTAGTGCAAAGGAACATATTTGGGTGGGAAATGAAGAGATGCCTTTCCTTGCTCCCCCCATCAGTCCTCCAATCAGTAGGACAGAGAAAACTGAGGGTATTGTAGAAGTATATCAAAACTGATACAATCTCAGAGAATAAGAAATTTCCTGAGAGCATGATGGAATCTAGTCCAAAGGAATATACTCAGCTGGAAAAATAGGAGAATGCTAACCTACCATATGGCTGTCACTGGAAACATATGTTCAAAAGTAAGTACAAAATTTACATATGAATATTTCCAGAAAACTATGGAGGTCATACATGTTCCAATACTAAACTCTAAAGTTCACCCATATTTTGGAATTAAGAGAAAGTGCTATCATACCTACAGCTCTGCACTGAATTAACACCACAAATGATCAAGATAAAATCTAAATTCTTCCAGCTGTGGCTTGTTGGCTCTGAGAGACTAGCTCCCAAGAAGAGGTATCCTAATGAAATCATTTCCTCAACCAGTACTTCATCTGCCATGACTCCAGAGAGGTTTTTGTGGGCCACCAGAATGTTTGGCAGTATTGAGGAGCCCACGGTAGAAGTTAGATCTGTGAGCTATGCAGTGTGGTAACCCATGTCTGCCCTCTACTAAATAGAGTTCAAGGGCTGCTCGGAGTGTTCTAAAGCCCAAGTCAATTTTTTTCTTTTCTGACACAATCCACTTTTGCTTAGTTCCAGCAGTTTGACTGTATCTTCTATTGGCAGAGATAATGGCACTAGGAAAATCAAATTTTGCAAACAAAAATAAGCCTGACTCCTTCATGTTGGTTCTCTTATACTTTTTAGAATACTTAATTTCAAGTTAAGTCAATCCTTACAGAGATGAATGAATTGTGAATATACAAGTACTTCAGCAACTAGCCTATGGTTAATCATGTGACTGAGGGAAACAGCAAAAATGTATATCAATTAGATAAACTCAGTCCTAGAAACATTGTAAATGTTCAATTAAAAATTAAACTAGATGATCTGTAAACATCTAGATGAGAAAAATTTCAGATTGATGAAGATCTAGACATGGACATGGATTCAATTTGTCAAAGTTATTGATCATCAATCAATTCACATTTTTTAAACATTGTCTTTAAACACGTCATTTAGAATATAAGTACATTGGATGAAAAATACCAGCTCTATGTGAAAGACAGGAAGCAGCCAGGTCTAGAGAAAAAGCTGATCGGGAAATCACTTGTACTTCAGCTGAATTCTAGTTCCTACTTCTAATATATTTGCTGGATGATCTTAGTGAGTCATTTTCCTTCTTAGTCACTACAGTAAAATCTCTAAGACTCTAAATTATAGACTAGTTGTCAATTTGCATTAATGGGGAGAATTTTCTTATATGGAATATCTTATACCTGTGAAATCATATCCTGTGAAATCATATATCTAAAGTAATGAGCAAGAGATGATATGTCTAAGACTTTAAGGTCTTTACAATTGATTTGGGGGTTATAGCATGCACAGATAAGAATTCTGCATCTAATTCAATAGAAGCAAAGGAGAGATCCTGAGGAGATGGTACCTGAGTTGGGTTTTGAAGATTTCAATAGATATAGATGGAGCAGTAAATCTGAGGCTTGGGGAGAAGGCTAAAAGAATAAACTTCAGTTTGCCTAAAATATAAATTGCTTGCAAGATGGGGGTGGTGACATAAAACAAAGTCTGGAAATGTAGCTTGTAGCTAGATGTTAAAAAGTTTTACATACTAAACCGAGTGTATATTTTATCTTGGATACAATAGGGAGACAGTGAATGATTCTGATCAGTGAAAAGATATGGTCTGACCTTTATATTAAGAAGATTACTTTGGTAACTAAAGACTGGACTGGAGGGAAAAGATACTGGAAATGTGAAATTGAACCAAGGAGTGACAAGATTCACCTTGGTCAAACTTTAAATGTGAGTGGCACATTGACTATTACAAAATTTAGATAAGACAAGATCCTATGTTCAAAAGATCTACCATCAAGTCATTCCAATCAAGACTAAATAAAGAACTTAAATTATTTTTATTGACAGAGAGACAAAGGAGGTATAAGTAAGGTACAAGAGACTATTAGTATAACCTACATGTAAGAAGTGAAGGAATAAATTAAGTAGGCAGAAGCCTAATCATATAGGTTGAAGAGAAAATGGCCCTAAGGAAGTATAGACATGAGATATGAGCAAATCTCTGAAACAGTAAGTCTAGCAAGGAAAGAGAGAAGATAGATGGAATCATTGTTTGGAAAAGTAAGATTAAGGAGACACAGGTCTTAGAGGAAGCAAGTGGGAGTTGAATCAAAAAGAGAGAGATTAGTTTCGTACAATGAAGGAATAGTTTTCCTGGGACCAAAGAGGAGAGAAAAAATGTATAAATGACACTGCTGAGAATTTATGAAGAATAGAAGAAAATAGTTAAATGTTTAAGTCTGTTAATCTCCTCAAGGAAATACAAGGCTGAATAAAGTGTTTAAATGTTTGTTTTTGAGGGTAGAACAGGGAGAGATTGGTGTCTTAAGAAGAGAAGCAAAGTTTTTGAACAATCATTGAGAGATATAAAATAGGGAGTCAATCTTTTTTCTTTTACAGCTTCTCTCTTAGGGTTGTTTAAAAATCTATTCTCACATTTTCAATTATTAATTACATGTGCACAAAATATATTTTATATATGTGTGTATGTGTGTATGTACCTGTACTTATATATCTATATGTATATAGATAGATAGAAACACATAGATTCTCAAGAGAAAAAAAAAGTAGAAAAAATGAAAAAAAAAGCAATATATCCATCTAGACCTTCTAGATCAATACTAAATTTTTTTGTTCAATTGTTTCAGTCTTGTCTGACTCTTTGTGACTTTTTTGCTTTTTTGTTTTTTTGGCAAACATACTAAGTGGTTTGCCATATCCTTCTCCAGCTCATTTTACAGATGAGGAAGGAAACTAAAGTAAGCTGGCTTAAATGACTTGCCCAGGATCACATAACTAATAAGTATCTGAGACCACATTTGAACTCAAGTCTATCCTGATTTTAGATTCAATGTTTTATCTACTGTATCATCAAATCCCCCCCCAATAGATAGAGATATGGATATGAAGTGTCCGTTTATCTATCTATACTCTATCTATATAGATTTAAGTTTAAGTGTCCGTTTATCTATCTATTACTCTATCTATTTAGATTTAAGTTTAAGTGTCTATCTATTTAGATAAGAGTAATAGATAGATAAACGGACACAAACTTAAAGCTTTAGAATTCCAAAAAAAATTCAACTTTTCTAAAACAAAGCTATCTTCCCCCCAAAAAAACCCTAGTTCTTGTCTTTATTTTCCTAATTCTGTGAATGACATTACTAGCCTCCAGGCTTAAACATTGGAATATATTTGACATTGCCTCATAGATTCAATTATTTGAAAAGTATTATTGAGTAACCTCCAATTATTTTTTACTTCTATACTTTCCTTTCAACTCTACTGCCCCCACCTTAATTTAAAGCCTCATTTCCTCTTGCCTTTAATTTTGTAATAACTTCTCAATTTGTGTTCCTAATATAATCCATAATTTGACACTAATTTTTTTTTAAGTCACATCATTCTGCCCATAAAACCCTTTAGTGTCTCCACAGGATTAAGCAAATAAATTCCAGGTTCTATAGTTAGATATTCCAGAATCTCCACCAATCTTTCTGGCCTGACATTATGCCATTGTTTTCTCAGAGCCCTCTGCTTTAGCAAAAGTGTATATTTTCTTTTCTTAATCTATTTGATGCATTCCCACTTCCCAAGACCTGCCTTTACTTAGCACCTGGAGTATCTTTTTTATCTGGATCATCAGAAAGTTGCTTCAAGTTAAAAGTATTATACATATTGAGTATCCACTCAAAACTATAGCTCTGAAATTCCCTTCACTGTTACTAGCCAAGCAAAGGATCTTTTTATTCAAAAGAAGAGCCATTTGATTTAAATGCCATAGCAAAATGAGTGATTAAAAGTAACTTCCTTACACATAATAATATATTCTCACACCTGTTACTAAACTATCTGTGGGGAGCGGGAGGGGGGAAATATGTGGGGGAAACATGCATGGAAGGGCAAAAATATAAAAAGTATTCCTGTTTAGAGCCATCAATGCTTTCAATGCAATAGAAGGACACAGGACGTCTGATGGGAACACCTTACTCTTGGTTGCTACCTGCTGGGAATTTCTGCCCAGCTACAGTCGCTCGTTTGCTGCTGCCATTGACTGATCTTCAACTGTGAAGTGGTTTCTTTCTCACACTGCTGTTCTCTGCTAGTCTTCAGCTAGGGGGACGCTTTTTTCCTTGGTTGTTGCTATATTTGCAAAAGTTTCAGGGTTAACAATCCCATTGCCTGGGGCCATTTCATCTCTTTTGCAATGAAGACTCTAGGCAGCCACTAGAAAAGCCTTAAGGCATTTAATTTGTCTTTTGAATTGCTTTTCTCTCCAAGTGATACTAGGACCACTCAATAAAGTGAGATAATTCCTTTTAATTTCTTTCCATTCTTATATTACTACTTATGATACATAAGAATCAAAGAAACTGGACAGGAATGGTGATCTTTGTTCTACTTCTTCCTAGCAATCATACAGCTGCACATTCCCTGGACTCATTTCTTTTTTTGGCATCCAGTGTAGTCTTTTTATATGCAATCCTACTGAAATCCTTTGAGTCTTTCAATGTCCAGCTCATATGCAATATTTACCATGAAGTCTTACTCAATGCTATCTGTACCTCCTCAATCCAATCAAAAGTGATTTCCTCATCCTTTCAATTATAATAGCCTATATTTTATTTTTATACCACTTACTTTTCTATATTCTATCTAGGATCATCAGAGAGTAAGCTCCTTAAGGGCAGGAACCCTTTTTATAATCCTCATGGACCTAATACAGTATTTTGCTCATAATAACTAATTCAGAAAATATTAAATTAAATCTTTATCTACCTAATTCAACATAATCAAATTTTCATAACTTTTGATAAGTGCTTGAGTAATGTCCTTTACTGTGTTTAAGGATGATTAGGAAATGCATTTCTATAACTTGGAACCAAAACAGACAGTAATGAATCAACTTAAATTTCAGAGTGCTGAAATATCTAGACCCCATTTGAAAGCCTAGGTTCACCTTCTACCTTTTGGGACTGGTAAGCAAATTCAGTCACATTTATTGTCAACTCATTCTCCCACAATACCAAGGTATAATTCCTTCTCCCTTTTTTTATGCATATAAGTTCTCCCTTTTCCTTAGAGAATGGGAGTCAAGAGAAACTTGTGTGGTTCCCAGCTGGAACAATCCCATTTAAGCAAGTCAAGCAGGAAGCAGAATTAAATTACTTAGGAGTGGGAGAATTTTCTTAGAAATTCCTTCTTACTATTGTATACTTTCAAAAAAAAATTGCCCCAAACCACACCTTTGGAATCCCTGACAAATTCTCACTGCCTGTATGAGAATGAATTTCTATGCCATAATAAATCTTTTCAAGTGAATTTTGTTGAATGCATTAATGAGCTGAGAGAAACCAAAGGGAAAGGGTATTTTATAGAATGCCCTAATTCATAAATATTCCTTTACAAAAAAAGTGGTTATAAGAGTGGAAGAGAGACTCAGAAACCAAGTAGAAAAGTCTCAGACAGTGGAGTGAACAATTCAGTAGAATACTTATATGCATATCTACATATGTAGGAATAGGGACTGGACTTAGGATTCATTGATAATGAAAACTCTCAAATGAAAATAGTTCAATCTACTCACAAAAGTCAATAGTTTAGAGAGTTGCCTAGAATACTAAGAAGTGAGGTTACTTACCCAGAATAGCTAGTATTTGTCAGAAGTCAAATTGAACCCAGATCCTTTTGGCCTTCAACCTTGCCTCCCCTCTATTCACTAGATCAGTGGTTCTCAAAGTATGGTCTAGAGAATCCTGGGGATCTCTGAAATCCTTTTAGAAGGTCTACAAATTCAGAAATAATTTTTATTTCCAATATGGTAAATGTCTATAAATATAATCCAGATAAACAAAAACGCTTTGGAGAGATCCTCAATAATTTTTAATAGGATAAAGATACTGAAAACAAAAGTTTGAGAACCACTGCACTAGATCATGCTGATATTATATAATATATACATATATATATGTCTACTGATAGATATATACATACATATACATATATGTATACATATTTCAAATTTTAAAATGTTAACCTCAACACTTGAAAGACAAGATAATAACCATGTTACAAGAATCATGTCAAGAACATGAACAATTACTTTAAAATTCAAATACATACCCATCTCTGAATGAATAGTACACCTCTCAAAGAAATAATCTAAGAACAGTAACCACATGAATGATGGAACTAATACTCCCAAAATGGGTACAATTTAAATCAGGTTGATGAATTAAATGCAATGGGCAATTTGTTCTCAAGGCAAATGATTCTACTTTTTCTGTGATTTCCTTGTGATTGTTTCATTCTTAGGGATGTAGGTTATGTTTAAAATAAGTGACTTTTCACTCATGATTGGGAAATTCTATATTACAGATGAGAAGAGAGAAGACTTAAGAAAATGATATTACATGGTTAAGGAAAATATAACTCATGGATCACTACAGTTTCTGAAAAATTGAATTTGAGGATCAGACAGTAGGCAATGGTGAAACCTACGGTAGATATAATCAGACTTACACATTAAGAATTATGAAGACGCATCAGGGGAAAAGATATTATCAGAAAAACATCAAATATAAAGAAAAAGTGGGAGACAGCTGATAAACATTGCAGGAGTTTCACTGGTAGTCCCTGAATGTGAGGAGAATCCTAAATATTAACTCAGGTGCACCTCACTAGAGCAAATATTTAGAAGGAAATAGTGGAGTTATATAAGAGAAGCAGATAGGGGAAGTTTCAATTTATTCATTAAAAGGAATATACAAATCAATTCAGAGGTTGTATGACATAATAAAAAAAACACAATGGTTCTTGGTAAGAATCAAATGAGATAATATTTTTAAATTATGTGGTACAACGCCTGGCACATACTAGTCAATAAATGCTTATTTTCTCTGTTATTCAGTGTCAATATAATTATATAATAATTCAGTTTCTTTTCCCCTTGCTCTTTCTATTTACTTCATTTTAATCATTGTGTATATGTGTGAGTATTTTTTTTTCTTTTTCTACTTATTTCATGTTAGCCCAATTCTTTAAGAATGAAGGCAAATTACCTTGGCCACAGAAATTGAACAGAATGAACACTGGACTTGGATTCAAAAAACTCCCTTCGAGTCCTAGCTCTTATTATTTACTTGCTGTGTGATCAAAAGCTAATTGTTTAGCCTCTTTGGGCTCCATTTTCTTCATAAAAGGATGGAAGTGAAACAAAACCCTTAAGTTGGCCATCCTCTTTATTTGACAGAGAAGGAAATTCAAGAACAATATCTTAAAAGATCTCCAGGATAGAATTGATGTAGAATTGGGACTAGCTATTATTTGCCTTTAAAATTTCTTCATTCTAATTAATACATGTCAATTTTTATTTTCAATATACATCCACATGAATGGGAGAGACCTGTGGTTGGAGAGACTAAGGCAGCTTAGTGAGTTAGACTTCTTGATCATGAACTTGGGCTGAGTGCTATGGCTGAACAATGAGCTTGATTTAGGATTGAATAGTATGAGATAATCTGTATTCTTCATAATTGCACAGAATTTTCAACAAACCTAAATAAGAGGTGGAGTGACTGATTGACTGAATTGTAAGGAGGTCATTGTCACTGGATCAGAGTATGTGGCAGGGAGTAATTTGTAAGAAGATTGGAAAGATAGGAAAGAGCTAGGTTACAAAGGACTTTGAATGACAAACAGATGATTTTGCATTTGATTCTGGAGAAAATAGGGAATCACTGGTATTAAAGTGCCCCCAGCAAGGGGGCAGCTAGGTAGTTCAGTGAATACAGTGTCAGGTCTGGAGTAAATTCAAATCTGACTTCAGACACTTACTAATTGTGTGTCCCTAATAGGCTACTTAAATTTGTTTGTCTCATCTATAAAACGAGGAAATGGCAAACTATTCAAATATTCATGAGAAGAAAACTCTACATGGGATTCTGAAAAAGTCAGACACAACTGAAAAACAACTGAACAACAACAAAATGAGTTTATTGAGCAGGAGGCTAACATGGTTGGACTTGTCATTTTGGTGTCTGAATGGAAGATGGTTTGCAATAGGGAGAGACTCCTTGATGAGAGACCTATCATCAGGCTAGTGCAAGAGCGCTGATCTGAAATGCTGAAGGCCTTCAACAGAGTGGTGACAGTATCAGAAGAAAGAAGGGGTTATGTTTATTTTGCAAAGAAAAAAATCAATATGCTTTAACAGCAGATTGGATGTGGGAAGAATGAGAGATAGTAAAAGATGTCAAGGATGATGTCTAGCATTAATTACTTGCCTATTATATACCAAGCATTGCACATGACGAGCCCGAATAGTTTGCAATATGCAACTAATGATTACGTGTGTAAGTAGAGGAAGATACATCATTTAGTATATGTAGGTTCAGAAAAGGAGTTGATTCAATCATAGCATCATAGAATGGGAAGGACTTCAGAGGCCATCTAAAAAAGATTTAAATATAGTTGCATATCCCCCTTATTTGTTTTTTTTGTTTGTTTTAATTTTTGTTTTCCCCAATTACATGTGAAAACAACATTTTTTTGTTTGGTTATACATGTACATTCATTTTTTTACATATTTTCTTACAGATTATGCTGGCAGACAAACATCAGAACAAAGGGAAAAAAACCACGAGGAAAAAAAAAAAAGGAAAAAAAGTGAACATAGCATATATTGACTTACATTCATTCTCCACAGTTCTCTTTCTGGATACAGACAGTGTTTTCCATTCAAAGTTTATTGGGATTGCCTTGGATCACATAACCACTGAGAAGAACCAAGTCCATCATAGCTGATTGTTGTACATTCTTGCTGTTGCTGTATATAATGTTTTCCTGGTTCTGTTTGTTTCGCTCAATATCAATTCATGTACATCTTTCCAGGCCTTTTTAATATCAGCCTGTTCATCATTTTTTATAAAGTAATAATATTTCATTACCTTCATATACCAGAAATTATTCAGCCATTCCCCAATTGATGAGCATCTACTCATTTTCCAATCCTTTGCCTCCATACACACCAAAAAAAAGCTACTAGAAACATTTTTGCACATGTGGGTTCTTTTCCTTCTTTTAGAGATATGGTGCCTCCATGATCTGGAAAATCTGTATAAAATTTTGCATCAGAGAAGATGTCTGAATTATTATGGTATTAAAAGATAAAACATGTTGACATTTTGTAATATTATAAATATATTTTATGCATTTCTGAGTTTCTAAACATTTTCTGCTAGCCTTCCTGTGTCATCTCTAGCTTCCACAAAACTCCCCAAAAGTACCCATTTAATTTCTTAAGGCTACCCACAATATATGGAAACCATGATGGGAAAAGTTGTAGCGTTGAAAAAATAACTGGGATAACCTAGTCCACTGAGACCATGAATCTCTTGATGTATTAAAAAAAAAAGTCCATCTTCTTCCATCTTTGGAACTAGGATATAATAATGCTTTACTTATTCTGAGGTGCTTCATTTGAGATCTTTAGCTATATCCACAAAAAAGAAGGAAACCCCAAAGATTCCTAAGTCACAAATTTTAAGGTTACAAAATCTATGAATACTAAATTTCATGTAATTATTCATAGCAATTCAGAACCTGTCACAAAGGCTAACTTACAATAATTTAGACAATTCTAATTTATTTATTGAATTTCTAGACCACAAGAGATTATTAACAATAATTTAGAAAGTAAGAGATGGCAGATGACACATACAGTTGCCAGAAGTGACAGCTGATATCTTGGCAGGGTGGGACAAGACAAATAAAATACAAAAAATCAAACCCAAGGGTCAGAGGCAATATGATATAATGAAAAAAAAAAAAAAACAGTGGACTTTGTGTCAGAAAATCTTTCCTTATACATATTCCTCATTTCAAGAGATTGAATAAGGTACCTTACATCTCTAAGTCCTGTAGCCATTAACACAAAAGCATAGCATTATGGGATTATTTAGTGTACCAACAAATAAAGTTGTGTGTGGTCATTAGCTCCTTAAAGCATCATTGTCATGCACAATGTCTTACAATCATAGAATCATACAAGATTCTTCGGAAGGTCATCCGAGGCCCAGCTTCTTAAAAATTGTGGTTTGCAACCGGGTCTCATAATGAATGTGGGGATTTAAAATTTATGATTTTTTAAAATCAGTAAATATTTGATTTGTATACCTATTTTATAAACCAATATATCCAGGGTCATGTAAAAATTTCTCAAATGAAAAGAGGTCATGAATGGAAAACTTTTAACAAACCCTGATCTAATGCTGTTGTATTTTATATGTGAGTGCATTCATGTTGACTTTTGTTTTTGTTTTTGTTCCAACTTAGCATTGCTTATTTATTGTACAGAGTATCTGAATCATACATTGATGATGATGGTGATGATGATGATAACATTGGTAAGGGTACATATTTTTTGATCACTGTGGGCTTTCCCATAGCCTCCCAATATATATCAGATTAGATTACTCCTTTGTTCAAAAATCTGCCTTGGTTCCCAGTTGCCTCAGACAGATGCCTTTGCCAGACATCCATGCCTCTCTTCCATCTGGATAGTAACTTGCCTTTCAGGTATTCTCTCTTATTTTTCTCCTCCTTATATTCTAAAAAAAAGCCAAACTGGATGTTCTCTAGTCTATATACATTGGTTTTGTTTACCTATAGCCCCTTGCCACATTGTTTCCTAGAATAACTCTCCTTTTTAAAATTTTATTTTATTTTTAATACATAGAATAAAAAACAATCATTTCCATGACACAGTATAATAAAAAAGATGATTGTATGTGAAACTGCAAAATCTATTTTGTATAACTTGCTATTCCTTTTAAATTTATAATAAAATTATTCAGATTTCTTTTTTTTTTCTTCCCTGTCCCCTCTCCTGCCTTACAGATGATAATCATTAGACACAAATAGATATATATAGATAGATATAGAAATAGTTATAAAATTATTCTATACATACTTCTAGTTATCCGTACTTTCTCTGGCAGCCAATAGCATCTTTTTGTCAATATCCTTTATAATTAATTTGAGGATAATTGTCAAAATGATTTTTTTCCTAAAAGTCATTCTTAAAACAATATTGTTATTACTGTATACAGTGTTCTCTTGTTTTGTTCATTCCATTCTTAACTATTTCATGAAAGCCTTTCCATATTTTTCTAAGATCATTGATTTCATCATTTCTCATAGAAAGTATTCCATCATAATCATAGATGTTAAATGGCTTTTTGGAGATCACATAGCATTATCATGATAGAACTGGGAATTGAGTCCCAAGTAGCTTAAATTCTGAATGACATTAAGTTTGGATCAATGAAAACTAAATTAAGAAAACTAAAAACCTTGTTTTAAAGAATTCAAAGAATTATATGTTTCTGAAAGATTTCACATACAAGATGTAGAAAAAGATCTTTTTTTTTTTCATGATTCAATAACACGCTTCAGTTTATTCAGAAAGTTCACAATAGATAAATAAGGAGTTACTGTACTTTCATTTAAAGCACACTGTTTAACAAATAGCATTATTCCCGGGAAGGTCAGTGGGGCTACACAACTTATTAAAAATTTTCAGATTAAAATACATAAACAAATAAATTAGCATATGAATAGATAAACCCACTTGTATGCATATTTAGATGCATATACATTGATGAATAAATAAGATGAAGCAAGGTGATATGTCCTGTTTCAAGAAAAAAAAATTATGACTGCACTTAAATCAACAAATAATAAATCTTTTAAATAACTTTTTGTCTGACACTTTTCTAGGCCTGGAGATAAAAACATAAAAATTAAACAGTCTTTGCCCTCAATGAACTTGAATTACATATGCTTAGAAAATTCATACACATTTAAGTCTATGTAAAATAAATGCCAAGTGATTGGAAAGGAAGCACTTATGACTGAGGAAATCATGCAAGAAGAAAAAATGGGAATACATTTTTGGCTAAATTTCATACTAGGACAAGTCTCCATAATATGATGATAGGAGGGGAAGGAAGAGTAATGATGACATTTTTATGATTTGAAATTATATATTATTGGTTTTGCTTCCAGTAGGAAAAAAAGTTATGAATAACATGAAAAAGAAGAGATGTTATTGTCTTATTTTATATATGAACAAATTGAGGCTTAAAAGAGGTCAAGAAATTTGTCTAAGATTACAGAATTACTAAGTATTTGAGTTTTCTGAAAAAGTCCAACATTCTTTCCAATATGTCATGTATCACAAGTCATATGTAATATTGAGTAAAGCCATGAAAAGATGTCAATATTTTGGAAAACATTCTAGAAAAAAGCAAAATTCTAGAAAAACACAAAGATGTATTAATCATTTTCAGTTGTTATTTTTTTACATTCACTGCCCTTTAATTGAAATTGCAAATAATATCTTAGATTTATCTATCACTTTATAGTTATAAAAACATTTCATATAATTATATTATCTCTTGTGATCTTTATACAGCTACCCTTTCTATAAGACCCAAAGAATAAGGGCTAATGTTAGGATAGTAGTTCCACATCATATGCTATATAAAGATCACAAAAAAATTTTAACAAGGTAATACTATTTTACAAAGTTCTAAGAAGTTGTTGCCTGTCTTAGGGATTGCAAAAGGCTTTCTGAACCAAAAACATTTTTTTTTTAAATAAGGAAAACAAATTGGCCTTTTTTTGTAAGAGGAAGAGCCCAGTTGCTTAGAGAGTCTCCTGAATTTAAAGATTTTTCTCACAGATTCAAGGCATAGAGCTGAATGGATGTCACTCCCTCATCCCTCTGGTGAATACCCAAGCTGATTTGACTTTTCACTTGTGCAGCCACACTGGTCCACTATCCCCAAAGTGGCTTTTTTGTCTTTCTCTCATGGAGGGGCACCTAAGTTCAGCTAGTAAGCATTACTAAAACAGCACTGCATCCAAGAGAAACTGAGAATCCTGTCCCCTTTTTCATTCCCACTAAAGGGGCCCCTCTATTCAAGAAGTTCCAAAAGGAAAAGTCAAGATTCCTATTTCATAAGAAAGGCTTAATCTTTACAGAGCTTTCTAGAGACTGTGGGTCTTTCCCTACAGAGACTGGGGAACTGGGTTTGTTTGGAAATAATGGCCTCAACCTTCACATGAGAAATTCAATTGTACTGAGTGAAAAAATCTTCCATGATTTTTTCAGGGTTTAAGCCCATCTAACTGGGGTCCAAAAGCCAAGACACTTCCATAAATCTGAACAGACAAGAGATTACCTATCAGATTTAGGAAAGTTTATCTAAATTAACTATCAGGAATTGTAGATAAAAGAATGAAATGAATCTTTATCTACAATTCCCAATAGTTAATGCATGTGTATGTATCTATGTATGCATGTATGTATATCATATTAAAAAGGAAATAAAGAAAAGTAGTTAGGTGACAATTAGCCCATAAAAGTATAAGTGGTATCATAAATATGCCAAACAAAAACAAAAACAAAACCTTACTGTAGGGATAGTAAATTATTTTTAAAATTACTTATACAGAGGAAGATTAAAGATGCAGTATGGAATGAATGCTTCCTTAAAGAATTTATGAGGGGGGAAAATTGTCCTTGAAATTCTGTAGCTTTGTACAGTATGTTTTTCTATGATCTTGGACCCTTTCCAGATTCTGGCAGCATAAAAGCATTAACCCAGTCTAAATCCAAATTAATAAGGCTCAGAGACCAGATTGGTTTTTTGCTGGTGTGTGAAAGCAGATCAGAGCAAAACTGTTTATATCCATATGTGGTATCACGTGAGGCAATAGGCCTCTTGATCCTCATAACCCCATTCCTTTTTTCTTGTAAGCAGCCCAGACCGTAGATCATCAGTGGCTTCTACAAAAGCCAAGAAACCATTATTTTTCCTCATTTATTGAAATTTCCTAAACCTCAGGTAGTCATCAAGGCAAAGACCCAATCTTTCCATTTATTCCTTCACTATGAAATACTACAACTTATCATAGCAATTAAGATGACATCTTAGGGAGAAGAGGTTAATGGTTCAAAGTTTATAAAGGTTTTTATAAATTAACTCTGGTTTTCCATACTCCCTATAGCACATTTACCTATTCCCTTTAGCTTAATGGAATTGTTCTTGGTCTGAGCTTTGATATGAAGTCATAAAAGCTCTGAGTAGGAAAGGACCTCATAGGTCATCTAGTCTAACTCATACCTGGACAAAAATCCAAGACACACAAAAAATAACCATCTAGCTTCTGCTTGCATGTTGCCATGAAGGGAGAATTTACTAACTACTAAAACAGATCATTCCATTTTAGAGCAAGCCCAATTCAAACATCAAATGCCAAGTCAAGTGCTTGCTCAAAACCCACAGCTATAGGAGGAGGTAGAACCAACATGGTGGAATAAAGGCAAGGATCTGCCAGGGCTCTCACAAATTTCCCTCCAAACAATGTTAAAACGGCATCTCAAAATGGATTCTAGAGTATCAGAACCAACAGAAGAATGGTATGGAACAATTTTCCAATGCAAGACATTTTAAAAGGTCAGCAAGAAAAGTTTATCGCACTGCAAGGAGAATACAGCACAGTCCAGTCCAGGTCATGCCCAGCAAGCCAACAGCAGGTCTTGTGAATGACTGAAATGGTGGCAGCAGCTTCTGGACATCTCAGCCTCCAGGTGGTAATGGAATCAAGCAATTAATCAGAAAGACATTACAAGGGACCCTTTACTGGTCTTGCAGAAGAGAATGGCTTTTCTTACCTAGTCATACAAAAACACACACAAGATTATACATATATGTGTATATATTTTATTTATATACATGTATATAAATAAATGTATTTATATACATGTATATAAATAAAATATATACACATATATATATGTGAGAAAGACATCAGGAAAATAGAATGGAGGAAAATATACAGTTGGAAATCATAAATGTGAAAAAAATTTGACAGAAAATTTCTCTGATAAAGGCCTCATTTCTTAAATATGTAAAGCACTGAATCAAATTTATAAGAATACAGGTCCTTCCTCAGTTGACAAAAGGTCAAAAGTTATGAATAAACAGTTTTCAGATGAAAAAATCAAAACTATCTCTAGTCATATAAAAATGTTCTAAATTACTCTTGATCAGAGAAATGAAAAGTAAACTAACCATGAGGTATTATTTCACAACTATCAGTTCCACTAACAAAACAGAAAACAAAATTGACAGGAGGAAATATGAAAAATTGGTACACTCGTGCATTGCTTGTAGAGTTGTAAACTTATCCAACCATTCTAGAGAATAATTGATCTAGGCCCAAAGGGCTATAAAATTGTGTACACGCCTTGATCCAACAATACCACTCATAAATTTGCATCCCAAAAGAAATAAAGAAAAAGGGGAAAGTATCTATATTTATAAAAATATTTGTAGCAGCTCTTTTTGTGATGGCAAAGTATTGGAAATAGGAGGAATGTCCATCAATTGAATAATGGCTGAACAAGTTGTGATGTATACTTGTGAAGGAATATTATCGTGTTATAGAGAGCCTTTTTCAGTTGTCTTGATCTATATCTTGCCACTGAACCCAAATGGTTCTGGAGGGGAAAGTGAGGCAGGTGACCTTGCATAGCCCTCCCCCACTTAAATCCAATTCACTTACATGTCATGGTATCACCTGCCTAATGTCATTATCCTCCAAGAACAAAAGACCAACAACCTCTGTGAACAAAACTGCCCTGGAATTGGTCAGTTGGAAAATTCTTTCCTTCCCTCTTTTCCTCCCTCTTTTCCCACAGGATATCATATTCTTACCTACAGATTATCTTAAAAGCATTTCTTTTTTCTCTTGCATCTCTGAATCCTTTCAAGATATTTTGGGGTATGATGGCTAGATTTCTTTCTTACAGAGTAGGTCTTAGGCCATATCCCATTTGGTCATTATTTGGGTCTTGATTGACTCAGATTGAACATTAAATAGCAATCATTTCAGCTTGGATCAAAAACTCTAAGAGTCTTCCCCTCCCAGATTTATTCATTCATTTATTTAGATTTTTTTTGGTCTAGGGGAAAGAAGAGATTTTTTTTTTTTGCCTCAATTGCTACCTAGCCTTAATCATTGAATGGGTATGACCTCAGTCAAACTTAGACCTACTGAAGAACTTAACTTAAAAAGCTGAAGGTTTTCCATTTCATCCAGGGTTATTTCCATCATGCCAGTGACCTTGCACAGCCCTCCCTCACTTAAATCCAACTCACTTGCGTGCCATGGTATTACCTCACTGATGTCATGGTCCTCTCTGAGAATGAAGGACAAACAGTTACAAATGTGTGATGATAAATGATGAACAGGATAATTTCAGAAAAACCAAGAAAGACTTATATGAACCAATGAAAAGTTAAGAGACCAAACAATTTGATAGATGAAAGAAGACAATTTCTTTCAAAATACAATGTAAATTTGTTTTAAAAACCTACAAAGTTAAAAAAATAAAAAATAAAAAATCCTACAAAGTTTAGATATAAAGAGACATTTGTAATTTTATTTTTTAAAATACATAGCTGAAATCAAAAGCAAGCATTACACACAAAGGTGATATGCTAGACATTTTCCCAATAATTATGAGAATAAAGCAGGCATGACCCTTTCTGCCTCTTAAATAACATAGTTCTCAAAATGCTATAAGTAGTGATGAGAAAGACAATTAAGATCTAAGTACAAGCAAAACTGTTTTTGATAGTTTGAATTATATATTGATAACATGATGGCTTACTTAGAAAATCTTTGCAAATTAGAAAAGAAGGTAATTGAGACAAGATTCAGCAAAATTGCAGGCTATGAAAGAAATTCACAAAAATCATTAGCATTTCTATGTAATAATAAAATCTGAGACATTATTAAAAATGAAAATTCTACCTAAAATAATTACAAAATACTTAAAATATTTAGGTGTCAATCTACAAAAGCACACTCAATGCTTATATAGATTCTATTATAAAATTCTCCTTTAAATAAATTAAATTTTAATATCTTAACCATGCCAACAAAATTTTTAAAAAGTGAATTAATTAGAACTAGAAGAAGAGTTTACACAGTAAGCAATATTGTTAGATGATCAACTGTGAGTGACTTAACAAGATTCTCAGAAATAATGATCTGAGACAATTCTGAAGGACTTATGATAAAAAAAAGGATATCCACCTCCAGAAAATGTACTTATTGATGGAGTCTGAATGCAGATTGAAGCATACTTTTTTTGCATTTTATTTTTCTTAGTTTTTTGAAGGGGTGGGGTGGAAGGGGAAATGAAGGTCTGTGTTTTCTTTTATAACATGAGTAATATGGAAATATGTTCTACATGATTGCATATATGTAAACCATATCAAATTGCTTGTCTTCTCAATTAGGGCGAAGGGAAAGATTTTGGAACTCAAAAAAATTTTTTTTAATGTTAAAACTTGTTTTTACATGAAATTGAAAAAATAAAATAAAACTCATGGCTGTGAAATTGTGGCTAGCAAGGATTGTCGTTCACAGAGCTGCAAACAGATCTGCTTCTCCAGTCTTCAATATGACACATGAGATTCCAAGGCTTAGAGCCAGGACTCCATCCATTTTAGCTCCCATCCCCATAACTGCTATTTCAAGACAACCAATTGTCTAACATCTGGGAAAAACCCATCCAATCTCCTACCTTCATCTCTAACCTTTTTCTAAACAAAAAGTTACATTTCTCATAGTAATTTTCTCAATATTTTTGAGTCGTGGCATCTTCCTTATTCTATATATAAAATAGCAGAATCATATGACTGATGCTGCAAGAGACTTCAGAAGTCATCTAGTCCAGCCTTTTCATTTTACAAGAATGAATTGAACTTAGGGGAGTTAAGTGACTTGTCAAAGGTCACACAGGTAGTAAATAACAGAAGCAATCTACCAAAAGTGGAATCAATTTCGTTTTTGTGATATTTCTCATTTACTATGTTTAAGAATTTCTTATTCTTTTCTGAAGGAGTTTTCATAAAGTATTAAGTATTAAACTTCTAAGAACCATATAGGTTGACTTTCTCATTCCTTATTACTGATCCATATTTTTAAATATATTTTCCCATTCTCATTCATTCTCACATTTATATTAATGTCACTAGGTATCAAAGTATATGTTGACTTAATTTAGAAAACTTTACTCAGGCCATAGATTGATCTAGCTTTTTGTTCTCTGCAAAAATCTTGGGACATCAGCTGAAATTGATTTTCATGGTGATCATTGTGCAAATACTTATAATGAGCATTGTAAAATGCAATGACCAAATATTCCATTAAATATAATTTCTTGTTGCTTTTGAATGAAAAATGGACCCAACTTTTTTTTTTCATTTGTCTCTCCTCAGACAAGCAGTGAGTTGTATTTCTGTTTAGTTGCAACTTCATTCAGTCTTATGATGTTTGAAAACTAAATGGCACAATGGATAGAGCATGTGAGTTAGAGTGAGGACGTTCTTCCTTCCTTAAACACTTGCAAGCTATATGTCCCTGGACAAGTCACTACTGTGCCTCAGTTTCCTCATCTGTCCACACGGAGATAATAAAGCACTTACTTTCCAGGATTGTAGTGAAGATCAAGTGAAATGTCATTCATAAAAGTGACTTTTCAGACTTTAAGGTATAAATGCTAACAATTGTTAATGTTTTTTGCTATTGATATCATTATCCTGCTTTCATTTATAGTAAGGTCAAGATGGATACAATTCTATACCTCTAATAGTATGCTTATTTGTTGGTCATTGAACAAAGATCTTACAGTCATTATATAGCAATTAAGTGAGAATTTAAAGATAATCTGAAGACTGTCTTTGTTAGTACCCTCTCAATTTTCCCTTCAATTTTCTGTCACCAAAAAAGTAGAGAAAGCTCTTAGAGAACTGAGAACTATTTTCTACTATTTTTTTTGTTGTCATTTCATTGTTCTATGACCAAAGATTAACAATGGTCAGTTTATGGGTCAAGTTTAGCTAACCTGAACCTAAAATAAATTTTGTTGTTGCCAGGGCTATTTGGGAAACATGTCCAACATGGTAGAAACTTCTAAAATTCATGTTCTGTTGACTAACTTTCAAAAACTCAGAGTCATATCTATACCACAATGAGACATGAAAAGTGAGACTTTGTGAAAATAGGTATGAATAAGTAATTTTACTAATTAAAGTAAATCTAGATCCCATTATTCCATCTCTATACTCAAAACCCTCAATCTCCCCCATTGATAGTAGTATAATTTTTATTTTCATTATCTTGGCATTCAAACTCTTCTGCAACTCAACTGTGGTCATGTTTCTAATCATGTTACCCTACTGATCCCTTGAAATACTTTACACTGTAGCCAAACTAATGCATTCTTTATTTATGATTCTTTAAATATTGACAATTTTTACTTTCCTACTTTTTTGTCTCTTCTCATGATATTTCTTATGCCAAGGAGGCTTATCCTTATATCTCTTGTCTATTGAAGTCCTCATACACAAGTACAATTCAATTGCGACCTTCTCTGTGAAGTCTTCCTTGAACTCCCCACACCCAATGGCCTTTCCCTAGTCAAAACTATAATAGTGCTGTGTTTCTTTGTGTCTTTGTACTATAGTGACTTAGTTTAGAGACCAAATATCTAAGCCAATAATCAAATAGAATAAACTTTAGGCTTAGAGGGGACATCTCACAGGAAAAACTGTGCGTATTTTGTCTGCTCTCTTTAGTAAGTGTGAATGAATGAATTTAAAAGCATTGGGAGAGTACTATAGGACAAGCATTGTGCCAAGTAATGAAGAACAGAAAGACAAAAATTAAGACATTTTTATCTATTTATATTTTAGCTCAAATTTCGTTTGAAGAAAGGGTGCATCTACAGGGCAGATGGAAAGGTCCCGTGGTCCCAGGGGCACAGCCAGATAGGGAATGGCAAATTTCAAAACTTCATGGAGAAGTCACATGATAGAGCTTGAGGGGGAGGGGGATGTTTAATATTCTACCAAGTTAGTCTTTACAAAGAAAATGACATAGGGTTAGAACACGAGAGAACTGCTGTATGCCTGATCCTTGAATGAATTTATTAGGGAAAATGGAGATATAACAACTAGGAAAAGAATCATGGTATTAAAAAAAATGCTTCTTTATTTCCTTTATTCTTCTTTTTATTCTTTTCTTCTTCTTTCCTGCATGCCTGCCTTCTTCCTCACTTCTTTCCCTTTCTTGCTTATTTTACTCCTTCATTCTCTCTCTTTTCCTTCCCTTCTGTTTTTTTCAAATGTTTCATTTCTTCTTTTCCTTTCAGCTCCTTTCCCCTCCCATCTTTCCATTCTTCCTTCCCTTTTCCTCTTCTTTCCTTCTCTCCCCTTTCTTTTCCTTCTCTTCCCTTTGTTTTTCTCTATCATCTGTCCTTTCTTCTCTCTTTTTTCTCCCAAATACTACTTCTTAATAAAATGATCTATCTTCATTACTCACATAGATATAGCCCTAAAATAACCTACATTAATATAAAGTTAAGAATCTCTGAAATAGATTCTAAAATTCTAATCAAAGACATGGAGAAGTAGAAAATTATTTTATCAATTTACATTTTGTTATAAACATCATTTTACTACCATTTTACATTTTACCAATCAAAAGGGGAAGATAAATTTGTAAACATTAATAATATATCATTATATTATAATATTCATTATTGTAAAGATTATGTGCAAAAAAAAAAAAAACCGTATTAGAGCTGGTCTTTTCTCTTCTACTCTGTGTGGTTAAAAGCTCCCTTTGTTTCTGTGGCTTCTTACTCTAATTATATAACTTAGAGAACCACTTTTTCTATTTAGGAGCTAATCTGACCTCACTGACAACAGGGATGATTGCAGAACATTTTGGAGTTATACTGACTTGCCTTTAATATGCCTCTACCTGCATTGATTTCCTAGTAAGAGCTATTCTTAGTAAAAATATATTAATAAATATGCCAAGTCCTAGATAACAATGAACCTTTAGGCCTGGGTAAATTTTGTCATGAGCAACACGTGCTTGCAAAGTCAGAAATATAGATATTTTGTTAACATTATTGCCAAACTCTTGGCAACAGAATTGCTCAAGGCAAAAGGGAAGAATTATGTAACATTGCATTGAAATTAATGTATTTGGTGTTCTAATGTGAATTATATGTGTTTACATTTGAATATGTGAGTCTGCATGCATTCAAAGGAACACAAGAGAAGTGTGCTTTTTTCTGTACCACTCCCAACTCTGGCAAAGGGTTAAACAATCATTTGGCTAACACACCCACCAGGAACTCCATAAGACCATGGAGGTGATAATGATGGGAGTTATGTTGTAACAGAATTTTCTGGTAGGGTTCCACTTAGGACATACTGTTCTGTCCTTGTCAGTTTTTATTAAACGAGATGTAACATTTAAAAAGGAAAAGCAAATGAAGGCAGTAATCTATGAAAGAAAGTTTTGAGAGGAAAGAAAACCCGAAGAAGTAAACATATACCGTTTACAAGGCTGAGGCAGATTAATCATGAAATACCTTAAAGATGTGTTTACCAAAAGCTTGATCAGAGCGAGTGTGTGTGTGTGTGTGTGTGTGTGTGTGTGTGTGTGTGTGTATGTGTGTATGAGAGAGAGAGAGAGACATAAAGACAGACAGAGAGAGCGAGAATGAGAGAGGGAGGAAATGGATAGACAGGCAACATACAGAGAGAGACAGAATATATATGCATAGGCAAAGGCATTGGCAAGTGAACGTGTTTGTATGTAACATATCTATTTTCAATAGAGATGAGCCCAAACATGCCCAATTGGTCTGAGCAGAACTGACTTAAACTTAAATAAACTAGAATTCTGTCAAAGGCCTCCCCAGGGATTTGGAGAGGAAGTCAATCCAAACCCCTGCTTCCAGTTAGGGAGAAATTAACTCTCTAATTGAGGGACTTGGCCAACAAAGAGAACTGATTCAGGGGTCCTCAAACTACGACCCTCCAGATGCGGCAGCTGAGGACGTTTATCTCTCTCACCCAGGGGTATGAAGTTTCTTTATTTAAAGGCCCACAAAACAAAGTTTTTGTTTTTACTAGAGTCCAGCCCTCCAACAGTCTGAGGGACAGTGAACTGGTCCCCTATTTTAAAAGTTTGAGGACCCCTGTATTATACTCTGTGAGGGGTCAGACTGAAGCTCCAATAGCAATGACCTCTTTATTCTTTAAGGATTTAAGGGTGGGGGGGGATGTCAAATTCTGACTCACAGCTATATCTCTTTTCCCATTTCCTTTTCTTCCTCTTGAAAAAATAAATAATGCTGCTGTAGAATTTCAAGGAGGAGTATAGTGACTTGTTCTCTCCAGGAAGTAACAAATTATAGGAAACAAACCTATCCCTATCTATAAAATGGATGTAGAGAGTTCCCTAAAGATTCTACCCAGACCCAGAATTTGAGAGGTCAGTGTGTTGGAAGGCTTAAAATAGCTTGCTCTGAAAAGAATTGTTGAAAGAAGTAGAGTTCCTCTCAATCAAGGAAGACAAGGAAATAATGGGTGATAACTGATATATGTACCAAGTAGTACTGCTATGAAGAATATGGGACTTCTCAAACTTCCTAAGCATAAAAAATGAAATAGGACCACTCCTACAGACATAGAGCCTCTCCAGAAAAGATTACTAGGTCCAAAATACCTCAAAGACCATCTATTGCCATTTTGTTTTTTAGGTGAAGAAATCAATGCCCAGAAATATTAAATGATTTATCTGAGATAACATATAATAAACATCAGAGGTCTCCTTAAGATGATATCAAACCAGACATTTTCCAATAAGCCCTGTCCTAACTTGCATTTTGAAGATAATCTAGAGGCCCTTCCAAGAGCATCATAAGGTTTGAAGATTTAAATGAAACATACTCAACAACTTTGTTGGGCTACTAGGTGTGTAGTTAGTTTGTAGCTTCCAAAGCATATGACCAACAGCAAGTTGTATCTAGAGGAAATCCTGTTGATGACTTGGAGGATTAACAAAATACAGCAGAAAGGGTTAGCAAAAAGGCCAAAAGTTATATAAGGTCCCTTAATAGCCTACCTTGTTCTTGTTCCCTTTAGTGTTATTTACAATGTTGGAGTTAGGAGGGATTTTAAAGATTACATAGCTAAGATCTCATTTTACTGATGAAGTTACTGAAGCTGAGAGGAAGTGACTTGTCCTAAACTAGGCAGTAAATCTGCCACTTTACTCTCCGCCCAGGGTTCTTTCAAGTTTGCTATGTTGCCCTGCCATGCCAGACATGAAGTCAGGAAAAAATTCAAATTCAATCACTAAACATTTACTATGTGACCCTGGGCAAGTTACAACCTCTGTTTGCATCAGTTCCTCAATCTATATAAAATAAGAATAATAATGTGTGTGTATGTGTGTGTGTATACACATGGATAGATACATATATACATGAACTATACATATACTAATTTATATATATGGATATATACATATATTCATATATTATATATTAGAATATAATATTAAATATATGATATAGATATGTCACAAAACATGTACATGTATATACCACCAAAACTTATATAGATGAATGTGTATATTAAAAATATACATATAGATTATCTAAATAGACACTCAAATATAAATGTATATGTGTGCATTTTTAGACGTATGAAAATGGTTGGAGGACAAGATTCACATGTTATGTGTGTGTGTACATGTGTGCATCTTCTGTTTCTCTAAAACATATGAGAAAATCATTCCCAAAGCATTCCCTTTCTGACCTATAGAAAAAGCACAAAGAGTATAATCAAGTCTGTCTAATGGGGCTAAAGCTGCTTCTTTTTTGTGAACTTTTCTTATTTTTAGCAATGTGTTCCAACTTTTCCAGCTCTGACCTACATAACCTACCACTGCTCATGAAAAGGGGCAAAAAAGAAAAGGAAAATCAAATTCTCTGCTTTCAAAATAGGCAAAAGGTGAGCCATTTCTGCCCCCCCCCCTCCTGTTACCCTAGGAGGAGATGGGGCTAGTGTATCCTAGCAACCTTCCCTGGTTCATTGACTTAGGAAACACAATCTCTAGTGGAATTTGGAATGATCTTGCTCCCATTCTTTCTCATACCCAGGACCATGCATTCATTACCAGATACATTCCATATTCAATCTCAACATGACCAGCCCACATACTAAGTTACTGGAAGAATGGGAAGAAGGAAAACTACTAGGATCAAGTAGATGAGAATAAGGGAGCAATGCTCTTTTGACAGAACTGAAAATGAACGACCTTTAAATAAGCATCTGTGTTTGAAGACATCCCAACAAAATTTCAATTCCCAATGTTTTCAGTTTCTTAAAGTGTTTGGCAATGATGAGGTTTACACTATGTCTTTATTTTAATCAAATTCCCAGGGATTCCTGCACACAGAAAAGAATCATTAATTAAAGGAAAAAATAACTTTGTGGGAAAATTAAAAGGGAAAAGACAAAACAATTTGATAGTCTATATTATTCTGGAGAGGCAACATGAGGCAATAAATAGGCCAGTCTTGAAGATCTAAGTTTTTGAATCCTCCCTAAAATTTATAATAGATTTGGGAGCCTGGGCAAATCACTTAACCCTTCAATGCCTTGGTTAATTTTCTAATTAACTAAATTAAAGTTAACAATAGCAGAAATGGTTAGAATTTACATTGGCAAAGTTTCTCACTAGGAACTGCTTAGACCTACAAAATCACAGGTCCACTTAAAACAAACAACAGGGACAAAAATCATAAATATGTTTGCTAAGGCCTGATAATTTAAATAGAAATAAAACACTGTACTCTTAAGGAATTTATTCATATTAACTGTCTTGGGGGAAGCAAATTCCCTATTCCTATTGAGGATGACACTAAAAATTTAACAACTCCAGTAAAATTTAGTAAGAGATAGTGTGGTGTTATGGTATGAAGGTCATACTTGGTGTAGATACAACCATATGCATATATATACAAACATAAATGCACATACAAACAGTTAAACAAATAAAAATACTAAGTGAATAAGTTAAATATTATAAATTACATGTAAAATATATATGTATATATGTATGTGTACATATATATACTTACACACACATACACACACATATTTCTGAGCTGCATATCTAGAAAGGCTAGCAAAATCTCTCTCTATTCATCTTTATGAATGGCCTCTTGCACACCACAAACTCAGAAATACTAAAAGTAAACCCAGGTATTACAAACATAGCATGTTCTTCCTGTCAGGGAGGGATGAGATTGAATATGGAGCATTTGGAACTCTTGCTTATAGGTTTCAGCTATATTTATAAAATGCTATTTTAAAAATGGTATTGAAAAGCAAAGAAAAAAAAATTCCTGTATTCAATCATATCAACTCATTTCTGATTTTGCCACAATCTTGTCAAACTTTAAAAAATAAAATAAAATCTTAAGTGGATCTCTTTTCTTGTCCCTGCTGAGTGCTATTAGGGATGAACATGTCTGCCGTAGTGGACTAGCTGGGATAATTTCTCATACATGCTTTACAATAGTGATGACTGCAGCTCGGAAACTATCATGTATTTGTCTCAGGAGACCAATCTATGAACCATACTAAGTTTTTAACCTTTTCAGTAAGGGCATGTCAGAAAGGCGGAACAATTCAAGAACAAATTGGGGAAAGATGATCCAATAAACAGTCTTTTTTTTATATCAACAGTCAAATTTCCAATATTATTCTTAGTTCTGTAGCTTTAGTGTTCAATCCCAGAAATCAAGATAACAAGTCTTTCTGTCCCAAAAATAGCCACTGCAGTTAAATGGAAATAGTTTCCAACCTGTGTCCTAGGGCTGTTGTTTCCATTATGTGTCAGACAGCCATAAATGTAGAGAAAGGAGTGATTTAAAGCGGAAAAAAAAATGATTCTCTTCCACCGAGTCAAAATAAGTACTAAGGTACCCAGTAAAAACATTTGGTTTAGGAAATTTTCATAGCAATGAAATGGACTAATAAACTCTCTAGACCTGGAAAAAATTTAGCAGACAGGAAAACAAATCACAAAACAAATGAATTATATTTTTAATCAAGGTTAATTTTACTAAAATAATTTAGTCAGAATTTGAGATGATAGCTGCTGCTGTGTCTTATCTAGATATGTCACCTTAGTTCCTAGCTCAGTACTAGGCATTTATATTGATATTTAAATAGATGTTGAAAGAATGATATTCATTAAGTAATTCCAGGAATTTCTGACAATATCACTGAAGATAAGGGAGGTTTATAAAACAAATATCAACTATATAAGCACTTCTGGAAGTCATTGCATAAATGCTAAGATGTTCAAGATGCTAAAAAAGTTCTCAAAATAGTCTCATTCATTCAATAGCCATTTAAAATGATAGATTCATAGAACCAAAACTAGAAATAACATCAGAAGACAATAAGTCCAACTTTTTCACTATATAACTATGGAAACTAAGGCCTAGGAAAGTTAACTATTATGTGACCTGTCGTATCTATTGACCCCTAGAATGCTCTCCCTAGTGATCAAATCAGTTAGAATCCTTGGCTTTCTTAAAGTTTCAACTCAAAAAGCTACTCTCTCCTGGATATCTTTCTCAATTCTTCCTGCCTATCAAAGATTTTCACTCTAAGGAAATTGTGTATTCATTTATGGCTGTCCCTTCCATATCATGACTTTTCCTTTCATAGTTTCTATATATCATGGGTCCGAATAAGAAATTAAATGGAAATTTGGGGGGTGTTTTGTCAAAGCCATAGACTATATGCAAAAGTCATAACAGAGCTTATGATCAAATACCCCAAATTTCACAATACGGTACTGTAAACACCTCATAAAAGAAAAAAGAAAAAAATTCAGACTTCTTCTCTTGCATAAAGGGAGGATTTTCTAGATCATGGAGGCACTATGTCCCTAACCTCTGCAATGCTGAAGAGATAGCTGCATGTAACTATTATATGCAGGTTGTCGCTAAGATTAGAATATAAATATTTGAGGAAAGAGATTGTTTTGTTTTTTTATTCCTACACCCAATTCTTAGCATAGTACATGACAAATACTAAGGGTTTAATAAATGTTATTTGATTGATTAAGTGATTATTAAATTTTTACTACCTATTGGACATTATTTTTTGTGGAGAAGTTAAAATGAAGAACAATATAGTATTTGCCTTCAAGAACCCTTCATTCTATTGGGTGAAAGCAATGTTTATATAAAAAAGTAATATTTGAAAAATACATACAAAGTAATTTCATTGGAGAAAAAAAGAGACTTGGGGAGCAGGTTAAACTTATTTTAAGTTAGATTTTAAATGAAGCTTTCAATTCTATGGAGCAGAAGTGAAGAAAGGGCACATTTAAAACCCAGAGAACAGAAAACCTGTGTAAAGAAGTGGAGATGGTACAAGAAACAGCAAATATCCCAGTTTGACTGAAATAGCAAGTATGTGAAGGAGAATTATGATTTGGAAGGCCTTTGAAAGCCAAGAAGAGAGATTTCTATTTTATCTGAACAGCAGGAAGGGTTAGGCTGAAGTTTCTTAAGCAAGTATTCCTACTGCTTTAGGAATTTCAATTTAACAGCCATATTGAAGACAGACCAAGTAAATTTTACATTACCATGTAAGAAATGAAGAGAGCTAAGATGTCATCCATCTAAGTAGTTTGTGGTTGTTCAGTCATGTCCTACTCTTTGTGAGCCCCCCATTTAAAGTTTTCTTGCCAAAGAGACTGAAATAGCTATTTTCTTCCCTAAATCTCAAAGAGAATCATGACATCAGGGAGATGATGTCATGACATGCAAGTAAATTGGATTTAAGGGAGGGAGAGCTGCACACGATCACCTACCTCACTTTCCCCTCCCGAGCCATGTGGATCCAGTGGCCAGATATAGATCAAGATGACTAGAGTTGGACCTAGATAATTTTACAGAATGAGGAAATGGAAGCAAACATGGTTAAATGACTTGCCCAGAGTCACACAACTAGTAAGTGTTTGAGGCTCCAGTCTTCCTGAGTTCAGACTTGAGATTTTATTCATTCTGTCACCCAATCTAAGGGAAGAGGAAAAGTCAAATAAAAAGGATATAATGGAGTTAAGATCAACAAAATTTACCAACTAACTGGATATAAAAAGTAAGGGAAAGGAAAACTTGAAGATGGACATAAGATCACAAACCAGTATGACTAAGATTATGGCAATACTGTCTAAAGAAAGTAGTAAGAAAATAAGAATGAGGGGAGAGAAGACCATGAATATTGTTTTGAAAACATTTGCGATGTTTATAGAACATTCAGTCAAAGATGTCCATTAAACAATTGGTAATTTAGGATTAAAGTTAAAAGGAGAAGTTGGAATTGGATTGGGGCATAATGGTTAGATCATTGGCTTTAAAGTTAGGAAGATCTGTATTTGAATCCTGCCTTAGACTTTTTTAGCTGTATGACCTGAAACAAGTCATCAGTCCCCGCCTACCTTTCCAGTCTTCTTACACCATACCCACCATACATACTCTTTGTTTCAATGATGCTGGTCTCTTGGTTGTTCCAGAATAAGACCCTCACTCAGCTCTGAGCATTTTTTCTGATGGTCTTCCATGCTTAGAATGCTCTCCCTTTTCCACTCCAACTATTAACCTCCCTGGCTTCCTTTAAGTCTCAGCTAAAACCTTTCAGGGAATCTTTCCCAGTCTCTCTTAATTCCAGCATCATCCCTCTATTATTTCCTATTTATTCTTTAGATAATTTCCTTCTTTATATATATTTATTTGAATGTTATTTACTCTGTGTTAGCTCCTTGAGGTGAAGGACTGTTTTTTGTCTATTTTTTTTTTTATATCTCTGGACCTTAGCATAATGTCTGACACATAGTAGGTTCTTGATAAAAATATATTGAATTGATTTGAAATTTAACCTTTCCAGGCCTACTTTTTTTTTTAAGCTATAAAACAGGATATTAACATCAACTTTCCAGGGTTATTAAGAAGATGAAGGTAAACAAAGAAAGAAAACACTTTGAAAATCTTAAAGTGTTACAAAATACTAGTTATTTTTGTATATGAAATTCTTTGAAAAAACCTAAAATGCCAAATAAATGTTTGTTGTTATTGTTATGTAAATCTGTGAATTGTCTATACAGAGATGATAATTGACTCTATGGGAGCTAATGTTGTCTGAAAGAGAACATAAAAAGAAAAAAAGAGGAGAATCCAAAACATAGGCCTATAGTATATTCATGCATGAGGGCTGGAACATGGATAATAATCCATCAAAAGACGCTTAGAACAAGTGGCCAAATATTTACAAGAACTAGGAGAAAGCAGAGGAATGTAAAACTATAGCAGCAAATGGGACCGTTTAGTCATCAGTATTAGAGCAAACCCTACTATAAGTTGAAAAAAGAGGAGAAACACTGGGAAAATTAGACTAAAGAAAACTAACTTTGAGATACGGATACATATTAAGATTTGCCTTTTTGGACATGGCCTATGTATGAATCTGCTTCATATTTACCATTCATATTTATTACAAGTTTTCTCTGCTCCACTGGGGGTAAAGAATAGGAAAGAGAGAAAATCAATTTTTGCTTATTAAAAATGTAAAAAATAATTTAAAAATAAATATAATCTTTTGAAAGAAGTTGGAAAGAGGTCCGCAATATTTTTTTTCTATATCCTATATCATTATCAAATCTTTGTTCTGTGAGAAAAATGCCACTTAATATCATTTCCCCCTCTCCCATTTCTACAAAATCCCTCCCTGATACCACATAGTGGCTGGAGGTGGCAATGGCTTCGGTCTTTCAGAAATTGTTCTGGGTTTGAAATCTGGGTTCAAATTTTAGTTCTGTTGATTATTAACTCTATGACCTTCAGCAAAGCACGTTACCTCTGCAGTCCTGAAATCTCTCACCTATAAAATGAAGGAGGTGAACCAGATAACTTACCAGCTCTAGATCTATGATATTATGATTGGTGCTCTAAATTTAAAATGCTTTTCCAGTGATGAAGGAGATGACTAGAAGAACTGAATTATATCAGTTTGAGATTTTCAATATAAATGAACCCAAAAGATATATGGAAGAGGCAGCTAAATTGAAGGATAAATCACAGGCTCTCTTTGGAAAGGCAAATAATGAAGTGGACAGAATTGGATTTTATTATGTACCCAAAGGCAACCAAAAAAACATGATTTCCTGAGAGTCTGTGTCATCTCACCTAACACTATTCATGATTGATATTTGCAAAAAAAAAAAAAAAAGACCACCATAATAACTGCAAATTACATGCCAAATTCAATTGTATAGGTTGAGGAAGTAGAGGAATTCTATGAAAACCTTGGTAAAACCCTTCATATAAATTCATACTTTGTAAATTCATTAGAAACATGGACATCCACTTAGTGGGATAGAGGGAGAGTTGAAGAAGGAGTATTCTGAGATAACAAAAGAGAGTTTTGCAGGACTATAAGCAGGACTCTCAGGTATGAACTACTACAATCAAAGACAAGTAAACCTTGCAGATGAAGCAAACGGCAGACCTATATTTCACTGGATCACTATTCTGAGTGTTCCTTGCAAGGAGTCAAATTCATTCTCATTCAGAGAATAAGGCCTCTTTTGCAATTGTAGACTGCCAGTTGAGCAAGTAAGCTTTTATTTAATGCCTATTTTATGTGGTAGAGTGAATAGAAAGCTGACAGGGAAGCCCAAAAGACATGTAATCAAGTTATGTTTCTGACACGTATTGACGGTGTGATCCTGACAAGTTAGTTCTAGGGTTAGTACTCTAGGCACAAAATGTCAAACATTATGGGGGTACAAGCACATCCTGAACCAGATAAAATTATAAGTATGAAATATTTAACAATATAAATTTAAAAGACAATAAAACCTAGAAAATGCTAATGTGTGGTTTTAGCTTTCATATGTGCCATTTAGTGGCCCCCCATTTCCATTTTAATTTAACACCATTGCTCTAGAAAACTAATTAAAACTATACTAGTAGGGAGTAATAGATAGATAGATAGATAGATTGATAGATAGATAGATAGATAGATAGATAGATAGATAGATAGATATATAGATATATCAGTTTCTGGTTAACTAGACTTTTGCTTTTACCTGATTTTTTTTTTACTTGCCTTTACCTGATTACTATATTCCTGCATCATTAATGGAGAGGTGTGTTAGGATAGGAGAAATGAGAAAATAAGAAATATATACCCATATACGTAGTACTACTATGTACAGACCCTGTGTTGAGTGCTCTGTACAAATGTTTAGTCTTCACAACAACCCTTCAAAGTAGATATTATTGTCACCCATTTTTTATAATTGAGAAAACTGAGGCAAACAGCAGTCAAGTGACTTGTTTAGGATCACATATAGTTAGATTTGAATTCACATCTTCCAGGCTCCAGCCCAAGACTCCATCCAGCTGTGGTACTTGGTGGAAATTCTGTCTTATTCTCTACCATCAGGTTTCTCTACCATCTGGAATGTAGAATTACACTGGAATTAGGAATGTAATTCTTAATGGAATGGGTGTTTGCTTGCTATAGCATACTGAGAAGTGTAGTCTTTCCCTCATCTGATTCCTGTTACAGAAGTAACTACAGGTTTATTTTTACCCTTTCACCCCATTCCCTACTCCTCCCACTTTCCTTCCTTATTTTCAGTCTTGGGACATTGAAATGTGTTCTTTTTAAGAGCTATTAGTGCCATTTGAAAGTTATTTGCACAACTCATTGAGCTCTTCAGAAAAAGGTGCTTTAAAAAAAAATCTAATAACTGTTTTCTTCTTTCCTCTTTAGGAAAAATACTGTTTGGCAATAATGACCACCCAGAATAATAAGGTTAAGCACTCTTTTGCAAGATGCTATGTTTCAGACCACTGAAGGAGACTTATGCAGTGTTTTCATCAGACTTAGTAAACAGGATGCAGAGTCCTCTAGGCAATGGTTGGTTGCTTTTCAACCTAATTACCTTAGTACCAGTTACTTAAAAGGAATAATCTCACTGGTGAGTAGGTAATCACTAACCTGGGTTCAGCTCTGTTCTTGATGTAGAAGAAAGATAAAACTAAATGTTTACCCTTCCCATTTCAACAACACCAGCCTATGTTGTCTGTAGCATCACTGATATATACTCAAAGGCATCTGTGCTTTTTTTCTTTTAAGACATGCACAATAAAATTGTTTTCAAAAATAGCCAATTAATTCATTTGGAAACTGGGTCTCCAATACTGAATATTTTCTACAACTCAACTTTCAAATTTGTTCTTTTATATATAGTATGATGGCCAATGGTGAATGAAGTCATTATTGAAAACCATTAGGAAGAAATGTTTTTAATAATCATTGCATCCAAAAGGTGGGAAGAGCTGAAGGTTTACATTGCCATATTCTCATTTTTGACTATTTTGCTCATTATCCTTTTATAAATTCTTAGGAACTTTTTGTTTCCCCATCATCTGTTCCTTAGGCAAATGTACATATTTTCAACAATCAGCAAAGCTAAAAAAGAAAAAGAGATAATGAAAGCTAGTTCTAGAGCCTCTGAAAAGCAAAAAAAGAAAAGAAATTGAGGGTCCCCTCTTCTCCCCACCCCCACCAGCCAAGCACCTGGCTTGAACAAAAGGCTGGCTCAAATTCATCAACTTAATAGTAACCACAGGAAAAATTAACTGGAGATTGAGAGATGCTTGTGAAATTTTTGAATAGTGTAACTCCAGCCTATTGCCTCCATTCAGCAGAGTAAATTTCCTTCTGATGTCTAGCTGAGAAATTGTGTGATTTTGTACTCAGTTCCAAGTTGTGTTTAAGAGACCTGCTGGCTTCTAGCTTAACCCAGTCACTATAGTAACTGAATGCTCTAATAAGCTTTGTAACAGTCTTTCTCAAAAATGATTATTAAACAGACTAGCCAAGATCTGTACCCAGACTAGATTCCAAGCACACAAACACAAAATGTTGGGATTTGTTCCTTATTATTTGTTTTCCTAAGAGCCAGGAGGTATGATTGGTACTGCAATATTCAGAATTCTGTGATAAGGTCTCATGTCAGGAGAATTTCATTACTATTTTTCATGATTTGATCACAACTTTTGTATACTCCACCAAAGCCCTCAACCAAACCCTTTATCATGGCATTAGCTTTTCCAAGCCAAAAGAGAACTCTGTATTTTTCCATGTCTTTTTTTTGCACATTTGGGTATCAAATTCTATAAATATAAGGTCCTGAAAGAAGCAGGGATCTCAGATCTTAAGATCCCAGGTCCATTTCATTAGAAGGGATCACGGACCCTTTAATAAAGTGCCATTGACTCAGGGAAAAAAAAAAAACCAAAACGAAGTGGCAGTCTGTATTTCTAAAAGGTCCCACTAATGTGAAACACGATAATTCCCTATGATTACTGGCATACATGACATTATCAAAAACCATTTAAAACCAGAAACAAAAAATTTGGATAGCCTGGATTTATCAGGAGAGACAATCACAGTTATATGGTCTAAGTAGTGTTATCTGTGGTACTAAAAGACCTAATAGAAGGAAGTCCTCCAAAACATTGACAATATTTTCTTTGGAGAATTTATAAGTGGAAAAAAACCCAAAGTATTCCAGATGAGAAAGAAGTATTTGGATCCTTAAAACCAAGGATCTTTCAAAGCATCAAAACCTCCATATGAGATACCTTAATTAATGAAGGCAAGATGAGGACCTCTGGTGGAAGTGAATCACGATCTTGGTCAGTCCCTGATCTCTTTTTATAGCATTATTTCCCATGCTGTATTAATGTAACCTGGTTCTCTTTTGACCTGGAAAAGATCCCAGGCCTCAGGACTCTTAGCTGCCATGAGACGGGCATCTCCTCTAATGCCAAAGCATTACGTGGTGTTGAAAGCTGTTATAGTATGACACCGTCCTAAATAAAGGGCAATGAGATCAAATCAATGAGTAATCCATGTGAACTGGAAAAGGCTGATTCTTTCTGAGGAATTCAAGAACTTCTGGCATCTCTCCTTGGAATCTTGTCAAATCCATGTCCAATGAGAAGAAGATGGAGAAACTTAGTGCCAGTCATAAAAAAGGCTGCAGGTTCATTTACACACTGGTCCAACACAACTGCTGACAAAAACTGAACATATCCTGTTTTTAACCCAGGTCCTCCGTGCTTCCTTCTCAAACCCATAAAATCTTTACTCCATAATCTCCTCTGTTTTCTCATCTCTGTTGACGATTATTGATTCAAAGACAAAGATTCACCACTGGAGTGAATATGAAACAGGGATTCTTTAGTTCTGGAAATGTAAGAGATACTTATATTATCAAAGCCCAAAATAAAGAACAGATTGAATCAGTGAAAGAACAGTAACTTATCCACTAAGCTAGCTATGCTGCTTAGCAACGTTGCATCCGGCTGTTTTAGAATACAATCATGAAAATACTTTATTTTTAAGGTATTCTGTGTGATTCTGATTTGCCCAATGTATTCACATAATAAATATGTTTGAAAAAAGATTCAGGCAAAATCAAGTGATAGTCTACAATAATATATGCAGTTCCCTTTCATATAATTGTAGAGTTGGAAGGGACATCAATTACTACCTAGTAAAACCCAAATCTGAAAAAGCATATAGTTTAAAAGTATATATACATATGTGTATATGTAATATATATGTTATAAAATTATATTTATACATATATATTAATACACATACACACACACATACCCCACACTACATACTGGCCATCTAGCCTTTGCTTGATGATTTTCAATGAGAGCTGCAAATGAGTCTATCTTAGCAGAACACTAAGGGGAGAATGGAAGAATGGTTTCTTTATCATCAAAATAACTTAAATGTGCCTCTGTGCAATTCAGTCTCTTTGTTCTTTCTTCTGCTGTCCAGGGTCAACAAAACAATCTATTCCTTCTATTTTTACATATCAATACTTTAAATGCTTAAAGACACTTATCATGTTCTTCTGGAATTTTCTAGCCTCAAAGCTAAATGTCCCAGGTCTCTCTGCTGATCCTATTGTAGCAGGAATTTAGATTTTGTTCACCATTCTGATTGCCTTCCTTTGGACACTCTACAGCTTATCAATGCCTTGTCAAAATTATAACCGAAGATTTGAACATAGCATCCTAGATGTACTCTGGCCAGTCCAGGATGCAGGAGGATTATCAGTTTCTTATTCCTGGGAACATGCTTCTCTTAATTAAACCTAAAATGACATCAGCTTGTTTTGGATGCCTTGCTACAATTGTGACATATTAAACTTAAAGTCTCCTAAACTCTCTAGATTTTCATACAAAATAATGTCTCAGCATGCCTTCTTTATTTTGTAAATTTAATGTAAAATTTGTAAAAATTAGTCTATTTTCTTTTAAAGAAGCAATGTCTGCCTCATAGACTGGACTACTCTCTTTCAGTAGTTAACTCAGACTGTTCAAATTGAGCTCATCTGATCTTCAAATAATAAATGCACATGGTTTATTATTGAGTCTGTCCCTCAAGATTTTCCAACTTGATATTGCTATTGCTGCTGTTGTTAGAATTCCTATTCTAGAGTTGTGCTTATCTGATTGCTGTGTGCCCTTACAACTAGGCCTAGATTTAATCATAATTCTTCACTTTAGATGTTTTCCACTCTTAAAATTCTGTTGCTGTCACTACCTCTGGACTGCTCCAGAATGCTTTCCTCCCTAAAGAGAATCTCTGTATCTAGCCAGCCATGAAAGGTAATGGATCATCACCTTGATCAATTTTTACCTTGCAATGAATATACTACACTAATTCCTCTTTACGCTTTTTTGTTCTGTGAACTATAATCATATCAATACTACCATTGGAATTGTATTATTCCATTTCTATTTTCTGGGAATGGTATATCAATTAACTTTCCTCTTATCTTGCTCACCAACTGTTATTTCTCTCTGGGTCTCTGTCTTTATTTGTACATCTGTCTTTCTGTTTCTCTGTCTCTCTGTCTTTCTGTGTATCTGTCTCTGTCTCTTTCTCTCTCTTTCTGTGTTTCTCTGTCTCTCTGTCTCTCTCCATCTCTCTTTCTGTGTTTTTGTCTCTGTCTCTCACATACATCCCACACATATACACACACGACAATCTTCCTTCCCCCATTGTGTTCTGTACGCTCATTAACTATAACCTTCTTGAAGGCAGGGATTATCTTTTCTTTTTTTTATCCTCATTATTTAGCACAGATCCTAAAGCATAAGTCATTTAATAAATTTTTTCATTCATTCATTCATTTTTGGCATAGCTATATTTTTGAGAGCCTAAAGTTTCTTCCACATCAAATTGAAGTTCTAAAGTAGGACTTTGTGGAGGTGAATTTATTTCAATGAGTGAAATTATTATTAAGCATAAATTGAAAATACAGGAAAGGAATTGAAAAAAATAAGAACTATATCCATACTTGATATAAAAGAAAAAAATCAGTACTTTGTGTATTGGACACAAGATTACCAAAGATAAATTTATTAATTCAATTATTCCAACTCTAACTGCTTAGAAAGAGAGAAGAAAATCCAAAAAGGGCAGTTTCCCTGTGCCTTTGTAAATCTCTATGACCCGATTTCCTCTTAATAATATTATAGTCTTCCCAAACAAGCCAAGTCAAAAAGCATTTATTAAGCGCCCAGTCTACTATATGCCAGAAACTGTGCTAAGCCAAAACAAAATTCCTTAACAAGTTAAAACACAGTTTGAGAACTCAGGGGAAAGTTCATTTAATAATTTTGATTTATGAAATAGGAAAATGGTTAATTTTTACTGCACTATAGGGAATAATTTCCCTAAAAACATTCAATCCTCTTTTGACCACTTCATCTAATTATTTTCCTTTTAATCCTCTGAGATCTACTTTATTCATTTAAAAATATAATTCTCAGAAAGGTTCCATAGGTTCTACCAATCTGACAATGAAGCCCATGGCAGTTAAAAAAAAAAAAAAAGGTTAAGAACCCATTCTTAAAATTTTCTTCTTTTCAAATGGTCAAAGATGAATTTAAAAGATAATTATATGAAAGAAATCAAACAAAGACCTCTTGCTTCTGTATATCTGATCATTATTTTAATCACTTCAAGGAGGAGTCCTCAGACTAACTAGTCCTTTCCCTTTAATAATCCCTGATTAGATAGAGCAGCCAGATGGAATAATAGATAGAATACTGACTTGATCTGTAGGACCTGAATTCAAATAAGACTTTAGACACTTAACACTTACTAACTGTTGTCATCATAGGCAAATCAATTGCCTCACAAAAAAAAAAAAAGAAAGAAAGAAAGAAAGAAAGAAAGAAAGAAAGAAAGAAAGAAAGAAAGAAAGAAAGAAAGAAAGAAAGAAAGAAAGAAAGAAAAAAGAAATTGACTAGGCCTTCATTAAGAAAGATGCAAAAAGTTTCAGTGAAAGAATTGATAGTTACAGAAAAACTAATAAAGGTTTGTCATTAGGATTAGCCATACATTTAGTCCAATGTCCTGTCCTAATATCATTTTGAAATATGTAGTCCTAAGAGGAAAAGGGAACCTCAATATGCACAGTGTACAACCAGAAGTAAAAGGGATGAATCATGACTTAGAAGACTAATGATAAAGCATTCCACCCACCTCTTGGCAAAGAAGTAATGGGCTAGAGGTACAGAATGACACATGTATTTTCAGACATGACCAAGGTGTTGATTTGTTTTTCTCAACTGTGGTTATTTGAAACAAGAGAGAGCTTTTATTTGGTGTTTGTGACAGGGAGGAGGTGTAGTAAGTAGTGATAGAGATGCTAAAAAGAAAAGAGCATCAATAAAATATTTAAAATACAGAGAAAAAAAGAGAAAAATTCAGAAGGGCAATTCTGTTACTACCATGTTAAGTTTAATAGACATTTAAAAACTACATTTGAGAGAAGTAAAAACTCATGTACACTTTTTTGTTCTTTGTGTAAGAAAATGCTGTTTCTAATAAAAGTAATTTTAAAAGAGAAATAAAAGGAATGGAGCAGCATAATCCCAAATGTGAGCACATGATGATAAAAGTTTTTTTTTTTTTTAAAGAGTGAAATGATTTACACTAAATTAATCTTCAAAATCAACTTTATTTAAATAAAGTAAAAAAAGAGACAGAGAGACAGTCACCAAATGTTATTTTGTGTTATCTGTTTTATGCCCTAACCTATACTTTTAAAAGCTCTGCTTAGTGGTTTGACATCATGGGGATTTGCCCATCCCACCTTGCAGATATAATTCAACCCTGGTAAGTGGTTTTTCCCTCAAAACAGGAAATCAGAATGACTCTGACAGTTCTGGTGCTTGAATTAGGCAGTGCATTCCCATTTTTGCTTTTTTCTCTAATATATTTTCTAGATATAGATTAAGATGAGCTTATAACTATTAAATTGATTGGGAGGGTAAGTGCCTTTGATCTACCTGTACCCCTTTGATCTCTTTTACCCACAGCATCAATGTTAGTCATATACCTTCTAAGTTCCTCTTACTTACACTTACCATCCCAACTTCTCCCAACAAACTCATGTTTGGACTTCACATTTTATAAAGCACTGTCCTCATGAACAATCCTGTGAGATGGGTAGTACATGTATGTTACCTATAATATAGATGAAAAAGGGTTAAGTTGATAGACTACTTCTTTTGATCCTACCAAACCACATATAATGATAGTGAAATATTTAGTGAAGTCCTAAAAAAATCCTGTTAAATCAGTGTCAAAGGGTAAAAAGAAAGAAAGAAAAAAAAAAAAGATTCTATCTTCATATACTCATATACTGAGCATCCTAACAAAAACATCCCTTTTTTGTTGTAGATCTGAATTTTCTGGCAGTCACATACTGTGCTTTGTTAGAATAGATCTATATCTTTGGGGATCACTTGCTTTATTACAGTTCTAGAATAATCTAAATTAACATAGGAAGTTTATTTGCTCCACCTGGGACTAATCAATAGAGAAATGAACTAATCAGATCAGAGGAGATAGCAACAGCACATTATGGGATGAGGGAGAGCTAACAGTTGTGGTCAATTTGATTGTCAAATATTAATCAAAAAAGACTGCTTCTCAGTGGCCAAAATCTAAATCTAACACAGCCTAGTTATATGTGTGGTCCCTTCCCAAATCACAGGTACTTATTCTCTTTCCTTCTGGTAAATGCACTCTGCATTTAATTTCGACTTGTTTCAATCTGGTTGTAATTGACTGCTGAACAAATGTTTGACAGTTTGGGCCTAGAGCTCTTGCTAGGAATTCTTGCCATACCAGACTGATAAATTGTGGTGTTGTTCAGTAGGGGGAAAAAAAATCTTCATTTTAACCTTTAATAACAACCCTATGTGGTTGTTCTGTGTCAGGTATGCACGAATAATGTCAGCCTGTTTAAAAGACCTTGCTGTTTTTAAAAGAAAATTACCCCCCCCCAAAATGATCAAGTTCAGAATTGTTTGTAACGTGCTGTAGATTTAAGATGGTCTCTTTCACTTTTTTCCTCTCCTTTCCTCATCCCCCATTCTTTGTTTTGTCCTTTTCTCTCTCCTCTTGTTTTTTTTCCTCCTTCCCTTCTCTTTCCCTTTCCTCCCTTCCCATTTTCATTCCTCTTGTCTCTCCTTTCATCCCCCTTTGTCTCTTGTTTTTTCTCTTCTCTTCTTTTCCTTCTCCTTCCCTTCACTCTTGCCCTCCTTCCCTCTCCTTTTCTCTGTTGTCCTCTGATCTCTTAATGCATCTGATTTTGTAATAAAAATGCAATGTCATTATTAACTCATTATCCTTTGTGATTAAGTGAAAAAAATATCACAGAGCCCACAAACATTTTTATCAAAGCCTTCAGTGTGTAGTATTGATTGCCAGTGTGTTCCAGGCTTGAAAATCACAGGTAATTTTGTTGATCAGCCATGTAACAAACACACTTCTAATTTTTCGTTTGATGTTGAAATCATGGTGGTAGTTCTTGTGCAGGAGCTTTTAAAAAAAATTATTATTCTTAAGTGCAAAGCAGCCAAATGAGCACATAATTATATTGTCAGAGTCAATAAACAGCAACAAGCCTCTATCGGTTCTTGCTGGGCTCAGCACTGTTTCACAGGAACTATTGTGGAGTTCTTCCGCCACCAAATCCATTTGGCTCTATTTAAGAACTAAGTACAGGAAGGTAGTTATTGTACAAGATTAGTTTCCTGTATGCCATAAATTGGCAGTAGCAGAAAAATGCAGGATGAATTTATTAAGCTTGCAAGGTCAGCTAATGGAAAAGCAAGCCTGTTCTCTTTAATCCAGCCCACTTACCAAACTTCAGACAACCTGGAAAACACCCTTTAACCACTTAATTACTCCTTAATAGTTTTAGGCAAATTAGAGGAGGGCTAGTTCTGCAGCCCTGCTCTAAGACCCTTAAGGTAAATGGATTTATGGAATGCTTCAGGAATGCCAGTGGAACTTGGAAACTCTCAAACCTCATTAGCCTCTTCTCCTTATTCAGTGTCATTCAATATTCTAGTCAGAAAACATTTATAAATGACCTAGGTACTACACTGGAAAACACTGGAAACTGAGCATGTAGAAATAAAATAAGAAAAGGTACCCAACTCTAGGACAATATAATCTTCTGGAGATCAGGATTGCTCTCTCTCCTTGTGTGGCTATCTCTCTGTCTCTGTCTCTGTCTCTGTCTCTTCCTCTCTGTGTGTGTCTCTCTGTTTGTCTATCTTTCTCTGTCTTTTCCCCTGCTTTCCTTCCTTCTTCTGTTTCTGTCTCTCTCTGTGCATGTTTGTTTCTCTGTATCTCTGCCTCTGTCTCTGTCTGTTTCTAACTCTGTCTCTTTATGTATGTCTCTGTGTGTGTGTGTGTGTGTGTGTGTGTGTGTGTGTGTGTCTCCCCCTCCCTCCCTCTTTGTCTGTCTCTGTCTCTCTCTCTCTCTCCCTCCCTCCCTCTTTGTCTGTCTCTGTCTCTCTGTCTCTCTCTCTCCCTCCCTCCTTCCTTCCCTCCTTCTCTCTCTCTCTCTCCTCTCTCTCTCTCCCTCTCCTCTCCTCCCCTCTCCTCTCCTCTCCTCCCCTCCCCTCTCCTCTCCTCCCCTCTCCTCTCTCCTCTCCTCTCCTCTCCTCTCCTCTCCTCTCCTCTCCTCTCCTCTCCTCCCCTCTCCTCTCCTCTCCTCTTTTCTCCTCTCCTCTTCTCTCTCTCTCTCTTTCTCTCTCTCTCTCTCTCTCTCTCTCTCTCTCTCTCTCTCTCTCTCTCTCTCTCTCTCTCTCCTCTCCTCTCTCTCTCCCTCTCTCTCCTCCCCTCTCTCTCTCTCCCTCCCCTCTCTCTCTCCCTCTCCTCTCCCTTTCCTTCTCCTTCTCCCTCTCCCTCTCCTTCCTTCCTTCCCTCCATTCCTTCTTCTCCCTCCCTCTTTTCCTCCCCCCTCCCCTCTCTCTCTCATCTTTGCTTCCTCAGTTCCCAACAATACCTGATACATAGTAGACAAAGCATACTAGATACTATTTTAAAATATAAGCAAATAGAGTCCCTGCCCTCAAGGAACTTATATCTTAATGGGGAAGGAAGGAAACAAGTATTTAATAGGTATCTATGATGTTTCAGGAATTGTGCTAAATACCTTATAAATATTATTTCATTTGATCTTCACAACAACTCTGGGTGCAGATACTATTATAATCCACATTTTATAGTTGAGGAAACTGAGATGAGCAGAGTGAAATGAGCTATCCAATATCAAGCATATCTGAAGTCACATATGAACTTAGGTCTCGCTTGATTTCACGAAGAGCACTAACCATTGTACAAGCCTAACTTCTTCTAGGTGGAAGGGGAAATCAGGAAAAAGAATACAAAAAAAGAAACTAAAAGGTTGAGGAAAGTGGGGTACAGGTACTTGGGCAGGGGCATGGTGGCAAAATCATATGAGTCCATAGCCCAGCAGTCAGGAGAATTTACCAGAGCTGACTGAATCCATGCTCAAAGTGGTAGGCCTTCAAAGGTTCCCCATTTAAGAGAAAGGAGAGGAATAGCAGAGAAATGTTCTAGAATAAGAAGGATCCTAAGCAAAGTTTTAAGGTAAAAAGGCAATTGAGTCATGGTAGCTAAGTAACCAGTCAGAAGCACAATCTAGAGAGGGACACATGGAACCTAAGAAATATTTGTTAAATTGAATTGAATTTCTCTCAAAATGTTTCCATTCCAAAAGAGAAAAGAAGTGTCCATAATTGCCTAAAATACAAATAAAACTAAGTTAAATGGGGTAAAATAGTCTCATCTAAAAGCTATGAGAATACTAAAGAGAGAAGAAAAATTTACTTCTCACTTAAAGGTTTGTGGAAAAGCTAGAAGGAGGTAAGAAGATTTCTGCAAACTCTGGAAATCTAAAATTTTATCTCTATGGGTAAATAATGCAATCTCTAAAAAACAAAATTAATTAGTCCTAACAGGGTATAGAACTTTGGGCCTAAAATCAGGATGATTCATCTTCCTGAGTTCAAATCTATCCTCAGACACTTATGTGTGACCCTAAACATGTAACTGCACCTTGTTTGCTTCAGTTTTCTCATCAGTAAAATGAGCTAGAGAACCACTCCAATGTCTGTGCCAAGAAAATCCCCAATTAGGTCATGTAGAGTTGAACACAATTGAAAATGAATGAAACAGCATGTTCAAAGACTGTTGTTATATTTCCTAAATTATATTGAGGGACTTTTTTTTTTTTTTTTTAGAATGAATTAGATTGAAAAATTGTGTTTGGGAAAAAAAATCATAAGTTCTTTAGCATAACCTTGCAAATTTATTTAAGGACATGAGGTAACATTGGAAAAACTATAGTTTTTGGCTGTTTGGAGTAAAACATCTTTCTTCTAAATGCACATGTAACTTCTTTGATAAATTCATTTCTCAGCTGCATGAACCATTTTCCTATGAAAAGTGGTTTTCCCTATTTTTGCAAAGGACTCAAGCTGTCAAGTAAAATTAGCTCCCTCTGAACAAATCTAAAATGTTTACACTCATGCTTTTAGAATTTTGGTTTGGAAGAGTGTGATTCAGATTTTAATGTTCCCTGACTTTTGCAACTAGACTGTGGTACCTATACTATAATCATTGTACTTGTGTATGCCCTTGAGCAAAACATGTATTCTTTCTAGGCCTCAATTTCTTCACCTAATACATCTGGAGACTTCTTCACATGGGAGCCCCAAGGAAAGATAGCTCAAGTTTGAGATACCCAATGATTCAGGTTCATAAGCTGATGTTTTCACTTTTTTTAGTGCACTAGAGAAGATATTACTTTAATATAAAAGCAAATTATTTAATTAGCATAACAAATGATCAAATCAAAAAGCATTTATTAAATGCTTACTAATGTGCTGGGGATACAAAAGGAGGAACAAATCAGTACCTTCTTTCAAGTAGTGCATATTTTAATATGGGTAGACATTGTCTCTCCCATAAAGGAAGTTCAAGTCAGATGGAAAAGTCCAGTGGTCCTTAGAATACAATGGCACAAATGGAGGGCATAAATAAATAAATGTTTGTTGCAAGAACAACCTTAGTACAAGAGTATCTTGATTAGCACAAGAATTAGATGTAAGGAGGAAGAGCTGTATAGTCATCAACCCTACTCTCTCCTCCAGATTCATCTTAGTCCAGTGGCAAGATAAAGGTCAAAATTACTGGTATTGGACCAGAATGTATCCAGTGACCTCAACCTTTCTAAATTAGAGTCTTTCCTAGATCTCAATTTGTCTGAAGCCATTCCCATCCAATGATCAAAGGCTAGATAAAAGTTGAGTAAAAAGATGGCTTGATTTTACCATCCCAAAGATATCAATCTGGAAGGAGAAAACCCTCAGTTTTTGGCAAGAACAGAAAACAATTGCTATTTGCAGTTATTTCAAGCCATCAAGACCTAAACAATGTGCCATAAAGTCTTGGGTTGGAGTTGTTATTGGTCAAACAATGAAAACTCAAATAATTTAGGTTTTAAGGTGAAGTCAAGTAGTTCTAATTAAAACAGGATGGGCTTTTAAAAGCTTATCTTTTCAGAGCTGTATTTCAAGAAATTAAAATGAAAATCATACAAAAGTAAAAGTAGATTGTCTCAACTTTTTTTTTTCCTTAATGAATGAATGAATGGAAAAGGAGAAGAACTAGCAACATCCCCTAATTTCTTCTCAAATTGGTAGGTTGGGCACCCAGAGGGCAGTGACTAGTATATACTAGTCCATCTTTCTGAGATGAAATCTATCTATTTATCTATCTAATTATCTAAAAACTTTTTTTATTTAAAAAAAAAACTTTTTTTAAGTAAATACAGTTAATACAACTTGTTCTCCTAAGATCCAAGTTCACTCTTTTCTATAGTGAAAAAGTAAGCTTAAACTTAGATCAACATAACTGTAGTGATGCACATGTTTAAGAAATCTGCGTGACATGATTTAACTCACATCTGCTCTGGAAGTTCTTCTTTCTGAGATAATAAAGGTATGATACTAACAGAATATAGCAAATAACAGTACATTTTAAGTGTCAGTCTCCTATCCAATAGCACATAACTTTTTCCCCAATGCAGGGAAAGGTGTGCCTGAGAGATGGCATTACTTAATCTCGTAATTTTCCTGATTAAGTAATAATGATATTCCCTAGTCTGTCTTCTCTGCTCTATAACTCATAATCATGTATTTTTTCAAAGATTTGTTTAGATCCCATTAGAGTTCATGTAGAAAAGGCAGCACTAAATAGAAATGTGTGTGCTGTGTTTGCATCCAAGTAGATTTCCATGATTATACTTTTTCTCTTTATTCTCTATTTTCTTTATTCCAAGTTTTAATCTATAATCATCAAAAATAACGATAGCTTATACTTATACTTAAAGTTTACAAAGTGCTTTCACATATGTGATTTCATCTGGTTGTTGCAATGGTCTTGTGAAGTAAGCATTTGAAGTTTTATTATTCCCATTTTGCAGATAAAGAATCAGAGAAGATAATTGATTTCTTCAAAGAAATCTGTATTTAGGAAAATGGAAGATGCAAGACTCAAAGCCAGGTCGTTGAATTCAATTTCCTTGTTCTTTCCATCAGATCGCACTGTCTATCTATCTATCTATCCATCTATCCATCTATCTGTATGTCTATCATCTATCTATCTATCCATCTATTTCTCGATCTATCAGTGTGTGTATATATATATTCATGTAGTTATAGGGATATAAGTACTTTTGTTGTTGAATAATTTTTCAGTTATGTCTGATTTCATTTGGGGTTTTCTTTTTTTTAAATAATATTTATTTTCAAAATATATACAAAGATAGTTTTTACATTTGGGGTTTTCTTAACAAAGAAACACTTCATTTTACAAATGAGAAAATTGAAGCAAACAGGATTAAGTGACTTGCCCAGAATCATGCAAATAGTGTCTGAAGCCAGATTTGATCTCAGAAAGATGGTCTTCTTAATTCCAGATCACATACTATACTGTTCCACTTAACAGAAATAGCCTAAAAATGAATGAAGTCCCTCAGATACTTTGCCTCCTCTGAATTATTACAATATGCCATTCCCCAATTCATAGGTAAAATCATTGAGCCAATGACTTAGATATTGGCTTAGATTCTGGTGCCCTTGTGTAATTAAGAAAGCTATGATACTGTAACAACAGAGTTAAAATTGATGATCTGACCTCTGAATACTTTCCAACACCATGATCCTTCACACATTTGCCAAAATCATCTTTCCTAAAGCATAAATCTACCCATGTAACTGCCTGTCCATGAACCTTCAATGATTCCCTATTTCCTCTACCAAAAAAATTATAAATTTCTTTGCTTATTCTGTAAAACTTTACACAATGTAACATCAGTCTGCCTTTCCAGACAATAATTCACATGTTCCCCTTGACTCAATATTACAGCTGAATTTGCCTACTCACTGTAGCCTGTATTTGACATTCCTTCTCTCAACTTCATCCAATTTGCACTATCTCCACCCTCTCCACCCCACCCCCTACACATATGGAATGTACTTCCTCCTCAATTCCACCTCTTCAAATTCCTGGCTTCATTCAAAACTATGCTCTCATACTACTTCTTAAAGAAAGCCTTTCCAGTATCTGCCTAGCAAAATCTTATCCTACTCCCTCTATTCTACTCAAATTATCATATACATATACTTAGCTATTTATATGTTTTACCCTTTCAATAGAATGGCTATCAGAGTATTATATAAGTATACTTTGAAGTATAAGAATACTTATAAAATACAGTTAATAAATTTCTGTTTTTATGTTTACCCTTCTCAATAGAATCTAAACTATTTAAGTCTAGAACTTTTTTTTTCTAATTTCTATTCCCATTGACCAGCATAATGTCTTAAACATATCAGACATTTAATAATTATTTTTTGAATTAGATTTGATTGGAACAATAGGGAAAACTGCAGGCCAACAAGAAGTGAATAGTATAAAATTCTTGGAATTCTAAGAATATGTGTAATTGACATATTTAAGTAGGAAAAGCATATTAAATGCTGCTAGTAGTTTATTAGATGGCTACAATCATCTACTATCACCTTTGGGCTAATGTAACTATTCAGGGAGTAGGGATCAAACCCAGATAGGCCTCTGGGTCTCAGGAAGGGGGTGATTTTTTAACTACCTAGATTTCCTGAGGGGTTTCCATGACATGAGCTTGTTTCTCTGTGTATCTTCTGAAGGTCCCATATCTGGCTAGCCAATGTGCTGTATCACCAATGAAATCATCATTGCCATCACTATTATTATCATTATGATTGTTGTTATTATCCTTAATCCTCCACTGTTTTTCTGATTTGGTGATTGTGCTTAGCCTTTTTTTCATTACCATAGGGTATAATCGACAGTTCTGCACTTATGTTTAGATTTGGGCAATGGGGCAATGCTTTGATACCATCAGTGGACCTTTCTGCTAGGACCCTAAAGGGAGAATCCCTTCCTTAGTGCCCATTTGAACTCTTCCAAATTGCACAGCTATGCACACATATAGATTTAGAAAGTCATTGACCAGGTCATGATAGGAGGAAAAGCCAAACAATCTCTGAGACTTTTCAGGACCTTCATGGATTATAGCAGACTCTTTTGTTGTCAGCAACTAGAGAATAATTCCCTCTTGCTCCCCATCCAGTGGTTGACTACTGACTTAGAGAAAATTACATACTGTCTGATTGCAAGTCTTGGCAAATGCTTGTTATCACTGAGAAAATTCAGAAAATTCTATGCTTCCCTTCACTCAAAGACCATATCCTATGTGAATAAAATGAAAACAGAAAAAAAGAAAAGAAAAGAAGAAACCAAAGTGTACGAATCTTAGAAACTCAGGCAAAGACAATTCAAGTCATCAGCTTATGCAAAACCTATGAAGGATAAGGAAACAAAAATATAGTGTCAAGATAGTCACAAGAAGACAAATCATTAGAATAACACAAGAAGAGCTTGCAGAAACTGTCAGCTAGACATTGCTAAGAGGATTAAATTAAGTCAGAGACAAATTATTTTTGGTAATACTATCAAAAATTAATCTAAACATGATCATGCTTAAAAAAGGAAAGCCAACAGCAAGTTTAAAAAGATATTGTTTCTCTTCTTCATTGTATTTCTTGCAGCAAGAAATGAGCATATAATTTATATGGAAGACTCTATGCTGTGATAGGTGCATCTCATATAGGAAATTCCAAAAATTTGGCCATTTTGTACATCTCTGAGTCTAGCCTTTACAAGAATGCTTCCTACAGTGAGAATGCTCTATCTTTTCCACCTTTTTTTTTTTTAATAGCTAGCTTTTTTTTTCTTTTTCTGTGATTTTATTTGTTTATTTTTTTTTTAATAGGAGCTTGATCCAGCAGCTGGGGAGCTAAAGAAAAATACACAAACAACTGGTGTTCCTTACCATGTTCCCAGCTTGCCTTATCTTTTTTTTTTTTGCATTTAATAGTATTTTATGTTTCTCCAATTACATATAAAGATAATTTTCAACATCCATCTGTTAAGATTTTTGAATATCAAATTTTTTGATCTTCTCATGACAGTAAGCAATTCAATATAGGTCGAATATATACAATTATGTTAGACATATTTCCATTAGTCATATTGTGAAAGAATAGTTAGACAAAAGGGAACAACCCTAAGAGAGAAACAAAACAAAAATCAAAATTTAAAAACTGAAAATAGTGTTTCAATGTGCATTCAGATTTATAATTTTTTCTTAGCATGACATTTTCTATGGCAAGTCTTTTGAAATTGTCTTGGACCACTATATTGCTGAGAAGTGCTAAGTCTATCATAGTTGATACAATGTTGCTGTTACAGTGTATAATGTTCTCCTGCTTCTGCTCATTTCACTTAGCATCAATTTATATGTCTTTCTAGGTTGTTGTTTTAATCCTCCTGCTCATCATTTCTTATAAACCAGTATTCCATTATATTCATAAACTACAACTTGTTCAGCCATTTTCTAATTAATGAGCATCCCTTCAATTTCCAATTCTTTGCCACCACAAAAAAGATTCACTATTATTATTTTTGTACATGTGAGTTCTTTTCCTTTTTTTATGATTTCTTTGAAAGATACAAATCTGGTGGTGGTATTACTGGATCAAAGTGTATGCAATTTTATAGACCCTTTGGGCACAGTTCCAAATTGTTTCCCAGCATGGTTGGATCAGTTTAAATCTCCACCCACAATGCATTAATGTCCCAGTTTTCCCATATCCTCTCCAATATTTATCATTTTCTTTTTCTGCCATACAGGGGTCCTCAAACTACGGCCAGAGGGCCAGATGCAGCCACTGAGGATTTTTATCCCCCTCATCCAAAGCTATGAAGTTTCTTTATTTAAAGGCCCACAAAACAAAGTTTTTGTTTTTACTCTAGTCCAGCCGTCCAACAGTCTGAGGGACAGTGAACTGGCCCCCTATTTAAAAAGTTTGAGGACCCCTGTATATGAGGTGGTACTTCACAATTGTTTTAATTTTCATTTCTCTAATCAATAGTGATTTGGAACATTTTTTTCCTTGAGGCAATTGGGGGTAAGTGACTTGCCCTTGGTCACACAGCTAGGAAGTATTAAATATCTGAGGTCAAATTTGAATTCAGGTCCTCCTGACTTCAGGGCTAGTACTCTATCCACTGCACCACCAAGCTGCCCCAATTTAGAGCATTTTAAAAATATGATTAAAGATAGTTTTAATTTCTTCATCTGAAAGATGGTTATCCTTTGACCATTTATCAATTGTGGAATGGCTTGTTGACTCAGTTCTCTATTTTAGAAATGAGGCCTTTATCAGAAACACTGGTTATAAAAAATTTCCCCCCAGCTTTCTGCTTTCCTTTTAATTTTGGTTACTTTGATTTTGTTTGTAATTGCTAGCTCTTTTAAAGACTCAATTCACTTACTACTTCCTCTATAAGCTTTTTAAATCTATTAATATTAGGTCTCCTATTCCTTTTCCCTAGTACACCATTACTTTGCATTTGCTTTGTATTGGGATATATATAGATATAGATGTAGATATAGATATAGATATATACACACATATGTATATATTGTATATGTGTACATATATACATGCCCATATATATGTATTTTTATTTATGGATATACATGTTATTTCCTCTCACTCTTAATAGAATGGATGATCCTTAAGGGAAAGGATTATTTTTCTTTTTGTCTTTGTAATCCCTTTGAATCCCTGGTCCCCTGGAACAAAGCAGGTGCTGGAAAAGTATTTACTGAACCTACCTCTGACCCTGACTAGGAAAGTTACTTAATATCTCTGGATCTCAGTTTCTCTACCTTTAAAACAAGGTAATTGAACTAGATGACCTCTGAGTTCCTTTCCAGCTTTAAATGGGAGATCCCCTTTTAATTTTAAATGTGAAATGGAATAGTTTAAATTTTCCAATACCTGCTGTCACAATATTTTGCAAAAGGCTTCATTTACAAAGCATCCTTAGTACTTCTCACATTAACCTTCGGGTTTTTATGCTAATGAACCTGTGAACTCTGGTTGAGCCAGAACTTAAAGGTATCTAAGAAGAATAGCTAGTGTGATTAATACCATCATCCTTTTCTAGATTTAGTCAAAAACTAATACACTTTAATTGGTTTCACAATCATATCTCAACTCAATGAAATATGCTTGCAATGTACTAACCAGTCCTTTGCTTCACTATTTATAAAGAAGGGTATCTGCCAGGAAGAGATGGATTTATAGGCAAGCCCATTATGAAGATAAGAATACTAACATTGTGTTAAATTTTTTTCTTCTAATTTCATTTACTTTTGATATATATATTTTTACTTTTTATTTTTGATATTAAAAAACAATTAGTCTTCAATTTCCACATCAGAGTATCTTGAGAAGGAATTCCAGCCAGAAAAGCAGGGAATGATATAAATCCCCACATACAGAGCAGATAATTAGAAATTATTCTATTAGAATTACTAGAATTAGATTTTTAGAAATTAGAAATTTTTATTAGAAATTAGAATGAGAAAACTTTGTTCAATTGTTTTTGTCCCCATTTGGGGTTTTCTCGGCAAAGATACTGGGATGCTTGCCATTTTCCTCTCCAGCTTATTTTTACAGATAAAGAACTGAGGCAAACAGAGTTAAGTGACTTGCCCAGAGTCACACAGTTAGTAATTGTCAAAAACAAACAAACAACAAAGTTTACAGTGGACCAAAAAGAAACAAGAATATTATCTGTAGCTAGGACAAGAAGCCTTTATCTAAAGATATTTGCCTGGGGAACTGTAAACAAGGAAGGGCAGTGATAAGTCAGAGGTTTTATCTAAAGGAGAACAGAGCATTCTTCCACACCAGGGTGAAATCAATGGAATGGGGAGAAAGGGAATGAAAAGTCCCCCCAACACCAAAGACTTCAGGTCATAATAGCAGGTCCTGAATTAAAGTTTCTTATGACTCAATGAATGGTCTTTCAACTTGAGCGGATACCTAAAGAGGAGAAAGGTTCTTGTTGTTCGTGTGTGTGTGTGTGTGTGTGTGTGTGTGTGTGTGTGTGATTTCTGCAGCATATTTGTTGACATACCACTTGTCTATGTGTGTTCACAGCCATAGAGTTAAGCAGTATGGAAATTTAGGAAAAGCAGAGAACCGGAAGGCCAGAGAGTTATCTACAGAGATAACTATTTATCTGAAGTTTAGTCCTGGGATCTTCTGAGGGCAAGTCCCTTCAGCTCTCTGGGGCTTAAACTGCTATAAATAATTAAAGCTGTTAATAAACATAAAAAGGCACTAGTAAGGCAGCACTATATTTCTTCAGGTTGCTGCTGATCATGACCTTTGGGTACATTTTTATGTCATGAGTAAAAAACAGCAATTTATAAATAGTTCAATTCAAGTGGATATTTGTGATGGTGATGGTTGTCTATGACATATGGAGACTTAGTGATTTGCCCAGTGTTAAAATAAAATTTTTGTTTGATTCTTGCCCTCAATAATGAAGCAAACTCAGGAAAAGAAAAGTAAAAGGGAATACATTAAACACATGAAGGCAATGGCTTTAAGTGCACTTAGGTGATGGTTTAAAACTAAATGATATACTACTTTAAAAAAAAAAAAAAGAGAGAGAGAGAGGAAGACTGTCCTGATAAAGTGAATGTTTCTAGGGGAAAAAAAAAAAAAAAAAAAAAAAGGATAGGCTAGTGATAAGGTGATGGAATCAAAGCTCATACCATACCATGCCTTTTCCTATGTAACCCAAAAGTTAAAGAGATTGGATCTCTTTCCTATGGGTTCTCTGACACATAGTGGCTGATTCTGCACAATAATGCACACTTTGGTGATAACCAAATCTAGGGTAACACCACAATTGGACCTATATCATTGTTCTATTCTCAATGAATGTAATCTCTGTTGCTTATAATTTGGGAATTCACTTGAGAATCAGTATCATGGTATCCCTAGGAAGATACACAAGAGAAATCTCACAAACAGATTCTTTAGCCGTGAAAGATTTGGGGATTAAGAAATAAGCCATTCCCACAGGGCCAAGGTTCCTCTTCCCCTTTCCTTTAGAACTAGTTCCGGACACTTTGAACAGAGTCCATAAGGGTATGGAAATTGTCAAAGTTGTCAGGATTCCAGGTTCAACTCTAGATCTACAAAATCACGTATTCCTCCCCCTCCATCAGGAGGAAATCTACAACTTGCCTATTTTATAAGGGCAAAGCCCTGTGTGCATGGATCTCAGTAGTGAGGTCTTTTACTACCTATGGTTTCATTAACAAATGCATGCAAAAAGCTATTCCTTTTATCCAGGAACTTCAGACTAAATCTGGTACCATATCTGAGAAATAGGAAAAATAAGATAAGGCTTGTTCAGGTTCACTCACTAAAGGGGGAAATGTAGCAAAAACTTAGATGACTAGACTTCTGCTTTGTAAGCATGAGTTAGAGGTGGTACCTTCCCCAACCTGCATCTTAATTTGAAGGAAGCCATCCTATTTGCCATGCCATATTTTGACCCGCAGCCCATTTTCCTCATAACATAGTAGCAGTGCCTTGACAATGCGATACAGACTTAAGGGGGGAGAGGGGGACAAAATTATGAAGGGATCTTTTCCCAATTAAAAGTGAATAATAAAAAGAACTTATTTTTTCATCCTGGAACAGTATAATTTTGTTTAAGTTTGCCTCAAACAAAGAATCATAGACATCCTGGAGATCTGATCACCAAGTCCACCAGGGGTATCTCATCCTTGGAGGAAAAAGAAGCATATGCGCATATCTATCAATTGGCCCAGTTAAAGGCACAGCTGGCATTTTGAATTAAATGTACTTTAAGTATTGAGTTCCCCAATTTCCTCAGCCCCCAGGGTGCATGGTAAAGTATAAAGCATAAACAATAAATAAATGGTAGATAACATCTGAAGAATTTGTTCTTAATTATTAAGGTCAAATAAACAAGCAGCTAAAGACCACTGATTGGTATTAGGGACTTTTCTCAATTAACTAATTTCAAAGATCAGTGGTAGTCTCCTGTAGTGGAATGAGGTCAATCATGACAGATTTCACATGGGAGTGATATAGCCAGATCTTCTCCTCAACTTTAATGGTCAGTATAATTAACTGGTTATTAGAATATGGAATTGACCAAGACTAAAAGTCTTCTTGGAGTTGGAGATCTACACAAAATCTCCTAGCCCCCAAAAAAGTATACCAATCCATCCAAAGGCATGAGTTTGTGTCAAAATTGCCTCCTTCTAGACCTGCGAAAGAGAACTAGAAAGAGAAATCACTTTTTTTTTTTTTTTTTTTTTGTCAGACTTTCATCCCTGTGGCTAGACTTAGGCTCCCAGAGGTGGATTCTGGAGTGGCCTATCAAACAGAATTTCAAAAGGTTACAATCCACAATCCTGCTTACCAAATTTCTAAATAGGAATGCAAAAGGTAAGTACCTAAGGCCATTTAGATTGTAGTCATAGTTTTCCTAAGAGGTTCTTAACTTTCCTTTTTAGTTGCTAGACTCCTATTAACTGTAGATTATAAAGGGTAGTAGGTTTAAGTTTATGCCAAAACACCTGGAGAGTTATTTAATTATTTCTATGGCAAAATGTGATCCTCAGTCATAGTTAATAATACATGGCAGGCCAAATCTCGGTATTATGTCCTTTATCAGAAATCTTGCTATTGTGTTCATTGTGATATGTATTCCTGAAAAAACTTCTACCCAGTTAAGACATATCTGACATTGGTAATTCAATAAAATCAATCTGCAAGTATTCAAATAGCAAGGTTACCCATTCTCCCCTCTCCTATTTTCTTTTGTTACCATTTTCTTTCATAAGTAGTTGAACTATTGACAGGAGGTACCTAGAAACCACCCACAGGACCTCTGCAAAAATAATGGGGGCAAAGCATAACTGGAAAACTTGTAGTACATTTAATTTCCTTCTCTTTCTGACTGTCTTCTTCTTTCACCCATCAAACAAATGAGGCTAAAGTACTCTGAATTTCTCAATAGTTTTTCCACTCCCACTGGGGGAAAATTTATGAAAGTAATCGTATACGTCTACTGCCAATTGATTTATATAGGCTGCAAAAAGAGTCTTCAAATGACACAGGATTTCGGAATCTAACTAAACAAATTTCTGGGTGACAGCACACAAAAAAGGGAGAGAGAAAGAGAGAGAGAGAGAGAGAGAGAGAGAGAGAGAGAGAGAGAGAGAGAGAGAGAGAGAGAGAGAGAGAGAGAGAGAGAGAGAGAGAGAAATACGCATTCAGATTACTAACCCAAATTACTGGTTAGTGTTCTGCCTATTCCAGAACATCACAGAGGGTCATTTTTGCATCATAAAACAACTCCCCAGTTCTTTTCATTATTATAGTTCCAATTTGGGGCTGTTCTAGATCATGTAATCTTATTTTGCTCATGCTCTAAGTTTACAGAATAGGACAAGACTTTTGTTTTCTCATGTTTTGTGAGAAGGGCATCCAATAGCTCGCTAATTTAATCCATAATGGTGACTAGGTCCATCAAAAAGGATGGAGAGGCTTGCAGCCATAATACAATGTCTCCTGTCTTTCCTTTGATTATTTCCTATAAAAATAATTTTTAGGCATGCCATGGTCTTTCGTATATCCAGATAATATGAGGGTGGCCAAGAGTTATGAACATGGTAAACAGGAGCAGTCTTAACTTGAAAGCTCAGTTCAACAGAGCCAATAATACATTTGCCTGGGCTCTAAATTTTCAAGCTGAGTTTTTAATATGTACAGCTGGCAATTTATCTGATCAAATTTGATTTCTACAATTATCTAAGTACCCAGTCAAAATGAGCTGCACTGCTCAAATTTAAGGCATTGCTGGATTCATGAGCAATAGTTCTTTGTCTCAAACTTTTAATAAGCTTGCCTAAGCAGGAGTCATCAGAAGGTTTTTTGCTGCACCAGTTTCATTTTGATTAATACGGGTATCCATAAAATCAGTATTTACCCTGCCCCTGTTTGTGCATTCTGTTTCTTTTCTTTGTGCACAAAGAATCAAATTTTCCTTTTGGTTCCTTATCCTTCCTGAGTTTGGAGAGTTAAAGCCCTCAATCACTTCATGGCTGACTAATTGCCAGGAGAGTTCACTCTGGTTCTCCACTGGGTAAAGACCTAGTGCTGGCTAAAGGACTCATAATAGGCTTCCCTAGTGAGAGTCACCCGGCAAAATGCCTTCCTAGTTGACTTGCCAAAATTCATAAAAGAAAATCTTTGTTTGGTCTTTGCCCTCAATAGTGAAGCAAACTCAGGAAGAGAAAAAAAAAAATTTAAAAACAGTTTATTAAGTACCTCAAGGCAAGAGTATTGAGTATGGCTGGGCAATGGTTTCAAAAAACACTGTAAGAAGGACAAAAACTATACTGAGAGGTGAATTTTTTAATGGGTTTGGCTAGTGATAAGGAGATAGAATCAAAGCACATATGGCTGCCCTTTTCTGTAGGTTGCTTGAAACTTACTCCAAAGGAGATGATATCACCCTTTCCCACTACTTGCCACTTAGTAGCTAATTCTGTACATCAGAATTATACAACTCATATATTTCAGGGACAGGATTTCTATATCTTCTAGACTCCAAATCCAGCATTAGGGCTAATAATACAGAGAGTATTCCCTGGCAGATAGGAAACTATGTTTTTCCAGTATACATACCAGCAAATAATCGTTTTATACCAGCAAACTTATTAAAAACCACATATTTCTGATGACATTGTAACATTTTAAATTCAAAACTTAATACTAAGTATTAACCAGATTACTGTGACCCTCATTGTCTTGGAAGGTCAGATAGATTAAATCTCACTTCTCCCCCTCAGGGTTCTCCTACTTTTGGGGATTCTCTAGTACCCTTAAGGGATTAGGGGTGGTCTTGACTACTGAGAATTATTCTAGCCCCTGGAGAGGGAGAGGGTTCCTTGAACTCCAGTTTCATTGAAACTTTGATGGTTCTATTATCTTTGACAAATAAATATTTACATCAAGAAGAATGATACAAATATACAAACAGTCCTCTAATGCATGGGATCCATAATCCACCTCCGCTTTTGCCTCTCCTTAGTCTCTGGGGAAGAAAAGAGGATTGGTTCACAATTCAGTTTAGTTTCCATAAAGCACTGTCTTGAGTCCCAAGTACCTTGGTTTCTCCAGATAAATCTTCCCAGTTTGTTTAGTTGATTGCATTATCCAGTCCATAATTCTACCTCAAAAGTTACCTTGTCTCAAACACCTCTGGCACCTGCGATTGAGATGCGACCAACAACCCAGAAGAGAAATAGATAACTAGAGATCCACTTCTTGAAGTAAAAGTAAAAGAAAAGGAACACTAGCTCAATTTCTGGAGTCTTCACTGAGAATAAAATATGGTCTTCGCTCTTTGGATGCAGCAGTTAAGAATAGTTGAGAGAGAGCAAAGAGAGGGACTGGCACCTAATCAAAGGAAAATAGATCAATTTATGTAGTAGGGGATACAGAGGCCTCCATGTTAAGCAATCTAGATATGCTTTTAAGTCCCTAACGGGTACCTTCAGGTTAGGTGAACTGCTCAGGAGATAACAAGCTTCCTCAAGGAGGTACAGTGATACAATGGGAAGAACGCTGGTCTTAAAAACAGAAGGGATGGGAACATCTCTCACTTATGGATATGACCTATGTGAATGTGGACCTTATCCTTCTTAGACATCAATTCCTTCCCTGTAAAATGAGAATTGGAATCAATGGTCTTCGAAGTCTCTTCCAATTCAAGCAGTGTACTTTACCTCCCCTGTGAAGTTAAGATTCCTTCCTATTCCCTTTGTGCATTTCACAACTATTCCTTTCAGGCAAGAGTAGATGTGAATCATTTCTGTGTTATGAGCTCTGAAAATGTGTTGTATTATTTGAAGTTTAGTGTTACATTTTGCCTAGTATTTTATAGAGAGGCACAACAGCTACAGGGAAAGCTGAAGCTGCAGAACAGTTGCCAAACTACATTAATCCAGAATAAAACTCTTTCCCCACCTCCCCACAACAAAAACAAACAAAACAAACAAAGAAAAACTGCAGCTATTGTGAATCAATTAACACATACTTTTCTTGACTACCAATTTAAAGTAAATGATTTCAAAATAATCAGCCTCCTGTCCTTTTTCCTGAGAAAATTAGTAAATATGTTGGGAGAGAGGAAAGAGGTATTTTTTGAAACTATGTGGAAAAATCACATGACTAGTTAGGATGTTTTTCAAGTTGATACAACTGTAAAACAAAAGAGTCAGACTAGCTATTTACTAAAGTTTCATTCAGTTCTCATGTGCCAAGCTGCCACAACATTTAATACTTATAGTATCTGATTTCATGAAAGTTAACAACAAAAGCAAATTTAGCTGCAAGACAGATATAACTCTATCACTATAAAATGGAATTCTTGAAATCCTTAGTAAGTTTCAGGATTTCTATTGAACACTATGATATATGGGAATATTCCAGATGTTTGAAGTAAATTATGCCAAAGGGTTCACTATTTAAGCATCTGGTTTTTTGCTGCTTTTTAATTTTCATTTTATTTCTAATACTCTAGCTGAATTATATAGGGTAAATTTGGGTTTACAACTCTTGTTCAAATGATCATTAGCTCTGCTTTATTATCACTTTTCATATATATGTATATGTATTTTGGTATATATATACACACATATATGTATATATATTTGTTTTTCCCCCAAAGTGCAACATGAAAGTTAGAAAGGCAGTCTTTTAAAATCTAAATATAATTTATAAGCATCCCTCCTCAACCCCTTCACTTCTTGAATACATCAAACCAGATTGTAGGAAATTTATAAATTCAAGTCACAAGTACCAGGAATTTATTTATAAAGTACCTAATCTGTGCCAAGCATTATACTAGGTGATAGAAATACAAAAACAAAAATAAAGCAATACTTACCTTCAAGAAGCTTATAAATCCAAGAATCTGATATTCATAGTTATTAATAATTGGGGTCCTTCTCCTAATTTCTAATCTCTTATTTCTTATACCTTCCTATACATACAAACCATTAAATCCAGTGTCATTGACCTCTTGGCTTTCACACACACACACACACACACACACACACACACACACACACAAATCATATGAGCAACAAAAATAAATAAATAAATATGATGGAGCCACAATTAGAATCACACAAGACATAACAGTTCCTTGAGCAGAGGGACTATCTTTTGTTTTTCTTTTTAATACCCGAGATTTGCATAATATATGACAGATAGTAGGCATTTGATAAATGGCTATTTTATTTGACTGACATTTGAACAAATAGAAAAAAAAATGGGGAAAGGGGAAACAGGAGCAGCTAAAAGAATAAAAAAAAAAACATTTCCTATAGAAGACAGATTTTGAACTGAGCCTTGAAAAAATGAGGGAGTTGAGTTAGGCTATCAGGTGAAGAAAAGATTTTCATTTGTAGCATGAATTAGGGAACAGGGAGTAACTGGCCCGTGAAGAAGATAAGGAAGTTTAAATGTTTCAAGCTTCTTCTAAGATAGTATTTCAAAATGTGCTTCTGTTATTTGAAATATAATGAACGCTTATTTATACACAATGAAAAAACCTGCACTTAAGAAGTGAATAATATCTTTTGTTTTAAATTATGACAATTTAACCTTGATATAAATTATCTGAACAAATTTACCTCTTCAAGTATATTTAAACATGTTGAACTTAGACAGTATTAATGTGATAAATGAGTGAAGGAAAAATCATCCCTTGGGCAAGGGGGAGTGGGAAGAGGGGGAAGAGAGGAGGTGGAGAAGTCCATAGACAGATAGTCCAATCAATCAATTAAGAAGAATGTATGAAGGATCGATTCTGTGCCAGTTACTGTGTTATGTCCTGGGAATATAAAGACACATGCACACACACACACACACATACACACACACACACGAAGAATTTCTTTTCTTGAGGATCTTCAAAGCAGGTAAATTATATATGGATGATTGGGAGAGCATTAATTTTCCATATCATATCATAACATTGGATTCAGACTGAGAAAAGACCTCAGAAATAATCTAATATAGGATGTCAGGGTGAGGTCTTCAATATTATGAACTTTTCTTGCCCTACCATAACAACAAGGAAGGAAAAAACTTTAGATCAAGTAATAATGAAGAAATCCAAGAAGAAAAATAAATAGTGTGTGCAGTTTCTCAGTTCAGATAAACTGTCAGGTTCAGATCCTTGGGCTCAAGAAAAGAGTTCAACCAAGCTAAGGATCACATGGAAGCTTCACAGCAAAGGTAAAAGTTGAAGATAGCAGCTAATATCCATAGGATTAGGTAAAGATTCCAGTCCTCAAATCCTACCACAGTACTATACCATGGGAATCAGAGAAGAGGTCTGGACAGAAAATCATGACCAGAGAGTATAGCACATAAAAGCCTTCTGACATGTATAACAGAATAAGCTAGAGCAACCTGGTCAGGCCCCTACTTATGTGGAAGTAGAACACAGAACCAAGAGCCAAGAACACTTGAAATTTTCAGGTGAGTGACTTTGAATCTAGCGTTCTGAACCTGAAAAGATCAGACTGGGAACTCAGAGTAGACTTAGGATCACTGAGTAGATCATGACCTAGATCACATCCTTTGCTGTCTTAACCTGTCCCTGAGGTCTCTAAAGAACAAAGCATTAAGTACCTGAAAGAAGATATGATAGAATCACAAATAATAAGAGAAGGAATAAAAAGATCTCCTTTCCTTCCAGAAAAGTGCAGATTCTGGTCTTGAGACAAAATCCCAGGTTAGAAAGCAAAAAAAGCAAACAAAAGAAAATACCAATGCTAAAGAAATAGTTTTGATCCAGGAACCACCAAGACATAAATACAAAAAAAGAAAATAAAGTCACATAAAGTTTGTCAACAAACAAAACTTCAAAAGAAACATAATTTGACAAGGTATACTAGAATTCATAAAATAAATGGAAAACTAGAAATAAAATGACAATTCCAAAGGAAATATGTATTTGTAAATTCACATATACATATATATGTATATATACACACAAGCATTTATTAACTCCCCCATCATTTCCTTAGCCATCTATAATTAAAGGAGAAAGTTCTCAATATAAATATACAAAGTAAAACAAAATTCCACATTGGCCATGTGCAAAAATGTATGGTTCATTCTGAATTTTAAATCTTTCACCTCTCTGGTAGGAAGTAGATACCATGTTCCATCTTGGGTTCAGAGGCAAGCATATTTTTAAAAATGAATTGAATAAGTCAATAAATATTTATTAATTATCTATATGGGCAGGCACTATGTTTAACACTAGGATACAAAGAAAGATAAAAGACAGTCCCACATTAGACTGTAAGCTTGAAGAGCTCATAATCTAATAAATGTACCTTATTTACATATTATCTGTGTACATATGTATGTACAGAATAAATTAGAAATAATCAAACTGGGGAAGACATTAGCATTAATACAGATCAGGAAAGACAATCCAGAAAGAAAATAACAATCAGACCTGGAAGCAAGGAAGGGAAACCAGGAAGCAAAGACTAAGTTCGAGGCAGAAGGGGACAGTCAGTGAAAATTTCCAGAATTAGATGCAAAGTTTTGTGTAAGAAACACCAAGAAGGCCAGTGTTACTGGATTAATATATAGGGATAAATAAGGTTTAATAAGAAAGTCAAACAGAGTATCTTATAATTAATAAGACAGGGATTGGGAGGGAGTACTGAAATTTATTACATGGAGGGGAGAGGGTGATGAAAAAGATTGGGCTCTGGAAATATTCCTTTAATAGCTGAATTCAGGCTGGATTAGAATGGGAAGAGACTTGTATCAGGGAAACAAATCAACAGTCAATTTTAGTCTAGGAAGAGATAGAATCAAACAAAGCTTGGCTGCTATCAAAGAACTAGAGAGTTTGGAACATATTTCCCACCCCCACCTCCACCCCATCCAAAATGTAAAGTTTACAATCAAGTAAAATGTATTTATTAAGACTGAGTATAACTCTTCTGGGGAACAAAAATTTGAAAGCATTCCTGAACTAAATAGAAATTTTGAAATGTAAATGTGGGAATAAAGAGAAATGGAGAAATTTAAATATAATTTAGCAACTGGAAATGATCATATGATAATTGTGTTTAAATGGTGGGGAAAACATGATTCTTTAGAACCATCCTCTCTTCTAGGGTAAAAAAAAATGTGACTAAAAAGTAAACCAATTAAAAAAGTAACACATTTTTTAAAATCTCAATTACATTTTGAAATTAAAATTCCAAAAATCAGAAAAGAGATGAAAAAATTAAAGAAAAGTCAAGTTTTAAGTGCATAAATAAAATTGAAGCTCATTTAAAAGAAATTGTTAAATAGGAAAAAAAATCTATATTATGTGAATACACATACACACACAAAAGAAAAACAAATTGATAGTACCAAAAAATAAAAAAAGAATTCACAACCAAGAAGAAATAAAACAAATTATTAGAAATTATTTTGTCTAATCAAATGCCAATAAAACTTACATTTCAAATAGGATATACATCTATAAAACATAAAATATTCAGATTAACAGAAGGAAAAAATTGAATCAAACCATCCCTCAAAAAAAAGAAATTGAGGAAGCCATAAATGCATTCCCAAAGGGAAAAAAATCAGTACCAAATGTACTAACAAATTGATTCTGTCAGACATTTAAAAAACAATTAATGTCAAGATTTTATTATTTTGTAGCAATATTTATTAATACTAAATTATTATCTATGTAAATTATTTCATATATAATATTTAACATAAAAATTAATGTCAACATACTCTAAGTTAATTTCTACTTTATATAAATATCTTACCAAATTCACTCTAAATTATAAATATGTCCTTGATCAGGATTCAGTAAACTATCTATAGTTATGTATCTATATATCAGCCAAATCTAAGCCTTTTAAGTCACAAGTCAAGATTGGTTTAAATGGTTAAAGAATAATAATATTTTTAATAAATGCAAATTATGTGAAATTAAAATTTCCATAAATAAATTTCTATCAGAATATAGTCACACTCATATATTTACTATTGTCTATGACTATTTTTATGCTCAAGTGACGGAGTTGAATAGTTGTAACAGAGACCATATATGGGGCTCTCATTGCTTCTTTATCCTGTTTAGCACACTGCAAATTGCTTTGACACGGTTGTAACTAAACAAGTTTTGAGCATCCTGTATATCACTAGGCCATGATATTTTATTTATTATAAGTGCATCCAAATCATATCAAAACAAGAACAATTTTTTTTACAATTTTGAGACACAGAAAAGTATAAATTATTTTATTATTGTCCTAGTTGGCCAAAAAATATGTCTATCGTGCAAAGATACAAAAAATTCAACATTACCAAACTATGTTCATAATAGTTCCTACTCAGGAAACAGTGGTAAGAAAATTAGAAATATAAAACAAAATCTCTTATCACAGAAGACTTTCTAGTCAAAAATAAAAAACTAAAGTAATTTTCTCAAGTGACTTGTCAAGTAAGGAAAACTGTTTCCCATGGGTAATCATGTTTGCTTACAGCAACCAAAGAAATATGTCTGGAGAAAATAAACTTGTTTAAAGTTACTAGCCTTTTGGATCAATGAAAGCAGTATGCTTGTGGATTCTTATCATTTGGAAGTATCTATCTATATGAAAAGACATTTTCAAAGATTATATATGTAAAATTTCATTACAGATGAACATTAACAAATTAACCTTTGCAATTGATTTTAATTCTAGGGAGCACTAGCTTTGAGTCTCAATTAAGCAAAATGTTACATTCCCAAACATAATCTGATTTTTTTTAGTAGACCCATATTACACAAATATGACAATTATCACTGTCACATTTTGAATTTCATGAATAAAAATATGTGTAGATTTATGTTTTCTCTTCCTCTAAAATAAATAGTATCCTCAATATTACCTTTTGTCCTGCAAAGTCAAAAACATTTATTGACTGGCCCTTTACCAATTAAATAAATAAATAAATAAATAACCACTACTTGGTCTTGATAATTAAACCAAAAAGAGCCAAAACAAAGAATAAAAACTGTCACAATAGCATTAGTGAATATCAATGCGAAATTTAAAATAAAATATTAGGAAAGAAGTTATAGCTACATATAAGAAATACTTTTAACATATGACAAATTTGAATTCATGCCAGGAATGAGAGGTTGCAACAATATTCAAAAATTATATGCATGATATACCATATTACTTACAAAATTAAAAAGAACATATTACTACATCAATAGAAGCAGAAAAAACTTGACAAAATGAAAGACAAATTAAAAAATAAAATAGAGGAATAAAGGAACTCTTCTTTAATATGATAAATAATATTTAATAAAAACAAGACCTAAAATTATATGATAAAGGGAAATGCTAAAGAACTTTTAAATAAAATCAAGTGTAAAGCAAGCATATATCTTAACACTATTATCTGATAGAGCTGAAAAAAATGTTATTTATAGTAGTAAGAGAAGAAAAGGAAAATAAAAGAATAAGCACAAAACAAGAGGAAACAAAATAGTTTTTTCCCCCACCAAAATGATTTGATGGTATACTTAGATATTCTAAGTGCATCGAATAAAATTTTAATTTAAACCTTTAATAATTTAACCAAAATAGGAAATAAAATAATGTTATACAAATCATCAATCTTTTGGGGTCTTGTAAATTAAACATAGCAAAAGGAAAGAGAAAAATTCCATTAAAATTTGTAGAATGTTTAAAGTAGTTGGGAGTCTACCTACCAAAACACATCAAGGAACTGTTTAAATGCAATTAATTACCAAGCATTTTTCTAAAATTAAAGATTGGCCTAAATAATTCAAGAGCTACAAATTGTACTTCATTAGGCCATACTAATGCAATAAAATAACAATCCTAATTATTCAAGTATAAATACACTTATATTTATGTCATATAGTGTCATATTAAATGGTCGATAGTTTATAAAGCTAGAAAAAAATAACAAAATTCATTTAGATGAATTTAGTCATGAATCTTAAATGAAATGATGAAAATAAAAGTGGAATAAAGAGACCTAGAATACCATATCTTAAATTACACTAATAAAGGAGCAATTGTGAAAACAATTTGGTACTAGTTAAAAATACATAAGTTAGTCACTGAAATAAATCAGATATGCGGCATACATGAGCAAATTTAGTAGCATTATTTTTGATCACCCCAAGGACCACAGCTTCTGGTAGATTAAGACTCATTGATCCAACAAAAGTATTGGAGAAAGCTGTCTAACAGAATTTAGGATTTCACACCACACCAAAATAAGCTGTAAATGGTTACAATTTTAAAAAGTAAAAAGTAGTTTCACTTTTTTAAAAAAATGAGGAAGAAAAAATAAAAGCTTTTAAGTCTACTGATAATGGAAAAGCTCATCACCAAACAAGGGACAGTGAATGTCCTAGAAGACAGAATAAATAATTTTGATTGCACAAAATAGAAAACAAAATGCATAAGTAAAGTCAACACAGTTAAGATTGAGGAAAAACTGAAAATAAATCTTTTTGATAAATTTCTCTGATAAATTCACATATAAAATATAAGCAAGTAATTCATATATGTAACAATTACCAACTATATAAATGGTCAAAGGATATCAACAGAGAGTTTTCAAAAGATGAAATCCAAGTTTTCAATAGTCACATGAAAAAATATGTATTTGAAATCTCAGATAACTAGCAAAGTGAAAATTAATGGAATTCTGAAGTTTAATATGAGATGATGGCCAAAAAAAGTGTCTTAGGCCATATATTGTGAACCCAGGTCTGACTCCAGGTCTAGCTCTCTATCTATTGTACCATCTAGTTGTCTTGACAGTTAAGCACAAGTGTCAGTCTACTTTCTCTTTTTTTTTAATTATAACTTTTTATTTTCAAAATATATACATGCATAATTTTAGAAATTCACTCCTACAAAATGCTGTGTTTTTTTCCCCACTCTTGCCCCCACCTTCTCCTTTACTCAGCAAATGATCCAATATATGTTAAACATGTGCAATTCCTCTATACATATTTCCACAAATATCATGCTATACAAGAAAAATCAGATGGAAAAGGAAAATAATGAGAAAGAAAACAAAATACACGCTAACAACAACAAAAGTGAAAATACTATGTTGTGGTCCACATTTAGCTCCCACTGTCCTCTCTCTGGGTGCATATGACTTTCTTCATCACAAAACCATTGGAACTGGTCTGTCAGTCTACTTTCATGTACATATCATAATTTACTTGTTAGTATACTTAACCTTTTTTTGCCTCAGTTTCCTCAACTATGAAGTAAGTATAATAACAACATCTACCTCTTAGGGTTGTTGTGAGAATCAAAGGAGATATTATTTGTATTGCATATAATACAATTCTGGACACATAGTTGACACTACATAAATGGTTATTCCTTTCTTCTTTTTTCTCCCCTTCTCTTCAAAGCAACCATATAAATGATTCTAATGAACTAGAACTTTTCTTACACCACCAGGTTTATTGTCATTTTTAGAATATTCTGCACAGTAAATAATAGGTTCCTATATTACAAAGATTGTAAAAATGTTAAAGGATTTTGTTTACTTCAAAAACACTATGGGGAAACCTGAAATAGCTGTGATGTGTTAAAACCCAAAGGGATCCTTACTTGTAAAGACACCATTTTCCCCTTTATCATGAGACCTATTAGAGGGTACTTGCTCTTCTCTTCCCTTCAAATTTACTAATTGTCTCTTTGTCAATGTCCTTCAAATATCTTCTTCTATCACTTATGTTTTTAATAGATTGTGGGAATTGTTCCCACAAAAATGACTAAACTTTTACTCTTCAGCTAAACATAAACACTCATTCATGCATTTATTCATTCATGAATAAAAATGAAATAGCATAAGTTCTTTTCCAAATTTTTGACATAGATTTTTTCTTCTTTTTTTTTTGTCCAGTGATGTCTTATACCACAGAACATTTAACTAGACAGTACAGATAGAAGCAAGATTGCAGATAGTCTAGCATGTTTTTATGGAATGAGAAAGGCAACTTTCTGTCCTTCAGTGCTATCTCTGAAGGTAAAGAAAGAAAAGAATACAGAAGAAAGCAAATGTGATGTACTTTTTTATGCTTGCCTGTGTCACCACCTGGTTGACTGCACTTTTACTGAGGGCTTCTATAACTATAGAGTGACTATGATAAAAGAGTTCCTAGATAACTATACAGTGAAGGGAGTTTGGAATTAAATAAACATATAAAGCCTTGGTCTTGTAAATAGCCAAACTTGTTGCAGACCAGTGACAAATTATAAATCATCTTTACAAAAGTAAATGAAAATTTTAATTCTACTTTCACATTTCTTTTCCATGTCCATTTCTCTTACTCAGATGGCAACCACCTGACTTTAACCACTCATCACCACTTGCCTGGAGAATTTCTGAACTTTCTAAATGATCACATAGCCACAAGACTTTCCCCTCTTCAATTCGTCCTCGATATTATTTTAAAATTGATGTTTCTAAAATGTAGTTTTGACTATATTTTGACTACATAAACTTCATTGATTCACTATTGTCTCTAGTATAAAATAGTTTTGTCAGTTGGGTAACAAAAGAATTTCAAAATATGATGCCAATTTATGCTATCTCTAAATTGATTACTCTTTATCCAGTATTATATGTTCCCAACAAACTGATATGCTTTCTGTTTTGCTGCTAATCTGAAATTTTCCTTCTGTCTGCTACAGATGGGTAACAAGGACTCAGCCTCCAAGACACTTGATACATCAATGTTTGCTTATCTTGAAGGAAGGCTCTAAACCTCCATTTGTTATAGAACTTCCTTCTGTGCATTGCATTCCCTTACTAACATGTAAGCACTTTGAGAGCAGAGAAAGTCTAGCTTGCTTATATTTCTATTCACAATTCTTAGCACAGTAATGAAAGTAAGTAATAAGAACAATATTTAACATATGTTCTATTAACCATCAACTTCCCCTGCCTCCACATGTATTTATTCCCTATCAAAGAAATCTTTTTTTCTTTCCTCTATTCCTCCCTTTATATAAACTGCTCTTTACATGGGAATCTCACCTTTCACTTTCACTTTTGGGATCTCCAGTTTCCTTCAAGACTCAGTTCATGTGTTTTTTTGTATTTTTTATAAGTCCTATAACTGCTGAAAAATGAAAAAAGCACAACCAAGAGAATATACAATAATAATACTATAAAATTATTTTGGAAATTGTAAGAGCTATAATTGTTCAATGCAATAACCAGTCATGGTTCTAATGAACCAATAATGAAATATATTACCCACTTCTTGGCAGAGGGGTTAGAAATTGAGAGGGATGAATGAGACATTACATGTATGTGTATGTGTTTTTGTGGGGGTGGGGTGGTTTGGAGCTTGTTCTGATGTAGTTTAGTTTTTACATTATATATATTTATAGATTATTCTTACTTCATGAGAAATCACTTGTAAAACAGTTAAGCAAAACTAATACAGTAACCTCATCAGAAAGTGCATGCAACATTTTACATCAGTAGCACCCCCCCCATATCTCTATTAAAATTTTTTAATAGATGTTTATTTTCTCTTCCTCTGACACCCCCAATCTATTGGAGGAAAAGAAAAAAGAAAACCAAATTGCAAATATGTTTGAGTTCCATTTCTAACACATAAATGTAGGTGTGACTCTATGCCACCTCTTTTACCTCATAATTTCCATGCAACACTTTCCGACTAGAAATTTCAAAGAAAAAGTTCAAATCTCTCTAGGAAGAGTAAATTCTTTATCAGGAGCTCCTAAACACTTTGCAACTCCTTCAAAGAAAGATCAATTTTTTACCTCTTTCTATATCCTCAGCATATAAATAGGTGCTTAATAAATGTTTATTAATTTTTTCTTGACTAGAATTGATCTAGCCAATTCTTAATTGACTAAAAAGATAAAATCACAGACCTGGACCCTCCCCCCCAAAAAAATGTACAAGGCAATAAGTATTTGCTCTCAAAAAGTTACTTTCTACCATGGATACAGCATTTGTATAAATAATAATAATAATAGTAACTAATATTGATATAGCCAGGCATTGTGCTAAGAACTTTTACAATTATAATTTATTTATATCATTTGTTTCTCACAATGATGCTATTATTGTGTAGATAATAATATATTGTTATATCATATATAATAACATGTATATATTACATATAATAATTTTTTATTATTATCTTTAGTTTACAGATGGGGAAACTAAAGCAAACAGAGGCTAAGTGATTTTCCCAGGTTCACACATGCAATAACTATCTGAGGCTGGTTTTTACCTCAGGTATTCTTGACTACAGTTCCTGGACTCTATCCACTGTGCTACCTAAGTTTCCTAAGGACACATTGGAAATATGAAGTAGGCAAAAGTTCTAAATGCAACAGACTCTTTTCTATATTATGAATTTATTTTCATGGCAATCAAGTTATGTTATGTGAATTGAAAGGTTATTTTCATCCCAACTTCACCTAACTCCTCTGCTAAGTGGAGTACCCAGGATGATTTGAAGGGACTCAGGTTAGAGATCAAGAGTTATGGTAGGAATTTAAAATTTTTAAAGGAATTTAAGAACATAATTCAAATATAAATTAAGAACTGAAAACACTTGACTGGGAACTAAGGGATAAACAGTTCAATACTTAAAGGCTTTTCTGGCTATCAGACTAGGTGTTTCAGATTAAGGTTTGCATCTCAAAAAAATTGAAATAGCCTATAGCTATGAGCTTTTCAGACTGGATCTTTACTCCTATAGCTGCTATATAGGTATATTGGTCTTTTTGATCTATATCTTGTCCTTGGACCCAAATGTCTCTGCAGGGGAAAGTAAGGCAGGTAACCTCACTTAAATTGAACTCATTTGCATGTCATGGCACCCCCTCCTTGATGTCAGGGTCCTCTTCAAGAACAAAGGACAAACAGCAGCAAGCTTAGAAAAAGCATATTGCAACAGAAGACCAGCAGATTGTTGCAGAGAACACCAGCAACAACTCAGGAAACATGCCTACACAGAGTAAAAAGAGAGCAGCTCAAGCAGAAATTCCCTACAAAGAGCAGAGAAATGATATTACCAGAGAAATCAGTGGTTCCTCTATATTAGGGACATGAATTTTCCTGGTTGTATTTGTTGTTTATGTTTCCATTTATTTTACACATTCTTGGACTACATATTCACTATGCTGTTCCCTTCTCTGTGTGTTCCTGGCACATATCTCACCTTTTCTGAATAGTGTAGAGACTCATTGATAAATATATTCCTTGTACATGGGTGTGATAGTGTAAGAATCTTTCCAGGAATTTATTGCTAATTTATTTAATTAAATATATTTTTTCTTTGAACTTTTTATCCTCTGGTTAGTTTCAGAGTAAATGTATTTCTAAAATCTTGTGAACTATGATTTATGTGAATGCTAATACTCAAAACACCCTAGAATGACTTTCTTGGCATCCATATGTAAAGGATCACACCTATGTGCAACATTTAATAAAAGAGGAGAGCATGAATTATAAACATGAGGAGTATCTTGTATTTTTGTACAAAGGTAGGCTGAAACAGAGTTATTGGAGGGAAGTGATATATATATATAAAGGCAGAAAAGCTAACATCTCATCTGAGACTCATTTTTAAAATAATGGTGGTTAGACTAGATGATCTCTAATGTCCTTTCCAATTCTTAATACTATTATCCTAGAATCTTAGGCTAGAATGATAATTAGAATTGGCAAAGAAGTATTTTAGTATAAAGGAGGCTTGAGAATGTGTGTAGTCCAAAAGGAAAGAGTCAATTGAGAGAAAATACTGAAGAAGCTTCCCATAGGAAGTGGGAATGATTTCAAGAGCATAAATAATCACTCAGTCAACTTGTATTTAGGGTTTAAATGATTGTCCCAAGCTAAGCCCTAGGGATATAAAAGGGAAAAAATGTATTCTCTGAAGATATTCACATTTAATAGAGAATATAGTATGCAGGTATACAGAGAGGGGAAGGGAGAAAGAGAGAAAGAAAGAAACAGAGAGAGGGAATTGAGTCCTGACTCTAAGAATCAAAGGAGAAGGAGGAGATTGAGATTCCAGGCATGGGGGACAGCCATTCCAAAGGCAGAAAAACTGGAGAGAGAGAATCATACATGAAAATGACAATTAGGTTAGTATGACTGAGTGAGTGAGTGCATGGAAGAAAATAATGTGTACGACTGGAACTATTGGAAAGGGATAGTCTTTGCAAAGCCTTAAATGCCAGAACCCATGTTTCGTAAAAATGTGGTTAATTTGGTGGCTATGAATAGATGTAGCCAAATAACTGGTTTGATTTCATTTCAAAAGATTAAAGGACCTTTAAAGTTGCAGAGTAAAGTGCAGTCACCTCATTCTAAAAATGAATTTTATTTGAGATTCATTTTGCAAAATAATCCACTCGTCTAGCTTTAAGAAGTAAATTTATTACAATAAATAAAGCATTATTGTTATTTTCTAAATTTTCTCTCGATAGAAATGAAGAATGTTATTTTTCAAAAGTTCTTTTGCTTAATCTCAAGATCAAATAATCTCAAAATAAGAAGGGCTGCCAAATGTCATTCTAACTCATGTCTGAGAAACAACTCTGACTATAGCATCACTAATAAACAATCATACCACCTCTGCTTAGGCCTCTAGAGTACAGATGCCAAGATAACATATTCAATGTTTGGACAGCTCTAGTTGGTAGGAAGTTTTTCTTTACACCAAAACAAAATTTTCCCCTCAGTGATTCCTACTCATTCTCCCTAGTTTTGCCTCTGAGATCAAGTAGATTAAACTGAAATCTTCTTTGTTATCAGCTTTTTAAAATTGAATGATAATCATGATGTGCCAACTCCCATTAAACATTCTCTTTTCCGTAGTAATTTTCTTTCATTCCTTCAACTCAATTCTTGTGGAACAGATGCCCTGACTCTCTTTGTGCTCTCTCTGGGCTTGGGCTCAATGATCCAAGCTGTCTACCACAACTAACTCTCACAAAGTTTAATGGGTTATGTTGGTGGGAGCTACATTACCACTAACAAGTGAACTTCTTGAGATTCCATGAACAAATCAGGCCAAGATGAATTCCATTTATTCTCAATCAAAAATATTAAATAAAAGGCAAATAAAAAACAATAATCACATAATATTTCACCAGTAAATCAACACGTATACTCTCCAGCTGATATACACAGGAGATGTAGGAGGAGAATAATTTAAGATATGGAAAACTATATAAAAGAGGGAACCGTGTGAATAGGGAAAACGAGTTCTAAAAGCTACTCAAAGTTCTAACTATAGGCCTGGTTCTTCTTTTCATCTGAGGAACAGTTTACAAAATAATTTATAGATAGGCTAAGTTTCTATGAAGTCTCTTCTCTGGGAGGTCTCTCTTGGGATTAGTTTTCAGGTCTGAGCTTTCCTATAAATATTATATCCAGTTATACTTACTCACTTCCATTCTCTACTAGTCCAAAGACGGACTCATTTCTTATTTAAGATAAATGTCCAAAATTCACATTTTGCCTTATAATTATTGACTATAACTAGTCAATATATGTATCAGTCCTACAGTCACCAAACAATTCTAAGAATAATGATTTCCCAAGTATTAACTTCCAAGTTCTCATGTCAGTCATATGCAAATTATATATTGGGAAACAGGACAGGTTAGCCAGCCTTATCTTAAATGTCATTTCTCTCTGAAGCTACTTTTAAAAGCATTTCTCTTATAGTTATTCCTATTTCCCTTCCTTCCTAAAAGCCCAAACTGTGTACATCTGAAAAGGGTACTGGCTTACACTTAGATAGTATGATATCTTAGATATTGTGGTCATTCTCCTCTAAATACATCCCAATTAAGAGACATCCTTCCAAAAATATCTTGTATAGTATTTCCTAAGACATCTCATTTTCACATAGACACAATTTGTTTTATTGTTGAAAAAAAGTTGGTCATGGAGGTTATGATTATATTTAAAGTAAAAATAAAAAAATCAATACTATGAGTGAAAATTTATCCAAGTCATAACTTTATTTCATGAATTTATTCACTTTTTGGAAAAAGGAATTTTATGCCTTTAATTATACAGTTAGGATAAAATGCAGCTCACTTAATATGTTAATATGTATTAATACTTCTATTTCTACAGTAGAAAACAAGATAGAAGCAAGAGTAAAAAAGATAACTTGATTTGCAAGCTTGTCAAATCACAAAAACAACATAAGATTATTCAAGTAGAATAAATAAGGGAAGAGAATGCCTATACTAGATTAATCAATGGTGATACACTTTGAATAAATATCAAGTATTTTTATCTTATGGAGATAAATAATGTGTTTCCATTCATTAATTAAAAAGATTTATAAAATTCCCTTCATAATAAAGACTTTGTCTCATTTCATTGTTATCAGATCACTCTCTTCATTTTCTCTAAGAAAAGTTCAAAGGCAGGTCTAGAAAAACAGTACTTTTGGATAATGTTCTAAATCCCAACACATCTTCATTTATAGATGACAAACCAAACTCAAAATCCTTTCAGTTTTGTCCCTAATTGTACCATTGATTGTGTACTCTGTATTGGGCTTTTCAGCTGCCTTTCTATCTGGTTTTTCATTTTTAAGGTTTTCAGGGCCCAATTGCCCATTTTAATGTGATTGGATATCAAAAGCCAATAGGAAGCAAAAGTTTGAATTTCACTTTAAAGATAACAATTGTCTATTATTATATTAACATTTTTACTAGATCCCTTTTTTGTATAGACAGATGCTGGCAACATCCTTATCAGAGAAGATTCAAAGTCTATCTGTCCAGCAAATTTCAGAAAAATCTGGAAAGGCTTAGATGAGCTGATGCTGAGTGAAGTCAGCAGAACCAGGAGAATATTGTACATAATAACAGCAATACTGTGTGATGATCAACTTTAATGGACATAGATACAATGATCTATGACAATTTCAAAAGATAATTTTCATTATAGAAAATGCTATCTATATCTAGAAAAAGAACCATGGAGTCTGAATTCACTTTTTTTTTTGGTATTTTCGTTCTCATAGTTTTCCCCTTTTGTTTGATTCTTCTTTCACATCATGACTAATGTGGAAATGTTTAATAATTGTACATGTATAACCTATACAGATTGCTTGCCATCTTGGGAGGAGGGTAGGAGAAAAAATGGAAATCAAAATCTTATCAAAGTAAATGTTGAAATCTATCTTTAACATTTTTTAAATGTCAAAATTTAATATTTATTAGAAACAAAAACAAAGTCTTTCTGTCCTATGGGCCAACCAGATATAAACCATAGACTATCAATTAGTCAATTAAAAAGTATTTACTGAATAATCAGCCTTCTTAACACTGAACTAGATGCTGTTAGAGATATCATAGGAGTATAAGGCAGCCTTATTGCCCTCAGAGTTATAATTTTATGAAAAGATATGTGAGTAAAAACTATTGGAGAATAAGAGGATGTAACAGAATGCTGGAGACACAGAAATGAATTCAAATCATGCTTCTGACAATTATTGCCTATGTGTCTTGCAGCAAGTCAGTTAACTTCCTTTAACCTCAGTTTATTTACATGTAAAATGAGAGGATTGAACTAAAGATTTCTAAGGTCTTTTTAGATCTAAATTTATGGTCATATGATTGAAATTCTTTCTCTGGTGATCATTATCTCTGTTACTCTGGGAAAATCACTGATTTAGATTGAAATCCCACTGCAGACACTTACTACCTATATTGGTTGGGAAAGTTATTTACCCTCTTTGGACCTCATTTTCTTAATTTTTAGAATGAGGGAGTTAGATACAAAAACTTCTAAAGTCTATTCTACTTCTAAATCTAAGAGCCTATGACTTCTCTAGACCTCAGCTTCCTCATCTATGAATTCTGAGAGAATTGAACTTGATGTTTGACATACCTTCCACTCTAGGTTCATGATTTTATGAACCTTAGTGTCTAATTGTATTGTTATAAGCAATTGAAGAATGGGACACTTTGTAAAGAAATCAGGAAATAAAGAATCACACATGAATCCCAACCCAATAATAAATGCTGAAGTGGCTTGAGAAGGGAAAGAACATACTGCTCAGCCAATAGATCCATCTTTTTTTTGAAAAAGGAATTTTATGCCTTTAATTATACAGTTATTATAAAATTATGTTTTATATGTTACTTATGTTATAAGTTACACATGTAACTTAATATGTTAATATGTATTAATACTTCTATTTCTACAGTAGAAAACAAGATAGAAGCAAGAGTAAAAAAGATAATTATATATAATAATAATTATATAATAATCAGTCCTACAGTCACCAAACAATTCTAAGAATAATGATTTCCCAAGTATTAACTTCCAAGTTCTTATGTCAGTCATATGCAAATTATATATTGGGACTAGGGTTAGGAAAAGGACTGCAGGACTAAAAATTTCCACTGTGCCTAGAAATTTCTCCCCCTTTTAGGAAGCATAATAACACCAGCTAGTCTTCCTACCTGCCAAAGCTAGACATAGAGTTCTCACTATTACTGAATAGTTTGAGATATTGAGGAGTCCCCTCTCTGTAGCTACTTTGGAGAATGATTTCCGAGAAAATTTTTGTTACTTAGGGCAAGGATTTTTCCATTTAAGATAAGTTCCCTACAACTAACTGTACTTGGGACCCATTATATTTTGATGATAATATCAAGAACTGGAAGGCACCTCGTGTGAGGAAACCAAAGTCTAGATATATGAGGTCATTTATCCAGCTACACAGTAGTGAATGGTAAAGCTAGAATATCCAGGTCTTCTGGCTCTCAGTTCAATGTTTTTTCCACTATAATTATACTTATTCCTTTGTATTAAACTGATTCACTTATCATAACTGATAGAATCATTAATGTCTATAGCTTAACAGGACGCTGAGTTCAACCTTCCCATAGGATCCTGAGATCACAAATTTTGAGCTAGAAGGCAGCTTAGAGATTAAGTTGAAGTCCCTCATTTTACAGTTAATGAAACTAGACCCTGAGAGGGTTAAATGATTCCTCAAGATGACACAGATATTAGGTATCAGAAGCAGAATTCAAACCCAGATCCTCTGATTTTTAATCACATGTCCTTTACACACTTACCATCGGAGACGATAAACAAAGGTGGGGGATGGGACTTAAGTGATTTATCCCATGATCATAATCATCATCAGAGCTGAAATTTTAACTTTGCTCCTCTGACACCAAATACTATGATGTTTCCTAGATACTAAGATTTAAACAGTAGAGTAGTCTTTCAAAAGGATCTTATCCCATCTGCATCCAAAGAGAGAACTATGGAGACTGGATCAAAGCATAGCATCTTCACCTTTGTTGTTGTTTGCTTGTATTTTTTTTTCTTTCCTTTTCATGTTTTTCCTCCTTTTGGTATGATTTTCCTTGCGCAGCATAATATGAAAATATGTTTAGCAGAACTGCATGTTTACCCTATATCATATTGCTTACTGTCCTAAGTGAAAGAATGAAGAAGACAAGGAGAAAAATTAGGAACATATGGTTTTGCAAAGATAAATATTGAAAACTATCTTTGCATGTATTTGGAAAAAATTTAAAAAACTTTTAAAATCTAATAAATAAATATTTTTTAAAGAATTTTCTCTTGCTTGGTGATATACATGCATAAATATATACATATGTATATGCACATATGTACATACATACTTAAAAACATATATACTTATACATACATACATATATGGATTATGAATTTTTTTCTGTGTACTGATTTTATATTCCAAGAGAGTACTCTTGATCCCCCAACTTGATTTGTACTTTGGATTGTTTTTCTAGTAGTGATGATGGATTTAAATTGATCAATCACCACTCTCCACTCACCTGCTCTTTCTTGGGATCAACACTATGTATTTGTAGAAGAGCTGGTTAGAGGTAAAGATGCAGCCTAAGGCTGTGGAACAGTTTTTCTCTGTGAGAATCTGGCTGTGCTAGGTACGTGGATTGAACCTGTGACCTTGGCCTCATAAACAACACCCACTATTTCTGTCAGTGGCTGCCAAAAGGACAAGGAACTGGAAGGATCCTTGTTTTGAAACTCATTTGACTATCTCATTTGAGATAGTGCAGACCAGGGGTTCTTAACCTAGCGTACAAGAACTTTGTAGATAGATTTCACGGGGCCTGTGAATAGGAAGTAGTGATTCCCTGAAGACGAAGAAGAAAAAATATATTTTTGTTTTCACTGTCCTCTTTTTGGAATGCAGCATTTTCTTCAATTACTTAAATATTAAACTTATCATAAATGATAGAATCATTAGAAAACCATTAGAAAAAATTAAGAATAAATGTGAATAATTCACATTTATCTACATTGATTCTTTAAGGTTTGAAAATTATTTCCCTCAAAACAACCCTGTAAGGTAAGTAGACAAATAATATTATTCTCATTTTCTGGATGAAGAGACTTATTTCCTAAGAAATTGTCTTTCTCTGTATCACCCAATAAACTTCCTTCTATCTGAGGAAGGATTTGAACTTAGGCTTCCTGATTTGAAGTCCAGCAAACCAGCATGGTGCTCATTTATAATTCAATCTCCTTTAAATGCATATCTCATTTATAATGCAGCCTTGATGAAAATCAATGGTCTCTTTTAGACTGAAGGTTTAAATCATAGAATAAAGAAAGATAACTGGGAACTTTATAGAGTTAGTAGTTCAAGCCCAAGATTCTTCATGTCTTCATTTTACTTCACTCACTTTTTGAAAATATTATCTAGGGGCAACTGGGTGGTGCAAGTCCTGAAGTCAGACCTGAGTTCAAATCTGGCCTCAGACACTTAACACTGCCTAGCTGTGTGACCCTGGGCAAATCACTTAACCCCAATAGCCTCTGGAGGGGAAAAAAACCAACAAAAAGCACACAACCCCCCCAAAAAAATTATCTATGACTACGTCCAAAATCTTAACCTGCTACAATGCTAAAAGTCCTCACAGCAACTTTTATGCTTATCCCACTAACATGATACTCCAAAAAACCCTGAATATGAATTAACACCACTACACACAGTTTTCTAATTAGCATCTGGAGCCTAACCCTTCTCTATCACAACTCTGACCTAGGCTACAACTATAATAGCAAGATTCTTTCAGCTTTAAGGGTTTTGGAGTTCCTTTGGCCATCTGGCAAAGCCAACAAGGACTTTAAAATTAAGTTTTTAACTGAACAAAATAAAGTAATTAATGTTGTAAAATAAACCAATTATAGTGAAATATAGTTATTAAAATAAACAAAAAAGCCCATGGACTACAAGTTAAGAATTCCTATCTAAATGTGATTCATGGCATAAACTACCAGCACTGTATTTTCCACATTTCTAAAGACCTGCATGTTCAACCTATTTTATAACTGTCAACTTTGGCCTAAATCAGCAATTGCCCCAAATCTCCAGTTTTCATAGACTATGTAGAACCCCAGGGAGGTTTTATAAGTATGGGATGTGGCAATTCCCATGCAAAAATTCATGCAAACTACTTGCAAAAGTAGAAATATAATTTGATAAAACATAGTTTTTAAAAAATACTTGTGAAATATAGTCTGCCAGTTCACTTTATCCCTTTACTTTTGACTTTATCCTTACATTAAAACTCTAAGAGCTTAAGAATTGTCTATAGCAGGGCTCAATCACTACCTTCTACATAAAATAACTCAGTAGGTGGAGAAATTGCTCCAATGTGAAAAACACCCTGGCATATTACCAAATCTAAGTTGGTAATTCGAGCAGGAAGGAGTGGGTGTGTTGTCAGAGTGCAAGGCAGGTCAATTAGGGAAAAGGTGATGTTTACTCCAGTTCAGGAGAAGCACGAATTTACCACATTTGAAAGGCCAAAGGGTAGCAAATCACTATAACTATAGCAATCAACCCAATTGAAGATTTTTTTGTGATGTTTTGGGGAAGAGGGAAGTTTGGGAAACAGGAGAGAGCAATAAAAGAGCCAAGAAGTATGCAAAAACATATAAGAATTAAATCTCATGTCCTATCATGAGACCAGTGAGTCTGTGTCAACACTAACAAAATGGAGTATGGAGTTTTGGGTAATTCTTTAGGTAATTTAGACATCCTCAATTCAATATGAGAAAGAAAAGAGTTTTTTCTGGAATTGGTTTATTCAAATCTGCCTTTTGTGTTGAATAAACAGATGGAGGCCACTCAGGCTGAGTGCCAATCGGAAATGTTCCATAACCTTCTGTGTGAAAGGGCCTTTTAGCTTATGTGGGCATATACAAGTTTGTGTGTAAAGTTATCCATAGAGTGTATGCCTCAGATCGATAATGGCCATTAGAAATGGCACTGAAATTGCAGACTTCATTTGTTTCAGTTCAGAAAGTATATTCATGAAATAATTACATTCTGCTTTTATGGAGTACTACACTAAAAACCACTTGGAATAAGTTGAGGCTTCAGTTGCCAAGATTTTCATCAGGATAAAAAAAAAAAGTTGAGCCAAGCCCCTGGGGCAAATCTTGACTTATGTAACTAAAGGGGCCAGGAGAGCCTTGTTGCCACATACCCCACTTAGGTTGGATATAGCTATGAAGGAAAATAAAACAGCCGGAAGAACAAATACTGGAATAATTTCATCAATTTTATTCAGTTCAATTAAAATAGAAGTTATCAACAAAAAAGAGTTGATCTACATAATTCATTTGTTTTTTTTTTGTTTTTGTTTTCAACAAAACTTTTTAAGTAGGAATTATTTTGGGCATCAATGATTGAAAAAGTGTCTCAACTCTTCCAAATAATAGTTTAGTGTGTTTGGCCTATAATAATGTCTAAAAACTTCTCTCACTTATTTTGTCTGAGATTCAGTTTTTTAGATATATTCAGATAATTCAGCATTTGGAAATCTTTGTGTGATTTCTGGGATTAATGCAACCTTTGCTATTAAGCTTATATATAAGGACAGTGAATAATAAAGCAGCACAGTAAATAGTTGAAACAAGCTGGCATTTTGAATACGGAGTTAGGAAGACCTGAATTCAAAACTTGTCACAGATACTTACTAGATGTTTAATCTTGGCATATTTCTCTCCACTTCAGTTTCTTCATCTATAAAATGAAAGAGTTGCATTTATTGACCTCTAAAATCTTTTCCAGCTCCATATCTAAAAGTTTCCTCTGAAACAGAAAGCCATTATAACTGTAAGTATTCAAATATTTTCTTCTCCTACCTCCCACAAACCTTACTTATTTAAAGAGGATACTATAAAGTGAAAACATTTTGGATTTAAGTCTATTTTTTCCTAAATCTAGGATTGCTTTTTCCCAAGAGTATTCTGAATAGGTAGCCTCAAAAAACAAAGATATAGCTACTTAGTATTTTTCTTTTATGTTTTCTTTACACTTGTGTCTAGCCTGTATTACTAACACTGGAGGTCAAGAAGAAAAAAAAAGAAAGAAACCTCATAATAAAGAAAATCCAGGAGTATAACATTAAGAATCTTTAAATATACCTTCTTGAGGCAGCTAGATGGCATAATGGGTAGAGCACCAACTCTGAAGTCAGGAGTACCTGAGTTCAAATGTGGCCTCATGCACTTCATAACTTTCTAGCTGTGTGACCCTAGGCAAGTCATTTAATTCCAATTAACTTGCAAATAAATAAATATGCCTTCTGCCCAACAAAAGCTTCCTTCCATATTTCCCTGAAAATTGTTGGAGGGTTTCTTCAGTTAACCCAAATTTCTTTGAAATCAACAGCCAGGAAAAGCAAGTAGGCAAACAGGCTTCATTTACACTTTATTTTTGAACATAAACCATAAATCATAGCATGAAGGGCATGTATTCATCTGAAATAGGCCTATGTTTCCAGAACATGAACTATGCAGGTCAGCAATGCTTAAAATGATATCCAACTCCAGAGTAAAACTTTACACAGAAAGAATCTAAATAAATGGTTTTTTTCTTATCTGATTCAGTGAAGTTTTTTTTTTCCTACCCTGCTGAGAAATTTGGTTTTGTTCAATCACCATTTGAGATGCCTTTTGAGCCCTTCCCATAATTGCTTACATTTTTAGTTGTAATCCCAGTATAATCCTGACCCTGGATCTCTCTCCTGAAATCCCACTGAGAGTACTACTTAAATCACAAATACCTATAGATTCAGATCAAAATGGAAGGCTTTGTTTTAGCAACATCCTTCCCCATACCCAGAAAGAAGCTCACTTTCTTATGGTGCAAAAGGTTCTCATTCACAGATTTTGCTTTGTAGGTAGCCAATATTCCCTGTGGGTTAGGACATACAGTATTGCCAATCATTACATCTACTTGGGTAATCCAAGTCTGGGAAGGGGTTCCATTGCCTCTGTATGATTTGACATGAATACTTTCTGTACCATAATCATGCCTCCTGGCTATCTCTGGAGGAAATATAATATCAAAGCATAGATGACATCCTCTAGCAAGAATAAACACATCATATCCTTCTCAGAGGAAAAAGGAGGAAGGTGTCAGACAGTGTAGAAGTCTCTTCCCAGCTCTTTAGATGTCAACTGTGCAGTTTGCATTTGTCTGTAGTACTATTTATGCATGACTCCTGAAAAAAAAACACAGCATTTTACTATCATAGGAGAAACATCCAGAGAGTGATCACTGGGGAAATGTAACTTCTTATGGGGAGAGGGGAGAAAGAGAAAGACAGACAGACAGACAGACAAAGAAAGAGAGAGACAGAGACTCTCTCTCTCTCTGTCTTTCTCTTTTCTCTCTCTCTCTCTCGTTCTCTTAGAGAATGAGAGAGAGAGACAGAGACAGTGAGAGAGAGAGAGAGAGAGAGAGAGAGAGAGAGAGAGAGAGAGAGAGAGAGAGAGAGAGAGACAGAGAGAGAGAGAGAGACAGAGACAGAGACAGAGGCAGAAGAGACAGAGACAGAGAGACGCACGGAGAGAGATAGACAGAGACACACAGAGAGGCAGACAGACAGATGGAGAGAGACAGACAGAGACACACAAACACAGAGACGCACAGAAACGGAGACAGACAGAAAAACAGAAACAGAAACAGACACAGACATGTGAAAGCGCAATAATGAAAGCACCAACAGATAAGCTGAGCTTCACTAACTTTATAACTAAATACATCTGTAGATTTTTCATTTACAGCATTTGCAATTAATTGTTAGAATTCCTCCTCCTCTGGGGGGAAAATACAACATAATCACCATACAATTACTGCCTCTATTTTTGTTAATTGATAATGTTATAAAAGAATGTAATTAAAAACTCCATAATGCTCTACCTTCCAGCTGCCCAGTTTGTAACAAGACATTCATTCCTACTGTGCTAAGAACTGCTTGTAGTTTCATGGAAATGTAATGCTGCCAAGTGTAATCAATGAAATGCTGCTCTCTTACGCCAAGCTGCCACGCACAAGCCATCCTGGCCAGGCTTTAAAAGGTTAGGGCACTTAGACTGACGCTAAAGATTGTCTGTGCCAGGTTCAGTCAAAGAGACAGATATTGAACATGTAGCACGTTTATTTCCTGTTTTTCTAGGAGTAAGGCTTGAGAGATGGACCTGAAGACAGAGCACCAGACAATATGGGGGCAAGAGGTTTTCAGCATATTTCTCTTGAGGACTGTTGAATTCTTTTCAAATCATTAACTAATTCAAGGAATTTAGCCCAATTGTGCATATCTTAATTCCCTTTTGAAAGGTATCAACTGAGTCTCATACCTTTTTTTGGAATACTTTCTTTTTATTTTTTAGTCTTGAATTTATCTTTTATAGGTAAACATGATAGCACTTGGAAATATGTCTTTGTTTTGTTAGCATTATTCTTAATTCTAAGCACAAATCGTGAGATGGGAAACCAGTATGAGTTGGGACCTTGGAGTGACTGCTTCTGTGATATAAAGGTACAGTGATGCTTAAAGGGACCTTCAGTGGTAGTGCTGCCCAGATTGGGGCTGAAGCGGCTCAGGTACAATACTGAAGGAATACTTCATGACAATTGTGCAGTAGGAAGTTTGGCAGTGAGTGGTAGATTTGGCAGAGAGATCCATCCTCAAAATTTCGAGCTGGATGAGCCCTGAGAAAACATTTGTCCAAAGTTGCAAGAGACTAAGTCATAAGGTAAGATTTTGAAAGCAGATCCTCTGCTTCTACATGCAGACCTCTTCCTATTGCACTAAGCTGCTTCCAAATCCATTTCAATTCAGCAGTATTTATTAAGAGTCTACTATGGGCAAGGCAATTTAGAGGAAGTCATTTTTTTCTCTGACTGCCCTGCCTGGAAGTACCCTCTCTATCATTCCAATTCAGCAAATGTTTATTAAATTTCTATTATGTGCAGAGCACTGTTACTTCTGATGGCAGCTAACCCTCAATGACCCAATGAACAATCTGGAAGCAATGTAGTATTAATAGTTCTGAGACTGTAATGCTTGCCATCAGGGAGACAAAGTCTGGTAGTGATGATGATAACATTTAAAAGGGCTTTAAGATTTGCCAAGTACTTTATCAATATTTTATTTAATCCTCACAATAATCCAGGGAGGTAGGTATTCCCATTTTCACATGAAGAAACTGAGGGAAACAGAAGTCATATAGTTAATACATATGTGAAACTGGTTTAAACTAAAGTTTTCCTAACTGCAAGCCCAGAGATTTAGCCACTGTCAATTAGCTGATGGATCTCTAGAGTTCAGGAGCTTCAGCTGTAGTGACTTAAATCAATTCTTGTTAACATTAAATTTAGCAATGATATGGTGACACCCTAGAGTGGGGGAGGAGAATAGATTGCTGAAGTAGATGTGAGCCAGCCTAGGTCAGAAACAGGCCCAAGGATAGCCCCTTTATTTTTAGTCTGAGAAAGATAGGAAAATTAAATCTTAAAAAATTCAAATATAAGTACCAAGGCTGACTCACTTTATATTTAAAACAGTAACCTTCTAATGTTTAACAATGATAGAAATATTGTGTTCAGTTCTGAAGGAAACAGAGATGAAAACAATACAAAAGTTTAGAGTTAGGAGGGATCATTAAGGCACACCATTCCAATCCCCAACAATAATCCTGACATATAGAATAATAGACTGCCTTGAGAAATGATGGGTTTTCTTATCTTCTGACTGATACTGGAGGACCACCTGCCACCTAGGTCACAGTGGAGATTTGATCTATATGTAGATTGAACAAGATTCCTTCTAATTGAAATCTTATAATTCTGGAATTGTCTAACTTTTGCTTACTGGCCCCTAGTGAAGGAGAATCTATTACTTTCTGAGCCAGCTCGGTCAATTTTTTTTAATAACTTTTTTATTGACAGAACCCATACCAGGGTAATTTTTTTACAACATTATCCCTTACACTCACTTCTCTTCCGATTTTTCCTCTCCCTCCCTCTACCTCCTCCCCCAGATGGCAAGCAGTCCTATACATGTTAAATATGTCATTAGATACAATATTTGTGTGCAGAACCGAACAGTTCTCTTGTTGCACAGGGAGAATTGGGTTCAGAAGGTAGAAATAACCTGGGAAGAAAAACAAAAATGCAAGCAGTTTACATTCATTTCTCAGTCTTCTTTCTTTGGGTGTAGCTGCTTCTGTCCATCATAAACTGAGTTAGATCTCTTTGTCAAAGAAATCCACTTCCATCAGAATACATCCTCATACAGTATCGTTGTTGAGGTATATAATGATCTCCTGGTTCTGCTCATTTCACTTAGCATCAGTTCATGTAAGTCTCACCAATGCTCTCTGTATTCATCCTGCTGGTCATTCCTTACAGAACAATAATATTCCATAACATTCATATACCACAATTTTCTCAAACATTCTCCAATTGATGGGCATCCATTCATTTTCCAGTTTCTAGCCACTACAAACAGGGCTCCCACAAACATTTTAGCACATACAGGTCCCTTTCCCTTCTTTAGTATCTCTTTGGGGTATAAGCCCAGTAGTAGCTAGGTCAATTTTTGATGAGACATTTTTGAGAAAGTTTTCCTAATATTGAGCCAGAACCTGATTCTTTGCAACTTCTACCTATTCTTCCTATTTCTATGTGTTGGGGTCAAGCAAAGCAAATATTGTCCCTCTTCTATCTAATAGCTTTTGCAGTACTTGAAAACATATACCTTGCTCTCCCCAACCCCTAGCCTTTGTCATGAAAACTTTTCCCGAAGGCAAAACCTCTCCAATTACTTCAACCAGTTCTTATGGCATGATTTAGTGAGGCAGGAAGGTGGTATGGTAGAGTGTGAGATCTGGACAGAAAGAACAGTGTCCTAGTCCTGACTCAGACCCTTTGAGGGTGTGTGACCCTGGGCAAGTCATTTAACCACTCTGTCTCAGTTCTATCATCTATAAAATGAAGATAATAATAGTCCACCCAAGATATATGTAAAGTACTGTGCAAACTTCAAAATGCTATATAAATGCTAGTGATGATGTTGGTGATGTTGCCTATAATCTTGGGCAGTATTTGTGGTAAGATCTCCATTTGATTAATTATTATTCTAAATTTAATTCTATTTTATTCTAAATATATAATATTTACTATATGTATCTATCTATATCTATATATCTATATATATCTATAAAATAGATAATTTTATTCTAAAATGTGTCATCTAGAACTGAACACACTACTTAAGAGATATTTTGACCAAGTAAAGCAGAATAGTAGGACTCTTACCTCCCTTATTTTATAGACTGTTTCCTTAATGTGCCCCAATATATCATGACAAAATTCCAAAAGTGCACATCTAAGTGAATTAAATTTGTTTCCTGATTAATTAGACATTTTTATAATAGTTGGATTGTTTTTATTGCTTTGTCTCATAAAGAAGACTATACCAAGAATAAAGCAATAGAAGAAAATGAAACTAGAAATCACTTAAATTTAGTTGGATGGTTGGAATGTTGATGAGACAAAATTCATAGGTTCATTTGCTAAATGGGACCAGTAAGAACTGCTTGTTCCTCTGATGTCTAGTAGTACCCTTGAAAATGAATGCCCTTCTTTACACAGCCATCAAAAGAATAACAAACTGTTAACAACTACATGAAAGATTGCTCCAAATGATCAATATTGAGAAAAATGAAAATCAAAACAACTCTGAAGTTTTGTCTCAGACCTAACAAATTGGCAAATATGACAAAGGATAGGAATAATCACTACTGAAGAGGATGTAGAAAGATGCATACATGAATAGTTTCTGGGTGAATCTGTGAATTGTTCCAAATGTTACAAAAAGCTTAGATTTATGCTATATGTGAAAATGATTGAAAATATCCATGGATTTCAATTCAGAGATGTGCAAATGAAATTTAAAAAATAACAAAAAAGGACAGGGAAGAAGGAAGGAAGAAAAGAAAGAAGGAAGAAGACAGGGAGAGAGAAAAGACAAAGATCCCATTTTCACCAAAATATTTATAACAGTACTTCTTATAGTAGAACTAATAAATGGTTAAACATATTGTTGTACATGAATGTAATAAGTATTCCTACCATAGGAAATGATATATATGAGAAATTCAAAGAAGCACGAGAAGACATATGAACTGATACAGAATTAAGTAAGTAACATCTGGAAACAATATATTCAATGGCTATGACATCATACAGGAAAAACTGTATACTGCTGTGTAATGATCATGCCTAAGCTTTGGTTCCTGAAATGGGGGAAAATACACATCTCTCTTCTTTGTAGTACTTGGCATTATGACTGTGACTTGGCTGATGTCATGGTTAATTTAGGTGAATAGCTTTTATTTCTTCTTTCAAGGCAATCAGGTGGGAAGTGGATGGAATTTTAAACTTGGAGTCCAGCCCCATTCAACTTCCCTCAACTGTATATGGGGATAATAATAATATCCAATTCACAGAATTGCCCTGAGGATCAAATGAAATATTTGCAAAATGTTTAGTCAGTGCCTGGAATATAGTAAGCACTTAATAAATGTGTATTCCTTTACCTTTCCTTTTTGTTTTTTGTCATAAGAGATGGCTTACTGATTAAGGGAATAGAAAAAAGATATGTTTAGAAATGAAGATGATGAAAAAATTTAAAAATAATAATAAAGAATTAAGTTTAAATGCAAAATAAAATAATGCATTCATTTGAAGGGGTATTCGATAGTAGTTGGATGAATCTTGAAAAAGAAAGAACATAAGTCATCATACAAATGATACCATACTAAAAGAAAGTAAAAATAAAAGAAAGAAAAGTACTAGAATAGACGAAAGATATTGCCTTTAGGATCTTTTACGAGCTCCAGAGGCAAGATAAGTGAAGGGACTGAGTCAATATTTGTACAATGAATTCATCAACTTTTAAAAGATTTTTTATATCATTAGGCCAGAAGATATTTTACTGCTTAGAAAAGCACCCAAAGAACTTGTGGTTATTTCATGAAGTTGTGTCTAGTTATGATGATTGAGTTATGTCTGATGAATCATGCATCACTAATGATGTGAAACAGGTTTACATTAGATATTTACATTTACTCCATTGATTTTTCATGAAGTCATTTATAAGGATATAGAAATAAGACTGAAAGAAGATGCTGGGGGTAGGGATTAGACTCAAAATGGTGGAGTATAGGTAGCAATCCAGCTAAACTCTCCCATCATTCTCTTCTAAATAACTTTAAAATAATGCCTCAAGTCTAATTTTCGAGTGGCAGACTCAACAAAAGCTCAGAGTAAGACATTTTTCTAGCCTTAAAAAAGGCTAGAGTTTGGCAGGAGAGGTTTATGACACCAGGGGGGAGGCTTAGTTCAGAGCCCAACAACACTTGCAGTGGATCATATAAGTGGTCACAAAAGTGGCAGCAACAGCAGCAACAGTAGCAGCAGTAGCTTTAGAGGTCTTCCCATGGAGACAATGGTCAGAAAGAAATTACAGAGGACCTTTTGCTATCACTGTGTATATCTGGCACTGATTGATAACTTTATTGTCTTTAAACAGTTCTATGTTGCAGTTCTAGGGCAGAGAGGAGCATTTCTTGTCAGTCATGATAAAAAAAAAGGGGGGGGGGCCCTGATCTCACTTTCAAGGAAAAAAAAAAGTACTTGCAGTTATAGGAACAGGGAACCTGGTCATAGTTCCAGTTCAAGAAGTGCAGTTCTGTGCTTGTGGCTATAGACGAGCAGGGGCTTTTCCTGGTAAAAAGAGCAATTACCATACCCTTCTCTGAATCACTCCATATTGGAAGCACAAAAAACTTGCCCACCCACAGAAATAGTTTTGAAAACAGCAGCACAAAAAAGTCTAAAGCTTGAAAGAGTACCTTCCACCATAGGATAATCAAATCTCAACTTTAATGTTAAATTAAAAGTCAAGAAGTAGACTGGAAAAATGAGCAAACAACAAAAAAGAACTTGGCCACAAAAAAAAAAAATACTATAGTAGTAAGAAAGACTAAGCTATAAAGTAAGAAGAAGACAACAGTATGAAAACAGCTACAACCAAAGCCCCAAAGAAAAATGCTAATTGGATCCAAGACCAACAAAGATTCCTAAAATAGTTCAAGAAAAATTAAGTGATAGAGGAAAAATTGGGAAAAGAAACAAAAATGATGCAAAACATTAAATAATAATTAAAAAAAGAACAGCTTCATAAATGAGACAAAATAAATACTGAAGAAATTAATACCTTAAAAGCAGAATTAACTGACTGGTAAAAGAGGTACAAAAGCTAACTGAAGAAAACGATTCTTCAAAAATTAGAATTAGCAAGTAGAAGCTAAGGATTCTCTAAGACATCAAGAAACAATAAAACAAAGTTTAAAAAATTAAAAATGGAAAAAACTGATATTTCATTGGATAAACAACTGACCAGGAAAATAGATGAAGGAGAGATAATTTAAGAATTATTGGGTTACCTGAAAGCCATTATCAGAGAAAGAGTTTAGCTATCATATTTCAAGAAATTATCAAGGAAAAGTGCCCATGAAAAATTAATCTTAGATCAAAGGGTAGAATAAAAATTGAAATAATCTATTGATCATCTTCTGAAAAATAACCCAAAATGAAAATTACCAGAAATAGTATAACTAAATTGCAGCGCTTTCAGGTAAAAGAAAAAATACTTCAAGTTACCAGAAAGAAACAACTCAAATACAACCAAGATCACACAAAATTTTCCTTCCACATTAAAGGGACAAAATATGATTTTCCGCACACAAAGGAACGAGGCCACAAAACTGAGTTTAATCATTCAGGGGAGTTAATGAATATGTAATGAAATAGAGAACTTTCAACCATTTCTGATGAAAAGACCAAAGCTGAATGAAAAATTTGACATTTAAACACGACTCAACAAAAACATAAAAAAAGATAAACATGAAAAAAAGATCATAATGACCTCAGGAAGATTCAGCTGTTTACATTTCTAAATGGGAAGATGTGCTTCCTAAGAATTTCACCATTATTGCAGAAGTTAGAAAAATTCTGTATAGAAAGCTTGAAAATGAGTCAATTATATTGGGATCATTCTTCTCTTCTCTCCCTCCCCCCCCAAAAAATGAAGGAGCAAGAAAGAGGGATGATCTGGGTAAAGGGGAAGGGAGAAGTAGAATGGGAAATTTTTTCTGAAGTAAGAGACATAAAAGAAAGAGTTTTTTTGGTGAAGGAGAAAATAAAAGGGTAAAACACAACATATATGGCAAACTAAAGCAGATAATTGCAAGGAAAATTAAGCAAAAGCTATTTTTAGTACTTTATATTTGTTGCCCTCACATAAAAACTCAAATCCTGATGACCTAATGCATTTAGATAGAATATTGGTTTTTCTAATGCTTTTTATATTGTATCATGTCATCACAGTTAATTAGTTTAACACAGTAAATTCTGGAGATTCAGGATGAGAGAGTACAAAGATCTATGAATAATAAAGGACTGGGATTTTTTATCTGCCCTATGTTCACTGACAGCACAACTGAAATTGTAATTGAAAGGTATTCACTACATGGACTGAAAATAGTCAGTTACTATTCAAAGTACTGACTTTATCTTGAGTTTCCTTTCCTCCCCCTCCCCCCCATCATTTTTGCCTTCAGGGGGGAAAAGGCACAATGTGAATTAAATATCACTATCTGAAGGCAAATATACTTCTCTAAAGTCTCTGAAGCCTATTATGGCCTTATGAACAATGAGTCCCCTTTCCATTATATGTCCAAAGAAAATGGAAGGTAAGCAATGATTTCTAGGTATCCTCCTACTTAAAATCATTAATTGGTTACAGGAAAACCTATTAAGTGAAACCATGTTCTGGGGGTGTATTTAAGGAAATAATTTCATAAGTGGTAGATTGACTAAATAGTTTTATAATAAATAGATAACTTTGAAATAGCTGAATGATTCAGTGCATAAGGGCTGGACATGAAATCAGGATGATATAGGTTTAAGTTTTACCTTAGACACTTACCAATTATAAGTGAGGACCCTGGGCAAGTCACTCTCTGTACCTCAGTTTTCTTATCTATAAAATGAGAGAAATAATAGTATCTAACAACATATATACAACATGGTACACATCTTGATAGTAAATACAGTATATATGAAACATATTACACATCTTGAAGCACAAAAAAGTGCTAGCTATTTTTATAATGAAATTCAATGCTAATATTAATGGGTTTATTATAAAAATGACATTGAGTAGGACAATATTAAATGATATTGAATGTATTTACTATGTAAAGTATTAGAGAATTTACTTTGTGAATATTTTTCTCAACTAAATTTCTTTTTTAATGAATTTGTCAATAAATTTGTCACTGACATGCCCAGAATGACATAACATTAAAAATAAGTAGCAGGCAATGATATTTGTACTTCTATCTTACCTTTCATCTAAATAATGAAGTTTATATCTTTGTATACTAAAAGAGTGTTTATTTTCAATAACCCAACTTGTTTTTTCAAAAGTTCAAAAGGCCAGATTTTAAAATAACATAAAAGCTCAAAAAAAATCCAATTTCATTCTATATTAAACAACAATAGTTAATTACTCATTTTATGACCACTTTCTCTAGCTTTCCACAAACACACAGACAAATTAACTTTTTCTTCTACTCCTAGGAAAATAAACAAAAAATTATAAAGAGAAATTAATGGAAATAAAAATAAGTCAGATTCGTGGCAGTTGGATCAGAAACTTTTACATTAATTAATTCAAATATTTTGGTTAAATATAAATGTAGTAAATATTAATGGTCTATTATGTGCAGAGTATTGTACCTGAAGTTAAAACTATAAAGATTAATTGACCAATCAAGAAGTAGTTACTCTATATGGCACTGTCTTAGGTGCTGAGGATATAACTGTTGATGTAGTTGTCCAGTCATTTTTTCAGTCATGTAAAAATCTTCATGACCTCATTTGGAGTTTTCTTGATAAAGATACAGAAGTGGTTTGCCATTTCCTTCTTCAGATAATTTTTACAGATGAGGATCTGAAGCAAACAGTGTCAAGTGATTTGCTCAGGGTCACCCAGCTAGTTAAGTATCTGAGGTCAAATTTGAACTTAAAAAGTTAGTCTTCCTGACTCCATACCTATTTACTTGCATTGAATTTACATGAGAAATCATACAGCCGTTGCCCTCAAGAAGGTTACGGGATAATAACTCTGATTTTTAATATTTGAGGGATGCTATTATAAATGTTTGTTTTAAATATTTTGACAAGTTATTTGAATAGTAGCAATCTTCCGATATCTTAAGGTTTCAAGAAATTTCGAATGAAAGAATTCAAAGAATGAAAGAGAAAGTGAGAGGAAAATAGCATGAAAATCCTAAAATGATAAAACTAACAACTGGCACATAATAAATGCTTGTTGACTACACCACAGTAAGAAGCTTTTGATCATAGCTTGAAAAACACTAAGAATAAATGGAAATAAAGAAAACAACATGTGAGAAGAGTAGTTTTTTACTAGTACAACTGAAATGTCTGACTGAACAATGTGAAACAGTGATTTTTGAGATAAATTCAACCTCATGTAATTTCTATATCAGTATCCACCAGAACTACAGTAAAAGTTAGCTATGTACCAGAATATACGGATGCACTGGGCTGCTCTGCATTAAGGGTAAGTATGTTGTTGAGGGGAAAGAAAAGAAATATTGTTGGAAAAGGATCATGGGGGGGGAGTTAGGACTAAGAATAACTGTGTTTTTGTTTTTGTTTTTGTTTTTTTAATAAGAGCAGCTCTTGCTGCCAGCAGCAAAAAAGGAGGTAATGTTTCTCAAGAAAAAAGATTCAGTAAGAACATACAGATTTGTAATTTCATCAGACTTTCTCACTTAATATTTTCATAGGCAATTTTCTTACTCACTATGAAAATTATGATCTTTAAATGTCACATCAAAAGGCCAGGTTCAAAATAACAAACATAACAACTCAGAAAATAATCCAAATTCAATTTATATTAACAACAATTAATACCTAGTTTATGACTACCTCATTTGGTTTCCTCCCCTTGTACACACAACATACACTTTCTTCTACTCCCAGAAAAATGAAAAAAAAATAAGGAGAAATTAATGGAGATAAAAATGAGCCATGAAAGAATTCATGACAGTTGAGTCACTGAAGGGAGAAAGAAACAGAAAAATAAAGAGTCCATGTGAAATATTTAATGATCATACTGGTAACTAGGAAAAGAATCCCAGATAGGATAAGAACACATGAAAGATATCAACTACTTATTAAGACATTTGTTACTTTGCATGGTTATGTTTGGAATACAACATGAACATTATCACCATTTTGTTGATACTCAACAGAGAAGTAGATCCAAAGAAAAAATACCTTATGTGTAGATGTTTTTATTCTCTGATCTCTAACATGGTAACCTAGTGAGACTTTCTGTATTTACTAATATAAAGTAAACATAATTTTAGTTAGTTCAAGTCAAGGTTTTTCTATTCAAGTTTGTCTAGCAACAGACAATGTTCAACCAACCTATCATGTCATTCCTCAAGTGTATAGAGTTTATAGTAGTGGAGATCAGCCAGGATCAATAAACAGACAAAGGACAAACAAGTTTTCACACGGGCTATTCTTTATTGCTGGAAAAAAAACCAACAATACTCAGGGCAAATTTTATCCTATACATCATTGCAATTCACAATTTCAGAAATTCGTATTATATGTAAACATCACTCTTAGTTACATTCTCTTTAAACTAGTAGCTCTGCTGTTGTCCAATAAGTCAGTATGGGAAGAATGCTTTCATGAATAATTGACATGACAAGACTCCACAAGTTAGCATGTTCTGGGTTTTGTTTTTGTTGTTTTATAAGGCAATTGGGATTAAGTGACTTGCCCAGGGTCACACAGTTAATAAATATTAAGTGTTTGAGTCTGGATTTGAACTCAGGTCTTCCTGACTCCAGTGCCAATGCTTTATTCACTGTGCCATCTAGGTGCCCTACATAGTCTGAATTTTATACAATAGACCCTATAGCCTCAATTATAGTGGAAACAATATACCTTGCTCCAGTTCCATGTTATGTCTTGTGGCAGAAATAGGTGAAGAGAAACTGCAAAAACAGAGTCACATTCAGAATCGATTTTCTTTTCTAAGTTATCATATAATTTTTCCTGAAAAAGTCTTTAAAAACTAGCCTATTAATATAATAGCAGTAATAACTTCTGTGAAAGATGGAATACCATAAGAAACCTATCAGACCCTGTTTACCTATTCCCCAACAACCTGCTTCAGGGCATCTCTAGTACTCTGCACCATCCTTTTAGCCTGACCCCTTTTCAAGAGTGATAAGGAGCAATCATGACAAGTTGAGTAAAGTTTCTAATCAAAAATTCCTTAAACTCTACTTAGATAAATTCAGTGTAGAACCAATTTCAGAAATAATGACAGAAGGCAACTCGAGGGATGAAAATAACTGTTCTGAAGCCATGACTGTTTCAGGAGGGGATTACAATAAAACTACGTAAATTCAAGCAATGTTGAAGAGAATATAAGAATCAATATGGATTGTTATTCAAGCTCTCTTAAATACTTCCCATAGAAAAGTAGAGGCCACTGACATGGTGTTCTAAGTTACTGTTATACATTCAGACTTCCTTAAAAAAATGCTTTCATTCTTGGAATCTAGTAAACACCATGGAGACAAGCTTCTAAATGAATGTTTTTTTATAAGCAGTTCTTAGATATGATTCATGTAGTTTTGTCAAGATAGCTTGATGACTACCTTCTGGAATAGCAACATGATTTTCTCATAAAAGACATTTTTTTATGAGCAGTTAAGGCATGTTGACAGATTAAGAATGGTTTGAATTCCCCAGACAATTCCAACTCTTTCACACCCAATTCAAGACATAGGATAATCAAGGGTTTTATTCAGTGAATCATGCAATTTGATCACCTAGCAGAGGTAGATCAGAAAGATCTATTTGAAACTTCCACAGGAGATGAGACAATACAACATGAAGCTAGGGTTATCTTTTTTGCTTTTCTTATATCCCTAGTGTTTGTATAATGTCTAGCACGTAAGATATGCTTAATAAATGTATGTTGACTGATAGATTGGATCTCAGGACATCAGCATTATGCCTTTCTCTTTCTACAGTCAAATCATAAGTACTGAATAAAAGGCTTCAGTGCTTAATATGACATGATATAATTAAAATTGAAGATTTATCCTTTGCATCATGAAATGAATCTTATAATTTCCCAGAAGAAATTTAATACTCTTTCCTTCTCTTATTCAATCCTTTGCCAAAATGATGGTCATTTTCAATATCTATACAAGATACAAATACTGATGGAAGATCTATAAAAGTTGTCCATCAAATTAGACATTATAATTTAGAAAATAGGCATTGTTCATCCACTTCATTATTCCTTATGTTCATAAACCTATTCCACTTCCATGGTAATTCTCAGCCAGGATTCATATATTAAGGCACAGTGGGGATGAGAACTTCACATCCAGTGTACCCTGTGACTCTATACTGTTAAAAATATATCTCATGACCTTTACCAGTACATTTATCCTTAAGTAGTACTTTTAAGCATTTATCTTTGAGTAGACACAATTAATATAAAATATTTTTACTATAAACCTGTGACACAAAACCTTCCACAAATATACACAACATCGGTGAGAATAAGCACACACATAGAGTGCACTAGCAAAAGGGCACACATTTGGAAAATCCATGTGGCTATGCAACTCACATCTATGATGCTGAAAAATGTCATTGTTTTTTCTCTTCTTGTGGTCCCACATACTGATCCTTCACTGGGCACAAGTCTCTTCTGGGGCAGTTACTTGACTTCCTGAGGCTGTTTCTCTTCGTACATCATTATCAAGTAGCCAGAGATTGCTTTCTTCTCGACTCACAGAGCTCACAATTTCCAAAGTTGTATCTATTTGCCTATACACACAGATAATCCAAGTGTGTATCTTAATCTGGACAATAGACATGTTTCAACCATTTGCTTTTTCCTATATTAATGGTTAAGTTAAACTCTTCTGAATATTTATGATTATTTTTTCTGCTTTTATTCTTTTAAAAATATTTCCCCCTCAATTACATGTTAAAATAGTTTAAATATTTTTTAACTTTTTTAGTTTTAAATACTATCTCTTCCACTCCTCTCCTTGACCTCTCCCTCTCCTTGACCCTCATGTGGTAGGTTATACATGTACAATCATATAAAACATTTTCATATTGGCCATTTTGTATGACTCAAAATGAAAATTAAGAAGAAAGTTTAAAAAATAGCATGATTCAGTAAAAAATATATTAATTCTTTCTCTGAAGATGGATAGTATGCTTCATCTTTAGTCCTTTAGGATTGTCTTGGATTATTGTATTGCTGAGAATAGCTATGTCTTTCATAATTCTTCATCATGAATATCTTTTAGATAGCTTGCAGTGTTCTGAGGTTTGATGATTCACAAACAGGAATGTCTACACCAATGCAGTCAAATTCATATAAAAAGGGAACACTAAATCATACTACATAAAGATCCCTGGAGGCATGGTGTCTCAGAAAAACACATATTAACATTGTTCTATTATATTTATATTTATGTTGCTAACTATTTTCCAATAATATGTTAATCTCATTCTAGAGTCACTCAGGAGTGTTGTGGGAAGTACATTTGATGCCTCTGATCTAGACAACCTCCCCATTAGTGGGGAATTCCTCTTCAACTTAGAGTCTGTTCTGGATTTTCTTCTATGATCTTGGTGATCACCATGGCAAATATATCTGTTTTGTCTTTCCTGATATTAATGATCAAATTATTTTCACAAAAAAATTATAAAAAATTAGAAAATTGGCATATAGATGAGAAGCAATGATGAACTTTAGCAAAGCTGTAATGTCACACATAGTAAGACCTAACCATTCCTCAAATTCTATGAGCATAATTTGAATGTTGCTAAGCAGGTATAAGAAAGTGTATCAAATAGAGAAAGGAGAATAAGCATGTAACTATGAAGCCCCTAGTCATTTAAATGCTTTTAGGGTTTCCTGAGAGACATTAGTATTATACAGAGTTCAGATGTGAGGGACAAAAGAAATCTTAAGAAATGGAGTTATTACTTACTACTCCTATTTTTGTGAGATCCTCACCTGTGGTGAGCTGCTCCTGTTGGGACCCAAGGCAACTGTCTCTGGGAAAGAGGAAAGAAAAGAGTACCCACTGATCACAGTTGTTACTGAGATGAATTTTTAATTATGTATCTTTGATTCCTGTATTCTTTGAGGAATCTCAGTAATTCATCTCTTCAGAATTTCGCACTTCTTTACTTGTTTGTAAATTGATCTCTCAATGTCCTTATAACTCTATCATTTCCAGTACTAATTTTCTCTATGTACACTTGTTTGAATATTGCTGTTTTCTTTATCTCTCTTTTTATCTATCATTTCTTCATACTCTAAAAATATATCCAGGTTTGTGATGTTGAAGCTCAAATGTTTTCTTATCATGGATAATGAATAAAGTTTGTTATAAAACATTTGCAAATCATTTTCACTTTTCACTTTTGTTGTTACCTTTTCATTTTCATCTTTAAATGGCTACAGATGATTATTTTTAGTGAGGTCTCACCAATCTTTCGTCAAACTGACTTTTTTGCATTTTGTTTACATCTTTCTTCTATAAAATGGTATTGTTCATGATCTTCCATCACCCTTCTCCACAAGATTTTACAAACAATTTTATATTCAAAATTGGTGTTGCTCTTGGCTTTCATCTCAAGAACATATAAATAATAAAAACACTAGCATTGCATCACAGTACTCCCTGGTTATTTATGAGTATGCTTGCAAATAAGGCAATATCCTAAGGCATCTACAAATGACGTTCTTAATATGATATAATAACAAGGGGCATTAGATTTAGCCAAATAACTAGCTGAAGGTGTTTCACAATGTTTTCTTTTCCTTCATTTTGAAAGCTAAGTGAAATTTAAAATAAATTTAATTGCCATGATTCGGATTTGCTCATGCAGAATAACAGAGGTTCTCTTTTTAAATGTGTGTCTGTAGTATTTTGATGTCAATGCTAAATAGAGATAACCATGAGTGTAACATTGACAAACATATGTTATCTCAAACCCAGAGTTCAAAGCTTGCATCAAAATAGGCTCTGTTTCTCTTTCTTCTGACATAATTAGAATGGTAACTGCTGATTGTTTTCATTATTACTTTGTAAGGATGGGGAGCTATAATTGTGGAATTCGGATCATGATTCTCCCTCACTTCTGGCATCATTACATATCACATATACTGTGTCTATATGAATTCAAAACATCTGGATGCAAACTTCAAATTAAATGACTACAAAAACACATTGGGAAACTCTCAATTTCTATAGATCTGATAGAAAATAATGCTATAGGTGGTCTTATGCCCTTGTGGTTTTTTTTATTATTTTCACATTTGAAAATAAAGACAATTTTTGTTGATGAAAATGAAAAGAAATATATATTTTGCAGGTATTTGGTCTACTACAATAGCTAAAGGATAAAATATAGCATATGATAGATAATAAGAGAAAGAAAATGCTGGTGAAAAAGAAAATTACACAAGGTGAGTAATTATAGAACAAATTATAATTGATTATCACTTATATGCTTCATAAAGCATTTTTACCTATATTATTTCATTTGATATTTCCAACACTGCTGTATAGTAGGTGACCCACCTTATTTTCATCTTTTATAAATTTTTGAGGAATATTATAATTGAGGAAACTGATGCTAAATAGGCATAGTTTTGCAAAAGCATATTATTAAGATTATTAAGATCTTTTGATGGCTGTACTACAACTGTTTCCTTAGCTATCCATAGATAAATGCATTGATCTGAATAGAAAATAGATTCTGGATTAAAAACAACAATAACAACAACAACAAATCTTAGTGATTGGAAAGCAATTTAGCACAGGGCAGCCAGGTGATGCAGTAGATAGCATGCTGGCCTAGAGACATGAATACCTGATTTCAAATTTAGCCTTAGAGGCTTACTATTTGGTGCTGGGCAAGCCTCTCAATTTCTCTTTGTCTCATTTTTCCTCATCTGTATGATGGGGATAATAATAGCATTTGCCTGCCATAGTTGTTCTGAAGACCAAATGAGATAATAATTGTAATGCACTTAGCACAATGCCTAGTATATAGTAAGCACTATAGAAATGTTAATTACTATTATTATTATTATATATTTAAGGAGTGATAAAGACAATGACCAAACAAAAGTCATGGTGATGCTAAAAGGTCAAGATTAAAACTAAAATTAAACTCACCTCTTTCACAAATTAACTTTGGGCTCATTTTCAGAGGTTAGACTAGATCAGAAGGATCAAACACATGGCCAGAACCCTGTGGCCTGCAACACTCTGAATTACAGCCTAAACCAGTTTAAAATGTAATTAGAAAATCTTTAACAAAATAAATACAAATTCAAAAAAACATAGGTAACATTACATTTCAAAACTAAATCAACACGCCACTTATGTGACTCCATTTCTATTCGACTCTTGTTCTAAACAGTTTCATTTATAGATGATATCAACATCCTACAATCAATAGAAAAACATTTGAAGATGTGTCTAGAGTGCTCAGCCATCTCTAACACACACTGGGTACATTTAATAATAGTACTTATCCCCAATGTTGCTAAGAAAATCAAGTGAATCAACATATGTAACACTTTGCAAACCTTAAAGGCAATATAAATTTGAGTATTATTATCTCCATTTTACAGAAAAAAAAGTGAGATTGGGAAAAGTTTAGTGCCTTGCCCACTAGCACAGAACTAATGTGAAGAAGGATTACTTTCTGTCAAAGCCAATATAATCAAAGATATGGTTTGTCCAGTGACAATATATAATTGTAAAAGCTGGACTATTAGGAAAACTGAGTGCCGTATTACAGAATTAGTGCCTTCAACTGTAGCGCTGTAGAATATTTTTGAGAATCCCTTGGACAGCAAGGAGGTCAAATCAGTCAATACTTAAAGAAATTATTCATTCAAACTGTTCACCAGAAGGTCAAATGCTAATGGTGAAGACTAAATAATAAGAAGGCAGAACTCATTGGAAAAGATGATGCTGATGTTTGGAAAGATTGAAGGTAAAAGGAAAAGGGGATGGCAGAGAATGAAATGGATAGTGACAAGGAAGCAACAAATATGAGTTTGGACAGACTTTGGAAAATAGTGGAGGATAAAAAAAACCTCTCATGCCCATAAGGTCATGAAGAAGAAAAGAGTAAAAGAGAGGAGAGGAAAAGGGAGGAGAGGGAAGAGAAGGAAAGAAGAGGAGAGAGGAAGGAAAGAGAGGAGAGAGGAAGGAAGGGTTCAGGAGAGGAGAGCAGGGGAGAGGAGAGGAGGGGAGAAGTGAGGAGAACTAGGTGTGTAATCTTGAGAAAGTCGTTTAACCTTAATTGTCTAGCAGAAAGAGACAGAGACAGAGAGAGAGAGGAAGGGGGAGAAGGAAAGGAAGAGGAAGGGTAGTAAAGGGAAAAGGAGGGGATGAGAGAAGAAGCTCATGAGGAACATTTAGGAATTCATAAAATGTAGAAAGAGACCAAAAATGAACAGTTAGGAAAGCAGAAGGAGAACCTATAAAGTCTCTGAAATGGAGAGGGAAAAGAATGTTTAAATGATTAATATTGTCAAAAGATGCAAAGTTCACAAGACTACAGGAAAGCAGTTAGCAGTTCTAGGATGACCTACAAGTCACTGCTCTCCTATGCTTTCTCTGGGCCCAAGGTTTTTGTACTACACCCTGACTGCTGCTTAATCATTTCAGTTGTGTCTGACTCTTTGTGAGCTCATTGGGGGTTTTCTTGGCAAAGATACGAGAGTATTTTGCCATTACATTTTCCAGATGAATAACTAAGGTAAACAGGGTTAAGTGACTTGCCCAGGGTCACACAGCTAGTAAGTGTTTGAGACTGGATTTGAACTCACAAAGGTGGACTCTTCCTGATTCCAAACCCAGTGCTCTATCCACTGTACCACCTAACTGCCCCATGCTCTGGCTACCAAAGCAAAAACTTTGGTAGCTAACTAGGTTTTTCCTCTCCAGATTGATCCACATTTGAAAATTACTTCTTTCATCTGCTTTATTTTTATCTATCTTTATCAATTTGACTTGTTGGACTTGGAGGAGAGATAAAGAAGATGATAGAAGTCTTCATTTATTAGACAAGTTGTCACATAGGAAAGGGACTAGATTTATTCTTTGGTGCTTTGTTATTCCAGAGGACAGAACTGGGAATAATAAGAAAGAATTAGAAGAAATTTATCAAGGAATAAACTGTCTTATGAGGTAGTTCTTATAACTGAAGTTGTTCAGTTGAAGAATAATGAATATTTCTTAGGTTGTTGAAGGAAAGAGGCTGGTCTTGATCAATAGATTCTCTTTCAGGGTATTTATTATAAACATCTTAGATTCATATATCCAAAGAGTTTGTGCTAAAAATTCTTTTATGGTGCCTTAAGCAATAAATAATCATTAAGAATATTATGAATAGGGGCAGCTAGATGATGCAGTGGATAGAGCACCAGTCCTGAAGTCAAGAGGACCCGAGTTCAAATCTGGTCTCAGACACTTAACACTTCCTAGCTGTGTGACCCTGGGCAAGTCACTTAATCCCAATTGCCTCAGGGGGAAAAAAAAGAATATTATGAGTAGTATATAGAATTACTTTTTTGTTGCTACTGAAAAGGGATCATGGAACTAAAAATATTGCAAAATACTGATCTAGGTGACCTTTGACATTTTTGTCAACTCTAAAATTCTATGAAACTATGTATGAAATGTAGATCTACTCCCCTTGATATATCTTGTCAATAAAAGGGTTTCTAGATTAGGTAGCATGTGACTACTTTTGCAAACTACCATTTGCAAGATGGAAAAATCAATTACTATTACTGTTTTCTATTCTGTGAGGAAGGGAGATGAAAACCTACCCTAGATACAATTCTAAAGTGACTTAATTTTATCTTTGGCAAGCCTCTTCCCTCACTCTTTATACTCCTACCCCATTTCTTGGCACACCTCACTATAATTTGTGCATTAAAAGTCTAATAAAGCTGTTCATTTGATTACAATAGTTTGTGTTTAAGTATCTCTTTAATGAAATAGCATTATCAAATCATGGTCACAATCTTCATCTCTGAATTTGTCATAGATATGTCTTGCTTATAGGGTATTTTCCAAGATATTAGGCAACATATAATTCAGTGTTTTGTAGTAAAAAAAATCACCAAAATCTTAGTTCTAATGAGTCTCTTTTGGATTTCCTATTAGTTCAGCTGCTCTCTCAAAGGTCACAGCAATGTGAAAATCACAGATTCTGTTTCTTCATATATTAGCATCACATAAGGTTTAAAATCTTATTTTGGGGTTTTATTGATGGCTTTTGTTTTTATAGCTGTCATAGCTTAAGACAATATTTCCCATTCATACCCCAATAATCTTTATATATAAAGAAAACTAGTTAATCAAAAGCAATAAACAAAATAATTATCCCTGCAGTTTATTCAACATTTCGCACCAATGATCCCTTTATAACTACCAAGAAGAGGGAAATTCTTCATTATCTGTTTTCTGAGACCAGGCTTGATTACAACTATTAATCAAATTCACTTTTTTCATTTTTTTCATTTCTATTGTTATAATCATTGGTTATATATTTTTTTCTTTGATCTGCTTAGCTGATGTACATTAAGTCCTATAATGCTTACCATGTCTCCAATAATTTCTCATATTGCTCTCATAGAGCAAAAATAGTATTCTGTTACATTCATATCCCATAATTTATGCAATAATTCCTTAATCAATAGACACCTACTCTCTTTGGAGATATTTGCTACTGTCAAAAAAAAAAGATTTGCTATAAAGATTTTGGCATATGTGAGTCTTTATAGATCTTATCCATCTTTGACCTCCTTGAAACTCTATGCTTGGTGGAGAGCTCACCAGCTCAAACAGTATGAACAATTTAGACAAGTACCTCACATAACTCCAAATTGTTTTCCATATGAATTTCCTTAATTCACAAGTTCACCAACAGCCACATTAAATTTTAAGGCAATACCAGTCTACCAAACAATACATAGGCTTATACATCCTTCTTTAAAATAGGAATCAAGAAAAATTTCCTCACTTGTATATACTCAGACTAGGAGTTAACACCAGCTTCTGTCCAAACTTTCCAATTTTTGGAAAGACACTATCATCCTTCCAGTCAACTAATTTTGCAATCATACAGCAATCCTTAGCTTCTCCAATTCTCAATTTATATCCTATCTGTTGCCAAGTTTTATCTATTCTAATTTTACAACATCTCTTTCTCTCCAACTATAAAATGACTGCCTTATTTCAGACTCTCATTACTTCTCATCTATTAGAAGTCCCCTACTTGTTCTCCTTCCCTCATATCCCTCCCCTCTACAATCTATCCTCCTCACAATTACCGAAGTGATTTTCCTCAAACCCAGTCTTGGTCTGATCTTATAGACCCTTATTCAATAAACTATAGTAGCTCCTACATCTAAAATATGGAGAACTCCCTACTCTAAAATAAAGTATTATTTCATCTTATCTTTTTCTTTTAAAATTTATATTTTGTATAGATTTTATATTTATGTAATTATTAGCACATTAATATGTCAGTATAATTTATAGCTAAGTGACTATATACATAATAGAAATGTGTTCTTTTTTTAAAACCAGTCAGCTATGTGATTTAAAAAAAAAAAACTGGTGATTATACTGCTTTAATCCCTTAATGGGAGAAAATATAAAAGAAGAATTGCCTCAGAGACCATTTTTATGTTTCCATTCCTCCCTGATTTTTCTTCCCCTTGAGTTGCTGCTGCTTTCCACTTTTCTTAAATCTTATTCATTCTCATATAATCCTCAATTGACTGACACTGTCCAATTTGCTATTCAGCACACAAAATACTCCATCTCCCAAATTCAGGCCTTTTAATTAACTGATCCCCATCCCTAAAATTCTCTCCTTGAAATCCCAGCTAAAATCTCATCTTCAACAAGAAACTTTTTTTTCCTCATACCATGTTATGCTAATGCTTCCCTTCTGTCCATTATCTCTGGTTTATCCTGTATATGTTATTATAACTTGCATATAAATACCTACATGGCACATTGTCTCACCTATTAAATTGTGAGCTCCTTAAAGGCAAAAACTTGGGTGTTTTTACTTTTTATCTTTCTTTGTGTTTTCAGAGCTTAGCATAGTGACTTGAACATAGTAGGCTCTTAATAAGTGTTTATTGACCATCTGACAGTGTCTCATACATGTCCCACATCTCACCACTTGTGACAGCTCATTTTTCTTAACATTAATGGATGCATGTGAAAAAAAAAGAAAAATTAAGCTAATTCCATCTTATGTTTTCTCATTATATCACTGTGAGGGGTCAAGCATGATTTATTACCTACTTTGTTTTCTAAAGTGGGAAACCAAGCCTTAAGGAAGTAAAAGTGATTGTTCCAAAACCCCAAGTTAAGTCAGTAACTGGCAGAACCTGCCTGCCTGTCCAGCACATCAATATGCTTTGTGTTACTCTAGACTTCCATATCTGAGAAAGTAGCACTATATTAGTCTTTCCAATTTATTTGAGAGACAGTATCAAATCCACTTTAGATGGTATCTTCACTAGTGAAATTGGATAGTACCAGCCTTTGAAAAATCTTAAGGAAGTGGTGGGGACTAGGAAGGAACAAAGGATATTGAAAGTATTAACAAAAAAAGATTTTTCTCTTTGAAAATACAAATCAAGACCACTCATAAAAGTGTACATGTAAAATTCATCAATACATACTTCATGGCCTCCCTTTTTTCAAAAAATTTCCAGAAATGTTTTGATGTCACAAATTTGATGCAAAATCAGAATATGTTTTAAATGATAAATAAAATTAGATATTAGCATCAGCAGGCTAATCAACAGATTAAAGACATGAAGCACAGTATGTTAATAATATTTTACTTGCTAATCTAGGTGGTTGTCTTGAATACTTGATCCAAAGATTCTTGATTACTGGAGTCAAGAAGAGAGAGTCACTAGGTGCTGGATTTGCCTCTAAGGATAACAAGCACTCAAGAAACTATTTCTCTCTCTCTCTCTCTCTCTCTTTCTCTCTCTTTCTCTCTCTCTCTCTCTCTTTCTCTCTCTTTCTCTCTCTCTCTCTCTCTCTTTCTCTCTTTCTCTCTTTCTCTCTCTCTCTCTCTATGTACATATCTATATATATATAAAACACACATATTATAATGTGCATATCTACATACATATTATATATGCATATATAAATACATATGCACATTTATTTGTGTGTGAATATATGTGTGTTTATGTGTATGTGTGTATACACACACACACACACATATATGTATAATTTTACTTAGGAAAAGTTGAATTATTTATAGGAGAGTGATTTCCAAATCATGTATCTGTACTAACTTGTTATAGCAAAGATCAAAATCAATATCAAATCAGATGAAAGAATAAAAAGATTAAGACATAATGTCCAATCAAGGTATCTTTACCATCACTTGTATAATCAAGATGTTGCTGCTGAAAATTGAAAATAGACAAGAGCAGACATAAAAATAGAAGATCATTATTTCCTAATGTATTTGGTATTGAAGTTCGTTATTCAGTAGACATAATGTTTTCAGTGCTTGTCTGCAAAAACTAGTATAAACCACGAGGCTATTATTACAAAAGGCAGTTTTTCTTGCCTTCTGCAGAAAGAAGAGGAGGAGAAGGAGAACAGAAATCTCATAAGGAAGAAGGTATGGATATGGAGATGTGGAGATGATGAAGGCAGAATGGAAACTGGACAGTTAGAAAAAGGATACAGAGACAAAGGGCATGGGAGTGAGTTGAATATGGCAGGATAATATCCAAAAATAAAATTGAGTTGAGAAAAATAATTCATTGGGAGAAAGGGAGAAAGAGAGGTAGAATGGGATAAATTGTATCATATAAAAGAGGCATGAAAGACTTTTTACAATGGAGAGGAGACATGGAGAATGGACAGACATAGTAAATATGGATAGGGTAGGTGAAAGGAGCCAATATAGCTGTTGTTTGAAGGTGACAAGGCTCTGCCATCAATGCCAAGGCCTTTGCCCATCGCAGTCAGATATAACAATGTGAGAGTGAAGTTCTGAACTTCCCTGATAGAGAATTCATACAGATAGTAAGGTTCCTGCACCCCTTCTGATCTCTTTTTCTGATACAGAGGGCAGGTGTTAAATGCAAAGTTTTCCTGTATGAGTCCTGTATAATTTTTTGTCAGTTTGTATGTCAGCTAGATATAATATGATAACTCCTTAATCTGGGATCTTCATTGTTTTGAAGGAGAAGACAGAGAAAGGAGAAAAGTCTGATATTTTTAGATGGAAGTGAAAGGGATAGAAGTCTGGCTACTTTGTCTTAATGATTTGAAGTTCAAATGAGGATTCAGGACTTATGCAAAGTAGAATCTTAATATTTATCAACAAAAAAATGGAGACTTCATAATTCATCCCTGGGCAGAGTTAGTGTTAGAGAAAATAGATTAGATAAGTAGAAGAATGCTTCAGGAAACTTCCCCGCCCCCCTTTTTTTTCTTCTGAATAGTCCTGCTCCTGAGTGAAGGGCTGAATAGAAGCTACGACTAAAAAGAAGTAATGTTCCTGATGTCTACTTCCATAAAAGTATGGACCATCCTAGATGGAGTTCTGATAACCTAAGTTCTGATACCAAACTGTTAGGCTAAGAAAAATTTAATTTAATACTAATCATTCACCATAAGAAGGAAACCAAAAAAAAAGAGCTATGTTATTAATAGAGGAAAAGCATTAGAATTCAGAAAGATTGGGAAAGACTTCTATAAGAGGTGGGATTTTACTTTGACTTTGAAGGAAGCCAGGGAAGTCAGTAGGCAGAATTTATCAAGGAGGACATTGTAGACATGCAGGACAACCAGACAAAATGACCAGAGCAGAAACATATAGTGTCTAGTTCATGGGACAACCTGAATCAAAGAATTTATGACAAGTAGTAAGGTATAATAAAACTGGAAAGGTAAGAGAGATCAAATGTTATAAAGGGCTTTGGATGCCAAACAAGATTTTTGATCTTGGAGGTGATAGGCAGTCGCTGGAATTTATTGAGTAGGGGTTAACATGGTCAGACTTGTGCCTTAGGAAAATCACTTTGATATCTGAATGGAGAAAAGATTGGAATGGAGAGAGACTGGAAGCAGGCAAATTATTGTAATATTCTATGTATGTGGGAGGATGTGGACAAGAGGGAGAAAATAAGGAAGTAAGGAATGGTTGGGATGTCTTTTGTTGGTGGTAGTTCTCATATCTGTGAGCCTAGAGTTCCATTGAATTCAAGTATTCTTTTTGGTAGGATTAAGTATGAAATGCTATAATAAACTTTTGAGTTTTTCTTAAAAGTTATCTAAGTTTTATCAAAAAATAAGCAAAGTCTCATCAAAGACATGAAACACTTAGTATTTCTTAAGCCTGGCAGAATCTAGAGCTTAGAAAATATTCCGGCTTAGGAGCCCTCTAATCATAGCATAGACTTTCTCCTTTAACTTAAAATTTTCTTATATGTTATATATACATTTCTCCCTCGGGAAAATATTTTGTTTTCTTTAAGCCTTCTGACATCACATGATGCAACTTGATGCAAAAATGATACACATCATGTCACATGAGAGGTTTAAAAAGACAGGGGAGTATTTCTTCAGCTGCTATGAGAATTCTCAAGAGATACTTGGGAGAAGGAGCTGAGCAGTTGCAGAATAAGGCAGAGAATCTCTAGGGAAAGTTCATGGAAACACATTGTGTTTCTGAAAAGAAATAAAAATTCAGCAATTAAAGAAGAGTTAAAAATGACTGAGTGAAGGGGAGAAGCAGGATAAGGGGAGGGGGAGCGGGAATTATCATAGAAGAAAAAGAACAGAAATTACTGCAGAATTTTCAAATAAAGATGAACTAGAAAAATGCTTAGGATTAGAAAAGGAAGAAGCCTGAATTATATGCTCAAAGAGAAATAATAATAAGATAGGTAAAAATAAAAAGTGTATTTTCTGCTTCATAAAGGTTGTTTAGTAAAGAAATGTATGAGTGAGAGGGCAGAATACTTTCTCTTTTTTTCAATACGAATATTGTAATAGCAATAAGAGATGGGACTAACCTGGTAGGTAGATTCATGAAAATACATCAAGTAGAAGAAAATAAAGTCAGATCCTTGTAAACAACTTTTTGTTGTTGTTCTTACGTTTTTCTGTTGTTTGTTTTATTTTTAATTTATGAAATAAAATAAGCATTTTAATAAAACAGTAAAAAGATGATTATATATGAAGTGCAAATCTGTTATGTAAAACTTGCTAACTTTTAGCAAGTATATAATAAAGTTTTCATGTACTTTTTTTTTTCCTTTTCTCTCCCCCAATCCCATTCCCAGTGCCTTAGATATTGCTACTATTAGACAAAAGTAAGTGTGTGTGTGTGTGTGTGTGTGTAAAATAATTGTATATAGTCTATTATCATTAGATAGTGTCTTTCTTCATAGGTCCTTTATAGTTAATCTGGGTATTTTTAAATGACTTAGTCATTTAAAGTTGTTCTTAAAACAATATTGCTGTTACTGTATACATTCTGTTGTTATGTTTTGGATTTTGTTTTTAATGGGGGTTTTTTGATACCTAGGGAGCCTTAGGAGAATCCTGGGTGACTTTAGCATTCTCTGATTCTAACCCCACTGGGGCTTCCTTGGCCAGGGCAATGGAATATGAGCACAGCAGCACCTTGCCGTGCACAGCTTGTACATAGGGAGAAGAGAATGCTTTCCTGGAGCCTCACCGCAGTGTATGGTGACAGCCCCCTGGATTCCCTATCCTGTAAATGAAACCAACATGATAAATAACAAAGATACTAACTGGAAAAGGTATTGTTTGGCCAGTTTCAGAAGGGAAAAAAAAAACAGTTTACTGACCATTTCTTCATTATCAGTTTTATAAACTGATACTGCATCTATATTTCGCCCTATTTAGTTTTCTGATTTATCCAAATTGTTCAACATACATACTGTTCTGCTATTTCCTCAGAGATTTAAGCATTTTTTACTCTGATAAGATTAGCCATGCAGCAGTTAGCCTAAATTAACAAGAACATAATAATAATATATTGTATGATATTACTAATATCAATTAGCAATGCTTATATTATATGGGATTATCAAATAATTCTTATAATGATAAGTTACAAATATTATATAGCACTTATATATAGCACTCTTTAAGGTATGCAAAGCACTTTATGTATATCATCTTATTTGATTCTCATAACAATTCTGAGAAGTAGATGGTATTATTACTACCATTTTACAAATGAGGAAATTGAAGCAGACAGGTCATTGTTTTAAGATGATTTGGTGTCTCACAGCTAGTAGGTGTTCTAAGGACAAATTTGAGCCCCAGGTCATTATGCCTTCCAGTTCAGGACTCTATCTACTCTATTATTTGTTTATTATTCAATTTGTTTAATAGTGGTAAAATTCCTAGAAAACCTAAACAAAATTGGCAGCTTTGGAGTAGAAGTTATAAAACTCCATAAAACTTTCTGTTATAGAAGACAGGATTTTGAGGTCCTTAAGATATAATAGGTACAGAGAGTGATAACAAAAGGAGTTGGGGATGTGGGAGCCCTTGGAGCTTGCCAACAGAAGATATTAAAAGATGGTAACTACCTAAAGTTGATAAGTAACTGGAGGGAATTCATTGTGTTGGATAACTTCATCAGGATCCCAAATGTTTTCTATGCAGAATATGATTAATAATTTACATAGCACTTTCATAACTGCATATGTGATTTTCATATGTTATTCCATCCCCACAAGAACTCTTGAAATTAGTAGGTGCTATTATCATCCTTATTTTACAGATGAGGAAATTGAGGCAGAAATTTAAGTGACTTGCCAAAGGCCACCCAACTAGTATCTGAGGCAAAACTTAGGCCTTTATAACTCCAGGCCAAGCATTTAATTCACTCTGACACGTAGCTGACTGTTAAATATAACAAAAAAAATTTTAAAGCCATATATTGGTGAGAATTTTTAAAAAATCAACATAGGATAGGAAAGACATAGCTTGATATCAGCTCACCTAAAAAAAAATAGATTTTGGAGTCTTAGTGGACTTTAAGACTAGAAATCAATAGCCATGACATGATCTTAGGCTAAATCATATTGTGTGGTATAAAAAAACAGAAAGTTAGAGTGCCATTCTACTCTGCCTTGTAGTTCTAAGGATATGCATGTTCAGGCCAGATCCAAGAACACAGAGAAGATATGAAGACTGTACAGAAAAGTATTTTAAAGGCTGTCAAACAGAAGAAAGAGTAAATTCTGGTTGGCTTCAGAAACCAGCCCTGGGAGCAAAGGGTGGAAAATGCAGAAAGTCAAATGGGAGGACTCCATATCAGGAAAAATTTCCCAAGACTTGAAACCAACCCAAACTAGAATGGGCTGCCTCAGTGAACTTCAAATTTCCCTGCTTCTAAGTCTTCAAACAAAGGCTGGATAGTTGCATATTTAGAATAATGTAGTGAGGATACTTATTCAGAAATTATTTGAATTAGATGACTTTCGATTCTGTCCACTTCTATGACTTTTGATAATCTATGAAAATAATTGATTAAGATAAAAAGATAGATGATTAATAGAGCACAATTTTATTTTTTGATCTTTCCATCTTCTTTTTATTAACTATTTTTATTTTCCCCAGTTGCATATAAAACAATTTTTTAACATTTGTTTTTAAATTTTTGAGTTTCAGATTCTTCCCCAACTTTTTCCACATACCCCCACAATGAGAAGGCCCATGTGAAGTTCTGCAAAACATTTCCATAAAAGTCATGCTGCAAAGAAAACACAGATTCAGCCCCTCCTTGAGAAAAAAAGAAAAAGAAAGTATACTTCAGTCTGTAGTCACACATAATCAGTTCTTTCTCTGGATATAGATAGCATTTTTCATCATAAGTCCTTCAGAATAGTCTTGGCTCATATTATTGAGAACAACAAAGTCATTCTCAGCTGATCATCTCACAACTTTGCTATTTCTATATGTACTTACTGTGTACATTTTACTTTGCTTAAACTCATGGAGGGCTTTACAGGTTATTCTGATAGCAAGTTGTAGAGTAAGAATTTATTAAGTGCTCACTATGTACCAAATATTGGGCTGAGTGCTGGGAATAAAAATAGGATAAGAAGTTCGCTTTCTAAGGTGGGAAAACAAATCGAGGAGCTGGAAAATGATGGGCAGTGTTAGGAGCTTGCCCTGCTCCTGCCCATCATAAGGCAAAAGCTGATCTATGAGAGCTGAGGGATACAGGAGTAGAGGCTAAGGACTGGAGGAGGCAAAGGTGATGGTCCAAAAAAGGAATGTATCTTTATTACAATAGACACTATTTGTGGCCAGCTACAGGACTCTGGGGATCGTGATTATCATTGTGTTTACCATCAGGTGGCTGTGACTTTTTCAAGGCAGTAGAGGAGGTTGCTGTCCTGGGTGAAAGAGAAGGTTATTATCCCTTTGGGGAAAGGAAAAACAGTCTGTGCAATGTCTTCCCTCCTATTGCATAACTTGCAGCAGATTGAAAAGCAGTTTAATTGTCACAGTGAGAAAGTGGGTTGTTTTTCTAAACTCTGACATAAAGAGTAGCATTGTTATTTTGGTAAGGACAGGGAAAAAATGTATGGAGGCTTAAAGACATCCGAAAACTAAATTACAATGAAGCAGTCAATTTTTACAAATCAAAATTGCCTATTTTATTTTTACTGGTACACAGAAATAGGTCTTTACACATGAGTACATATTATTGCAGCCAATTAGTAGGAACAGATTGGAAAATAGCTGACTGTTCTAAACTCTTTTACTCCTGGAACAATTTGTGAGGGTCGTTGTATATATATATATATATACAGAAACATACATGTATTTACATGGATAATATGCACTGTATACCACTTATTAACCTGTCCTTTCCTGGATAAAATACTTAAGATCTTCTCTAATGACCTAACTTCAAACTGGTAACTGCAAAATTTATATGTAAACAATTGGAAATGGTGAATTTTCCATCTTCAAAGGTAGTTATAATATGGAGGGACTTCCCAACAGCATCCAATTAAACCTGGGACTAAGAACATGTTAGCCCCAAATTGTGAGCACAACTGGACAGCATCATTTTAACATCTATTATTTTTATAATTGATAAAGGAAGGCTAGAGGTTGAAATGTTGGGCCTAACCTAACAGTTTTATCTGATGAGAGTATATATATGTGTGTGTGTGTGTGTGTGTGTGTGTGTATGTATATGTATATGTATATGTGTGTATATATGTATATATATATTTAACATATAACTATCATAATAGAATAAAATATTACTATGATGCTCATTTATGCTTGATGTCTCTTGAATGTGCCCCCTCTCTCTACTTACATCCTAATTCAGGTCCTTATCACCATTTTCCTGGTTTATTGCAATCATTTTCTAGTCATTTCCTCCACTTCAGGTCTATTCTTATTCTAATTTATTCATCACTCAACTGTTTAATGGATCTTTCTAAAGTACAACACATACCCACCACCTTCAATAAACTCCAGTGACTTCCTCTGACCTTTAGGCTTAAATATAATACAACTAGTATGTGCCTATTATATGCCAGATAATTTACAAATATTATCTCATCTGATTCTCCCAACACTCCTGGGAGGTGAGTAATTTTATTATTCCCATTTTACAATTGAGGAAACTGAAGCAACTGGAAGTTGTGACTTGATCACTAGTAAGTATTTAAGGTAATATTTGAAGTCAGGTCTTCCAGAATTTAGGCCCAGGGCTCTATCCATTGTGCCTCTTAGCTGCCTCAGATGAGATCCTTCAAAAACGTGACTCAAACCTGCCTTGTGCAGAGGCTTTCTTCCAATAATCCTTGTGCTTAATTCCTAGTGCTTTCACTCTAAAATTTTCTTTTTTATATAGTTAGCTTTTCTGTATTGCTATGGTTAGGGGTATAATATCCCCACAATCTGGAAAAGCCATGGAAAAATTTTTGGCCCTCACTTTGTATTAGAGAAGTCTGAATTATCATGACATCAGAAGATAAAATGTTGCTATTATACAATATTATACATATATTTTATGCAATTCTGAGTTCCTAGATTTTTGTGTGTGTGTCATCTGTTTGCCTTCACATGTTGTCTGAAGCTTCTGCAAAACTCCCTAAAAAATTCCCATTTAATTTTTCATGCTGACTAATAGTTCTCTCTCTCTCTCTCTCTCTCTCTTTCTCTCTCTCTCTCTCTCTCTCTCTCTCTCTCTCTCTCTCTCTCTCTCTTTCTCTTTCTCTCTCTCTCTCTCTCTCTCTCTCTCTCTCTCTCTCTCTCTCTCTCTCTTTCTCTCTCTCTCTCTCTCTCTCTCTCTCTCTCTCTCACACACACACACACACACACACACACACACACACACACACATCAGGGATGTAGAGTTTTTTTGTTTGTTTTTGAGGTATTTTTGTTTTGTTTCGTTCTTTATATCTCTAGGGTTTAGCACAGTTCCAGGCATGTAGTAAACCCTGGATAAGAGGAGGAGGAAGAAGAGAAGGAGAAAGCAAAGCAAACTGCATAATTAACCATGAAATATTTCAGTACTGAGCATAGTAGCTAAGACTAGTGAAATACCTCAGAAATTTGAACCAAAAGTGCGGACTGGAAATAAATGTTGTGCTTTAAAATGTTTTGGTGGTTAATAAGGAACCATTTGTGACTTCATTGGTGTTATGCCACAGTTCTCTTTTATTGTCTTGATTCAGTTTCCCTAATTATCCTGACCCAGTCCTGGCTCAGTTTCCCTGCTTCTCAGTTCTGCAAAAACCTCCCCTCTCTATCAGAATACTTGATAAAATATCAGAATGCCTCCCCATCCCAAGCTATTAGAATAGCAGATACTGTCTTATCAAGATGCCTTTCCCCAAGAATGGGGTGCCTCCCCCTGATTGTCATCCCCTCTCCAGAGGCTCACCCCACCCTGTCAGAATTACCCTGACTCCACCCCGCCTCAGTCTACCCTCTTTGTCTGAGCCACATGTATTTATGTCATTGAGAACTCTGCTGGATTCTTGGAGATGATAGTCTCATTCAGCCCTGGGATCAAACATGCATCCATTGGTCCCAGTATATCTCTCTATTTAATAAATTGCTAAATATTGAATTCATTCATTCATTTATATATTTACTTATTTGTTTATTTATCTATTCATTCACTGAAGAGGACCCTCCATGAAATGGGAGTCCTTGACCTTTTTAAGCTAAGGTCTTTAACAATGAGGCAATTGAGGCAAAGAATCTCCTCTTTCATTTAGTCCAGAAAAAAAGTATCTAAATGAATGAATAAATAGATAAATAAAAAATAAGTAAATATATAAATGACTGAATAAGTAAATGACTGACTGAATGAACAAAAATAAAGGAATGAATGAATGAATGAACAAATAAATAGATAAATGGATGAATGAATGAATGAATGTGGGAGGGGAAGACCCTCAGAGTTTCTGGACAAAGCAGAAATAATCGCTGTTTACATTCAATCAGAGTCAATCAGGACCCAACCGATTACCAAATGAGCCTGGCCTAAGACCTATTGGTGGCCAAGGAGAATCAGGTTGATTTTGGCTTAAGGCATTGTTCTTAAGAAAGAAATCTAACCAGTAAACCTTAAGATATCTTTTGTACCTCTGAACTGACTTACCTAAGATCACTTAATCAGTATATGTCTTAGATAGGACAGGAAATCAACTTTTCCAGGTTCAGAGAGGCCAACTATCTAACTGCTAAATTCATATGCATTTCTAATTTCTGTGCTCACTCTATATTGTCTATCAGAATTGCCCTCAGACTTGAATGATTTCTGTGATAACATGGCAGAATTTCACTTCTGGTGTATGGTAACTGTTCACTCCCTCCCTATCTCATTTCAATTACAATAAGGAGTCACAGAGATGAGCCAGACTTTTAATAGACACACCTTTCTATAGGTAATAATTGGAAAAAAAAAATCCTCTAAAGGGGAAAAAGTTTGTATAGTTGAATAATAGTTCAATTTTGATGATAGAAAGAATGAATCCTAATTGGATAATGAGATTGAATTTCAGGTAGGATTAATTCAGTAAATGGGCCCAAGACACACAGGTAATCACTGGCAGGCAGCCTAAATGTCAAATCCACCTGTCCAATTTCGTTAGGAAACAAATGCTATTTAAAATCAGTCACCATAGGGAATACAATTTATAGTTTCCTTAAGTTTTCACTTTGTCTAATTAATGGAATAATTGCAATATGTTCACAATATATTTCAAAAGACCACTGGAGAAGGCATCAGCAGACATAGATTATACTTTTAATTAATGGTATAATTTTGATAATGTTGGTGAAATTATCTTGACTTCAAGTGCCTCTTCTGTAAAATGAGGGGAGAGGGAAGGGCTACACCAGACAAAATCAGAGAATCTCATAATTGAAAGAAGCCTCAAAGATTATCTAGTACACCTTGTACTATTTTGGTGATTAAGAAAACTCAAAGAAGTAGTCCTTCTACTCAGGTGGATGTGGTGATGAAAAAAGAAAAAGAAGAAATACCCAATTTGCTCTGTTTCTATTTTATTTATCCAGAAAATGATATTTGGATTGAAAAGACATGGGAAAAATGGCAAATATAAAGTCGAACCTCAAGATAACTAAGAAAATAACACAAGAACACCCAACCATCCATGATGTGTTTAAATCATTAGAATAGGATGAACCACAGTTCAGAAAAGATTGGCAGATGTGCTTGCTGAGTCATTGTTAGTGATCTTTGAATGAAAACAAGAGGGGTGGTGCAGGACTAGAGAATGGCACATATTTTTCCGATTTTCAAATAAGAGAAAGGTGCAGAGTGCAAAAACTAAAGGTCAGAATGCTTTAACTTCAATTCTAAGTAAATTTTAGAAGCTATTGTTAAAGGAATAAGTGAGAAACATCTAGAAAAGGAAGTAATTATTACTAAAAATTACCATAGATTCACCAAGAATAATTCATGTCAGAAAAATTGAATTTATTAAAGAGTTATTAGAACATATCGAGGGAAAGCTGTTACTCTCATTTGCCTAGAATTCAACAAAGCATTTGAACACGATTGGGCCTTAATCTATAAGGAGATATGTAGGCTAGCTATTAAGTAATCAGATACACTTGAATAATCTAAACATTAATTGGTTGATGACAGTGTGGAAGGAAGTCTCCTTGGATCTATGTTTGGCCCTATAACTATTTAACATTTTTATCAGTAGCTTATATAGAGTAGTGTTTATCACATTTCCAACACTTGGAGAAAAATCAACTACTTATCCCTTCTCCCAACATCAATAGATTGGAACAATGACTCATTTCTTTAGGAAAGTCTAATCTAAGAGAAATAAAAGTCCTAGAGACTATTTTGTTTCAAAAATTGAACTCATATAAGTATACAGTGCAAAAACAGAGAGAGATAATTAAGTAATATTCTTGTTTCAGGGTAGAGGGAACAAAAGGATAGAGGTCTTGAGTCCAATGGAAAGGAAGAGGAAAATATGATATTGATAGGGAAACTCAGGGCTTGTGAAAGAGGTCAGAGATCAAATTCAGGAGGAAAAATTTGAAAGGATTTGCTGAAAATCTGAAGAACAATTGGAGCTGAAGATATTTTAAATCATTCAATCTGAAAGAAGAAAAGATTGAGGAGAAATGACTTGAAGAGGACTCAAAGAGAAAAATAGTGTAAGGAAAAGAAAGAAAAGGAAAAAACATCTAAAAAGTAAAACCATACTTTTTTAGGTAAGTAAAATAATTGTTAAAATAAGTTGATAAGTAAAACAAGTTGGTAGTACAAGAATTTAATGAAAAGAAAGCTAGTTGGGTGTCCTGGTCAAGGTGTGGAGAAGAAAGGAAAAAATTGGGGGTGTCTATTAAAATGTTAAATGATACTAAGATGTTTTGCAAAGGTCTTAAGTAAGTGGTTAGAAAGTGAGTTGTCAACATCCTCAGAAGGTTTAAAAACCAGAATTAGGATCCAAATCAGTTTGGAGACTAAAGATCATTTCACTGTGACTTTCCATGTACTACATTTATATTTTTGCAATAGCCAAGTGACTGTGATCTCTGTTCACAGTGCATACTAGTCTCTTCTAGAAAAGTCTTCCTGAACCCAAGTCTACTCCTTTATCCACTATACCACTCATTGAAAGCAAATGATAGAGAAAAGTTGGTTTGAGAAGTGAAAAGATGGCTAAGAATATTTTTTTCTGAAAATGGGATGTATATTCCTGAATTTCATGTTAAAATAAAAGAATGACAAGTTCTTGACCAGGGATGGAATGCACCAAGTGTTCTGGGTGGTCTTTTATTATCAGCCAGTATCTTATGTTTACTTCTGTGATCCACCTCACTGTGCAGAATGCCACTACTAATATGTGAATTTCTTCCTGTCAAAGTGAAACTAAGTGATGAATGTATTATTTTTATTGCTTTCAAAGCTTCATTATTTCTGTGACTGTGACTGAAACCATAATTTTCATTTTGGGAAAAATTTTTACTAAGAAGGAGAAATTTTGTTTTGCTTATTTTTAAAATAATCCTTTTTATATCTACTCAATTCAACCACAATTCTACCACAATTCAATTCTTCTTAATTTAATTATGCCAAATTAAATTTAATTGTTCTAAGCCAACTGGATGATCTCCATTTAATTTACTTTTCCAAATATTGCAATGAACTGAGTAATCTGTGGTGAGATTTAAGTTAAGGGTTGTAGTTGACAGGGCAGATTAGAATGGAGAAGACCATGACCAGGTAAGGGCTGGAGTCTGACCATTGGAGAAAGGTCGGAAGTCTTAAATGCAGAGATAAATGCCCAAAGAAGGCAAGTCTCAAACTAAGTCTGAAATTGGCATAGCGTGAGAGGGAACAACTACTGAGCACATGTAGACATCGAATAAATGTTGATCAAAACATTTATGAGGAAAAGATAAGCAGAAAGAATACCATAAATTAAGGACTAAAGAAATATTAAGAGAAGAATTTACAAGGAAGTAAAGAAAAGATGGACACTTATGAATATAATTTCTTCACCAATATATATTAAAATTACACACACACACACACACACACACACACACACACACACACACACTTTCCTAATCTGGTAATTTGTTATTATATATTTTGAATATTCCCTGATGTTCAGCTGGGCACATGACAATGTTCTTTTTTATTATGTTTCATTTTGTTTTGTATTCCTTTTATGTTTTTCTTTTTTTCTTATTCTGTTTCTTTTGAAAAATTAAAAAAGAGGAGCAGCTAGATGGTACAAGTAAGTATGTCAGGTCAGGAGAATTCAGGTCAGGAAGACCTGAGTTCAAATTCAATCTCAGAAATTTATTACTTCCTAACTGTGTGACTGGGCAAGCAATAGATATATTGCTTCAGCAATGTGTGTGTGTGTGTGTGTGTGTATCTTAGGAAATCTATCCAAATTGGGATAAAACAGGTAATTTCAGATAGACAACATTGGAGAGATTCAGCAGTTGGTACTTAGTCATGGAGAAATTAGGGTTCAAACACATAAATCCTATACAATGAATCACTTACTTGCAAGACAAGATAGACAATCACAAAAGACTTTGGTGGAAAACTAAGAAGCTTATCATTAAAGATATGATACAATATTGATATATTAAGTATTACCATTAACTTTTCTAATATGTCCCTTTACTTTCATTAAGAACTAGGCATGTGGGTCTTATGATTAGATTCAAGTTAGGAGGAATGTGAATGCAAGATATTAGGTTTTTTTTTTTTATAAATAAAAAAGATATATTTTTTTCTGTACCATTTTCATGACATGACTCATTGATGGAGAGATTGATGACTGGATACTACATACTTGAGTGACAGTGGAGTTTGGGAAAAGAGAAACTTTATTATTGCTTCAAAAGAAGACACACATGATTTTAGTTCTTCAGAGAGAAACTCAAAGAAATAACAAATTTGGGGAAATAGCAGATATGTATGGCAACTGACACTTAAAGATAATCCTAGAGATCTGGGAATTTCTTTTTGGTGGGGAGGGTGAAATTGAGGACTCTCTGTCCCTGTCTCTGTATCTCTGTATCTCTGTCTCTGTCAGTCATTATGAGTCTTTCTCTCTGTATGTGTCTCTGTTTTCCTGTCTCTGTCTCTGTCTCTCTGTCTCTCTCTGTCTCTCTCTGTCTCTCTCTCTCTCTCTCTCTCTCTCTCTCTCTCTCTCTCTCTCTCTCCTTCCCATATTGATCTATGATTAACAATTTAACAGCATATAATCTTATATACTTTAATATCTTGTTCATTTTATCCTCAAACCTGATATATTCTGACCCGTATAACTTCTTAATACTTTTTTGTTATCTATTTAAATAAATGGTCTTATTCATTATTTGTTATTTGTGAAGGTCTTTTGTGTAAGTAGAATTTGGTATGAAAGATATAAGCTTGAGGTATTACTCCTTTAAAGGACAGTAAGCAGGGAAAACTCTCAGGGCAAAGGACTGGAAATTGCAGAGGTGTCCATCAAACAGAAAATGATGAGCAACTTGTGGTACATAATTGTGATGTATACTACTATTCTATAAAAAAGTATGAGCTCAATGATCTTAGAAAAACATGGAAAGACTTGAATGAAAAGATTAAAAGGAAAAGAACCAAGAGAATACTATACAATAATAGCAAATTTTGGGGGGAATTATTTTGAGTATTTTAAACACCCAAATTATCCATAAAGGACCTATAAAGAAAGACACTATATGCGCCAAAAGAAAGAAATGATAAATTAAAGTATGCATGGAATAATTTTACATATAAATATATAATATATGCATATATATATGTATATTTGTGTCTAAAGGTATCCATCTCTAGAGTAAGGGGAGAGAAGGAAAAGGGGAAAAAAGAAATTTATATGATATATTTGAAAGGGATAGCAAATTGTACATAGTGAATTTGTAGTTTCATGTACAATCTTCTTTTTATTGTACTATGTTATAAAAATGTTTGCTTTATTCCATAAATTCAAAATAAAATGATTTTTAAAAATAAAAAGTCATTTCTATTTACCTAGAAATATTTAGGAGGGAAAATAGATATAATTCTAGTCTAGTACTCCTCTTTGTGAGAAGATTAGAGTAGTCAATCCCATGACCCTTTTTCCTACTTCTTTGGAGAGGCATTACCTGTAAGCCATTTTTAGATGAACCAGTGTGGACATACATACACCTCTTTCACTACATTTCTGGTTTTGTATTATTTAATGGCAAAGAAGAAAATGTGAAAGAATTACTTTTTACTAAGCACAATCCAAGCTTGAGGTCACTCAGTTTAATTTCAACCATGCCCAGTAGCAACATAGGTATGTCCCTCATATGTGACCTTAGAACACTGGAGCTCTACACTTTAGTACTACTAAAAGCAGCTGTGGCATTTAGAATCCAAATATAGCAGAGAATGACCCTGCAGGCCGTCTGAGGTCATTCATCTCCACCAAGCCTAGAACCACCTCAAACTGGGCCTTTCCAATCAGTCTAGGCACAACAATAGTCCTATTGAGAAATTATATTAATTTGCAACCATATTGATCATAAACTTGAATAGATATCTGGAATTGTAGGTTCTATTCTAGATAAGACAGAGTAATATCTTCCCTTGAAATAATGGTTTTTTTTTTTTAACTTTTAAGAAATGATTAGTGATATCTTGTTTTTTTCTCTAAGTAACACTAAACAGGAATAATCAAGGAACAAATTAGTATTCTGATTTTTTTTTAAAGCAGCACAACTAAAAATCACAACTATTCTGCGACTTAGGTAGGTAAGTCTTAAAACTGGTTGAGATTCAGAGACATCAAATGAATGATTTGCTATATTTGATCACATAGCTAATCAGTATGAGATAAAATCTGAATAAAGATTTTCCTGATATTAAATCTGGCATTCTATTCTACACTACCCTCTCTGGACTACTTGTGGCACCTGCCTCATAGGTATATTGGGGAATCAAATGAAATTGTTTATGTCTGTGTATACACACACACATACACACACACACATATGCACCCATGTTATACATAACGTATGTTACATTTATATAAATATGCATCTATATGTTTATATGTGGGTATATGTAGGTGGAGAGAGAATATCAATTGCTATTATAGTTCTAAAGAAGGGAGTAAAAGTATTACCCTTCACAAAGGTAGATAAAGCATGGAAATGACTCCTTTGAAGCAATTTTTCCTCTTCACAAGTGAAAAAAGCTTCCTATCAAAGATATGTTTCTTGTTTTAAAAGTAGGAGTGTTTTGAAATTCCTTTGGAGAAAAGGCAAATGCAAGTAAACAGATCACTTATAACTGTCCCTAGTCAGCTAATAGTAAAAGCAGCAGTATGGTGGGAAACAAGAAAGTATGGAAGTCCTGGACAAAATAACAAGCAGTAAAACTCCTCTATTGATTCTGTAAAATAGCCCCAATTGTTCTTGGAACCTGATTCAGGGTTGATGGTAAGTTATGGGAAAGGGCAAAAGGATGAACTTGTAGCCACAGAGGGGAAAAATGCTTTAAGTTCAGTGTTTAGGGATGGAAGAAAGAAAAAGACATTGTAAAAGCTAAGCAAACATCATATATTTTTTCTTTCAAGGGAAATTGGGATGCACAGGTCCAATTATTTTTACATTGACAATCTAAATATTTCAAGCATACTCTTTTGCTAAGCTAGTGTATTTATAATGATGAAAAATGTATTCCATTAACAAATGTGACAGGAATCCCAAAGGGATTTAATAAATTTATATTCAATCCATATTAAAGATGGATTAAATATAAATTTATTAAATATGGTTGATAATTCTATCGCTTATTAATATGATGTCAAACCAGTATAGAAAATACTTAGTTACATAATAACAGTTACAGTGTAAATTATCAAGGCCAAATGGTGGTTTTTATAGAGATCAAATATTGGTTTTATAATCATAATTCCACATAGCTAGATCTTTATATAACTATGTATAACATTATATACATCCATTGATGTTTAATGAAAAACAGATTTTAAAAAACCTAGTATTTAAAAAAGCATTCAAAAGCTTTATTTTATCAGTTTCTTGAAAATGAAAATCAGTAACAACATCTGATACTGTAAGCTCCATGAGGGCAGAGATTAGGTCTTAAGGAGAAAAATACAAAAAAAAAAAAAAAATCTCCCTAATTTCTAGTATAGTGTTTTGTTTGTATTAGATACATGATACCAGGTTGCTGAGTGCTTGCATGGATGAATAAACAAAATCAATTCAATATTTATTAAGTGACAACTATTTGCAAAGCAGTGAAAATAATGTAAATGAGCTCCAATATTACCAAATAAAAATTTCATATTCAGTAAAAGGATATGTTTTCAGGTAAAAGATATATTATGTAAATATCTTTAATACCATGAAGGTTTTCTGATTATTCATATATCAATCTCAATCCACATAATTTCAAATGTTTTAGTCATTTCATCATGAAATGTTATGCTATCATTGCAACACGTCATTTTGTTTAACTGTTTCATTTGGGCTCACAATTTGAGAAAAGATAATTCAATTTTTGTTTAGATAAACAAAAACCAAATTATATAATAAATTAGTTTTCTAAGGTCAGGTCACGTACCAAGTACCATCCACATTCAAAAGAGGCACCATAAATTTTTGTCTATAGACTACAAATGATCGACTACATAATGACATTTCTTGTCCTAGTATCTAGAAAAATCCAGAAAAATTGAATAAAAGCTTTTAAAATTAATTAATGCATGTAGACATATTTTAAAATTAATCAGTGGGCAAGTATCAACTAAGTACCTACTATGTATTCAATTTTATATTAGATATTAGAAGGATGGATACAGAGAAAAAGTAGAAATGAGCTCTCTAACCCCAGGTGTCTTTCAGAGTTCTGTCATTAACCTTATTTTTTACTTTCTCTGTATTATTTCACTAGGTAATCTCAACAGCTCCTTAGATTGTATTACCATCTCAATGATAATGATTTTCAAGTCTATCTATCCTATGCTAGTTTCCCTGATGGTCTCCAAACTCACTCCTCAACTTCCCTCTTGACTAGATATGCAATGTATATCTTAAGCATATTCAAAGAAAAAGAATTCATTATCTTTTCCCCTAAACTTATATCTGCCCCCTGCCTCCTTCCTCTTTTCTATTCCTATAGAGGGTAACACTATCCTCCAAGTCCCTCAGACTTGAAATCTGGGAATCATTCTGGATTTGTCACTATATCTCACCCTCCATATCCAATCTGTCACCTATTTCCCCTTTACAGCATCTTTCCAATATGTCCCCTTCTCTTCTGTGACATTGTGATAACTCTCATGCAGTCCCTCCTCATTCCATTTCATGAGTGTTACCATTGACTCTAGGTTTGCCTCAGGTCTCTTCACTAGACACTAAAATGATTTTCCTAAAGCACAAGTCTGATTATGTTACCTTCCCACTGAATAAACTCAAGGGGCTTCCTATTGCCTCCAGGAGCAAATGGAAAATGATCTGTATAACATCCAAAAACATTCCAAATTTAGTCCTTCCTATCTTTCCAGTCTTTTTAGAACTTACTTCCCAACATATACTCTTTGATCCAGGGACGCTGGTCTCCTGGTTTTTCCAGGAACAAGACATTCTCCTCTCTTGGATCTGGGCATTCTTTCTAGCTATCCCCCATGCCTGGAACATTTTCATCCTCCACTTTCACAACTGAATTCTCTTACTTCCTTTAAATCCCAACTTAAATCTCTCCTTCTCCAGGAAGCTTTCCCCAACCCCTATTAATTTCAGAGCCTCCCCTGTGTTAATTATTCTTATTCATCCTGTATATTGTTTGCTTTCTATATAGAAGTTTGCATGTAGTCTCCCTGATAAGATTATAAAGTCCTTGAGGGCAGACTCTGTCTTTTGTCTCTCTCTGTTACCACCAACACTTAGCACAGTCCCTGGCACTTAGTAGGTATTTATTAAATGTTTAAAAATTGATTGTTTGTGAATTCTTTGCTTGTAAATCCTTCCTAGAGGCTGAAGGCTTTGACTCTCCCAACCCAAAATTACTCTTTCTTTACTTTTGTATATTTTGTACATACTTCTCTGGGTACATGTTATTTTTGCCTAATAAAATATAATCTCGTTGAGAATAGGAGATTGTTTTGCTTTTGTCTTTGAATCCCCAGAACCTAGAATAATGCCTGTCACCTCACTGGTACTTAATAATTGCAGTTGAACGCAAAAATGCTATAAAAGTTCAGAAATAAGAAAGGTCGAAAAGAGGAGGTTGAACTAGATGGTCTCTAAGATATCCCTTTCAGTTCCAAAGTACAATAAGTATGCTCCTAGTCTAATCAATGAAGATTTCATAAAGATCCTTAAAGAATGGTTAGAATGAATATAGAAAAGAAAAGATAAACACATTTCAGATCAATGTTCAGCTGACATAACTTTTCAGTTTTCCCAAGGATTTTGAAATTATATAAACATGACATATTTTTCCTTTTGCTAAAAAAAATTAGTAGGGAACCAACATACATATACTCAAAATAGTGCTATTTTCTAAAAGAGTAAATTGAAATAATTATTTCAGTGTAAGAGAATAATTTCTTCCTAATCTCCTCTTTGTGAGCATAGAACCAGTTCAGTTGCATCTAACACAAATAGCCTTTGCTCTGTTTACTTTAAAGAATAAGCTACTGTTTGATTTGGTTTCTCATTTTTAATACGTAAACTCTGGATTCTTGATGTTCTATTTGGGAGGTGAGAATTGGGGGGGAAGCCTCTCTAAATATCAGGTCAACTGATATTTACAAATGCATAAAGAACCTTCACATTTTCTGTAACAGCCACTTAGAAAAAATATATGAACATGATTCTGCATTGGCAGCATTACTGTGACAGGTATATCTCTGGCCAACCAATCACTATTCATTTAGCTGTGAGTTTATTTTGTTCAATCTTGCTAGCTGCATTGCACCAGAACTACTGTTTATTTCAAAAGGTCAGTTTGCCTAGTTCAAGAGGACTGGTATGTTCAGTCAAAGATACACTTTGATCATAGCTGTTTGGACACAACAAAGAAAGATGGGTTTGATATATTTAATGGGCTGGAGATTTGAGAAAAAAGTTTAAATAATATTTTTTAAGATTATGGACTAAAAATACAGAAAATATAGATAAGGTAAAAAAAAAATTCCTCCAATTCCAAACACCCGAAACCAAAACTATACAAAGGTAATCAGCACTTTGTAATCATTTAGAGTTAGAAAGAACAGTCACAGCTGTTGCAAATATGAATCCAAGCACTACATTTTCCTTTTTCCCTCCCCCTTCCCTCTTTTCTTCATGGTCAGTTTTTATCCAAACTTTCTGCTTGAATTGATACATCCAAAGCTAATGAAAAAGAAATTCATATAAAGATATAAATATATATACATATATACACATATATATCAATAAATAATTTACCTATTGACAAAGACATCTTTTTTTTGGTACATTATTGGTAAATTAAAGCTACCCACTACCCATTAAAATCATTTTTATGATCTCTTTCTGTTGTTCTTGGAACTTTGAGAAACTTTGCTAAAAAGTAGTTTGATCACAAAATGAGAAGCCAGGACCCTGGCTTAGAAAAGAAGCTAATGTTGGGAAAGATTGGAGACAAAAAGGAAAGGAGGAATGCCCAAGATATGATGGATAGATGATGTCATGGAAGCAATAAGAAAGAACTTGGATAGAAGGGCCTGGTGTGCTGTGGTCTATGGGGTCATGAAGAATTAGATACCACTGAAGACTACACAACAGCAAACATTTGCTAAAATAAGGAAATAAGTTACAATGCAGAATCACTCTGTATCTATATAATATTAAACTGAATGAAAAGTTCAAAATTGTTTAAATTTAAATCAATGATTAATATATATTTCCCAATCAAAATATCAAGAATTTCCTTTGTTTCACTTTTTTCATTATTTCTTGTGAATGTAAAACAATTAAATATCTGTAAAATTTAATTTAAGTTCAAATCAAGTAGTTCATTAAATAATAAGCTTCTTAGGCAGGAACTATCTTTTGCCTCATTTGGTATTCCCAATATTTTTAATATAGTGCCTCCAAATAGCATACACTTAATGAATGCTTAGTAATTGAATTAATTGATTCTCATAGCAAGAATGGCAAGAAATAGAGGATAATTTAAATACCTCCCAAGTAAGTTAAGATAGTTTTAGGAAACATGAATGAATAGAAGATAAATTATGAAAGAATAGGATTCCATTTGTAAAATAACATGAGACCAAGACCTGATTTTTAAAGAAGAGGAAAATAATATATAATAATTAAATGAAGAAAGAGACTCTCTACATGATTATAACCCTAGATTAAGCAACAACCCCTTTCCCCAAATGAAAGGCAATGGTTGACTGGATAAGGAAAAAAAAAAAAGAATCCTACAATTTTCTGCACACAAGAAATAAAAAAAAAGAAAATTAAAAACTAGCACAAAATTTACTCAGCATTAGGTGATTCCAAAAATGAAAAAAATGTGATCAGAGAAGGCAACAATAAAGCCACAATGTCAGAAGAGATGATAATAGATTCCTTTCCTGGCTGTGTTTCTGACTTTCTCAGTATTTTCCTACCATGATTCAGCATACTTCTAACTGTGGAATTTCTGCCAGCTCCTCAAATATTCCATTTTTGGGATGGCATCAGACTGGCCATTCTTCATTCTTCTCTGGACTGTGCTTCTAACTCTATAGATTTTGCTACTATTATCCAGCATATCTTTTCTCTTGTACTTCCTCTCAGATGAATAAAACAAAAGACCTATGATCTGAAGAAAGAAATTGAAAAAGCCATAACCTATCAAAATAAAATCAGTCCATATGGATGATAAATAATATACACAGTCATTCTTTATTTGTTTAATTCTAAGATGAATTCTGGCATAGATTCAAAGAGCTACTAATAGTATGCTATAAAAAAATTTTTTTTTTCCCTTAACAATTAAGTAAAAAAGATGTTCTTTTTAATTAACTCTAATGAAACAAATATGATCTAGAGCTCACACCAGAACAGAATTAAGCAAAAAGCAAAGGGCCATAGACCACTGTAACTGATAAATATCAGCATAAAATTTACAAGCAAAATATTAGCAAAGAAACTATATAGAGCTATGTCATTGTTTTTTAGTCCTTTTACTAATGTCCTACTCTTCATGATCCCAATTAGGATTTTCATGCCAAAGGTAGTGGAGTGGTTTTCCATGTTCTTCCCCAGATCATTTTTACAGGTGAAAAAATTGAGGCAAAGAGGCTTAAGTGACTTGCCAAGGGTCACATAGCTAGTACATATCTGAGGGTGGATTTGAACTGACATCTTCCTGATTCCAAGCTTGTAACCAAAAAGATATTCACTCTGATTAAGTTGAATTTTTACCAGCAATGAAAAGAAGGTTAAATGTCAAGAAAATAATTGTCATAGTTATTCATATAAACAACCAAAATCCATAATTATAACAATAGACTGAAAAAGCAGCCTTTAATAAAATATAGCATTTATGTGTATAAAGAATTTTATAAAGCATAGGCATAGAAGGCTTCTTCTTGTATACCATCAGAAGTATACATCTAAAACAAAATACTTGGATATTGTAATTTCTTTAATTTGAAATGTTCTTCCAATGCTACAGATTACAGAAAATCCATACCTATTTTTTAAAATTCTATTAATGTTCAATATCGTCAGGTTCAACATCTTCCTTACTTTCTCCTGACTTCAAGAATGTGCCAGTAGAATATTCTTGCTATTCAGACGGTGTTCCATGGTCTGCCATGTGACCATCCCATTTTTTCTTCTTATCATAGTTTTTGGGGGGTTTATGATTTGCTTTATTTCTATTCTTTGTCAAAGTTCCTTTTTCAAAGTTATGTATGCAAAGTATGTTATAACCTTATCATACCCTCCATACACCTCTTCATTTCCCTGAGTATGAAATTAACTTTTAATACTTAGGAGATTTTTTGTATTTCATATCTCATTGCCACAAAACAATACCAGTAGAATGTTAGTATTGAAAATATGAGCCTTCCTGCTTGAAAAGCTTGAAGTCATTAAAGGAACTCTGAGATTTCCTGAACACAACTCATCTCATCCTGTTCCTCCTTTTCAGCTCCAAGTTCAATTTATTACTCTATGTACTATGTATTTCTGATATTTACATTTAATAAAAATTCTAAAATTTTTCTATACATAGTACAATATTATCCAGTCTATAGGCATTTTTCATCAAAAAGTTATTTTTTTATCATTCTTCAGATTAAACTGTCTTGAGTAAGATTATATGTCTCTTCCACAATGGTGTACAGTGGTTCAGGATTTAGTGCAATCAGTACAATGTCATCTGCAAATGAAGCATCTGGAGAATTTTACTATCCACAGGGAAACCTTCTTCAACTGTGACTACATATTAGATTTCCATTATCATAAAGGCAAATATCTTTATAGAATATAACTCTCTTTTATGCTTTGCCTAATGTTTATGTTGAAAAGATCATTGAATAGAATTTTTTTTTTTTTTTTTTAAGGAATCTACACCAATGGAAGTCATCTTGTTGAAGGGCCTTAAACCTTGTATTCTGTTCTATTGAATTAAATGTTATTTCATAATCAGCAAACAACAAATGAGATAGGATTTTATGGTTTCTTAGTTTTTCTTTTAGTAGTAAATAGTAAGGAGACGATCCATTGGTTGCATACTATTTGTAAGAGCCTGCTTTTTTCCAACTGATGCTATCATCAACAACGCTTCAATTTGTCAGTAAACAGGGGGAAGACTGTGGGTGAAAAATATAGCCTTATGCACTTAGAATTCAATAGGTTTACATAACTTCTTCTGGTTTGTTGGTTTAATTCTTTCTTTGTTTAATTGTGGGATATATCAGGAAATAGCAACAGTGTACAAATTAAAAGCATTGACAAAGCATTGACAAAAACTTTAAAAAGCTAACAAATCTTTAAAGTATGAAACAGGAGCAAATGCCAGGAAAATAAGTTTGGTATAGGTTGTTAGTTTATTTCAGAAAACATGATTTGACTCCCAACATATGAGCCATATCGTAATAATATTCTATTATGTTAAATATGTGGATTTGCAATTGATTTTCAAAGTGGTTGTGTGTGTGTGTGTGTGTGTGTGTGTGTGTGTCTGTGTAGAAAACAATAGTATTGGCTTTTATAAGTCACTAACAAATGAGCTGAGCTGACAGCATATAGCTCAAAGAAAGGGTAAATTTTCTGCAAAACTCAAGAGCCTGGTGCAGTAATTGAATAAATGTTATTGATCATCTTTGTTTTTATAAATGGGGAAACAAGGGCACAGACAAGTGAATGCTGACAAGTAATCAGCAGATTTTCTAGAACTAAAATTCGAACCTATTGACACCTAAATCAATGTACCTTTCAGACCTTCCTATCTCTCCCCATTTTCACTCCATATATTTAGAGAGTAACTGAAAATTCTCAATAGGGAAGTCAGTTTCCCAGCTTTGAGTACAAATGCAGATCTTTGTACAATGAGGTGGCTGTGAGTTCAAATGTACTGGAGGCAGTTTTGAAGGCAAGCTGCCAATCCATCTTTTGCTGTTATTGATATGGCCAGATATAGTGTGCTCTATTCATGAACATGAAATCAATACCAGGAACTTGAACAAACTACACAAATTCATTGAATTCTAAATGAAGCCAAACTTATTTTAAAAAGTAACTGTAACAAACAAAACTAGTTTAAATGCATGTTCACATATAAGACAACAACAAAAGCAAATAATTTGAACCAAATGTAAGCCTATAGAGCTATTTTCTAATATCTTTTCTCAGCAACATATAAAATTGACTTTTTAATGAATCTGAATTGACCCATTCTGATCTTTCTGTCACCAAATCTACATAAATAAATAATTCACTCCATAATATATGCCATTATCCTCCTTTTTTTATTCCTCCTTTCCTTCTTTTTCCTCCTCCTCCTCCTCTTTCTCCTTTTCTTCCTCCTTCTTCTCCTCCTCTTCCTCCTCCTTCTCCTTCTTCTTTGACATTTTAAAGTTTAAATTGATTCATTTTGTTTTATGTCATCTGGATTTTCCTTACTACCTCCCTCGCCCCCATCTTATCCTTTATAGCAGGGCTTCTTATACTTTTTCCACTCATGACCCTTTTTCACTCAAGAAATTTCTATGCAACACCAGATAGGTATACAAAATAGATATACAAATTAAACACTTACTTATAATAAATCATATTTTGTGACCCTCTTACATTTAGTTATGTGACTTTCACATGGGGTCATGACCCACAGGTTTTTGGGTTGTTGTTGTTATTGTTTGTTTTTTTTAATTTTTTGCTGAGGCAGTTGAGGTTAAGTGACTTGCCCAGGGTCACACAGCTAGGAGGTATTAAGTGTCTGAGACCAGATTTGAACTCAGGTCCTCCTGACTTCAGGGTTGGTGCTCTATCCACTGCACCACCTAGCTGCCCCATGACCCACAGTTTAAGAAGCTTTAATTTATAAAAGGTTTTTTTTTTGAGCATTCAAATTTATTTTTTAAAAAGAAATCTGTTGAATTGGATTTTCATTAGCAATAGTAATGAGACTTATGAGAGTGCTTTTAGAAATTAATTTGAAATTTTAACCATGTAGCATGGTTTTTCAGAAGATGAAGACCTTTTTTCCCCCTTTTTAAAATTTTAACTATTTTTAATACATATTGCTTCATGAATCATGCTGAGAGAGAAAAATCAGAGCAAAAGGGACAAACTATGGGAGAGATTAAAAAAAAAAAAACAGGGAAAAAAGTGAACATAGCATGTGCTGATTTATATTCAGTCTCCATAGTTCTTTTTCTGCATGCAGATGGCATTTGCTTTGGATCACTGAACCACTGAGAAGAACCAAGTCTTTCATATTGATCATTGCACATTGTGTACAATATATTCCTGGGTTCTGCTTGTTTTATTCAGCTCAGTTTGTGTAACTCTTTCCAGGCCTTTCAAAAACCAGATTGTTCATGATTTTTTATAAAACAATAATTTTCCATTATCTTCACATGTGACAACTTGTTCAGCCAATCCCCAATTGATGGGCATCTACTCATTTTCCAATTCTTTGCTACCACAAATAGAGCTGGTATATTTTTGCACATGTACATCCTTTCCCCTCCTTTATGATTTCCTTAGGATGCAGAAACCAGTAATGTAATTGCTGAGTCAAAGGTATGTATAGTTTTATAATACTTTGGGCATAATTCCAAATTGCTTTACAGAATGGTTGGATCATCTCACAATTCCACTAACAATGCATGAAGTTTTCCACATCCCCTCCAAAATTTATCATTATCTTTTTCTGTTATCTTAATCAATCTGAGAAATATGAGGTGGTACCTGAATTGTTTTAAGTTGCATTTCTCTAATCGATAGTGATTTAGAGCATTTTTTTCACGACAATAATGGCTTTAATTTCATCATATGAAAATTGTCTGTTCTTTTAAATTGTTTTTATTAAAGCACTTTATTTTCAAAATATTTGCGTAGGAACAGCTAAGAGGCACAGTGGATAGAATACCAGCCCTGAAGTCAGGAGAAGCTGAATTCAAATCTGGTCTCAGACACTTAACACTTCCTAGCTGTGTGACCTTGGGCAAGTCACTTAATCCCAATTGCCTCAGGGGAAAATTTGCATAGGTAATTTTCAATATTCATCCTTGAAAAACTAAAAGTTTTTTTCTTTTTTTAAAGAAAAAAAAGATAGAAATTCCTATAGCTCTTTTAATATTTCTTGTGGTCCAGTGTAGTGCTTAGGCTATAATTTTCTGTTATTCCTTACTTCTGCTACAAGCATGTACAATTCCTTTCTTAGTAATATATTTCCTAATTGATATCCCTTTTGGGGAAAAAAAAAGCTCAAAACGCACCATCCTGAGCCCTCTTTTCTTCTCTGTCTACATTATTTCACTCAATTATTTCATTTTCTCCAGTTTTCAATTATCTTTATGCAGATGATTTTCATATCCAGTTGTCCAGCCTTAACTTATAGTTACACATTTCACATTTCTATCCACCTATTAGATATTTCAAACTGTCCTATATGTCTATCTTATAAGATTTGTATAACCTTTTAATAGTATTTTATTTTTCCAAATACATGCAAAGACAGTTCCAACATTTACCTTTGCAAAACATTGTGTTCCAATTTTTTTCCCTTTCCCTCCACCTCTGCAAGATAGCAAACAATCTAATATAGGTCAAACATGTAATTCTTCTAAATATATTTCCATATGCATCATGCTATGCAAGAAAATAATCAGATCAAAAGTGAAAAAACCTCGAGAAAAAAAAAGCAAGCAAATAAACAACAACAACAACAAGGTAAAAATACTATGCTTTGATCCATATTTAGTCTCCATAGTTCTCTCTCTGAATGTGGATGGCACTTTCCATCACAAGCCTATTGGAATTACCTTGAATCACCTCATTATTGAAAAAAGTCAAGTTAATCAGATTTGATCATCACATAATCTTGTTACTATGTACAATATTCTCTTGGTTCTATTCACTTCACCTAGTATCAGTTCATATAAGGTTTTGTAGAAACCTGCCTGAAACCCACCTGCTCAAGATATGTCTATCTTAAGATCAACATGCTCAAAACTCAACCCAAAATCTGCCCTCCCCTTCCCCCCCCCCAAAAAAAAAAAACTTTCCTATTCTCAATTTCCCTATTACTTTCAGGAGCACCATCAGGAGCACTAGCACCACTAGGATCACATTCCATATTCCATTCCAACCTGTTTCCTCTAACAATTTGTTCCCTCTGTCATTTCCACTCTCATTTATCTTCAATTTCTCCTCATTTTTTGGTTGCTTTTTTCTTCTAATGCCTACAATCAAGCCCAAAACTCCCACATCAAAAACAAACACAAACACAAGCAAACAAACAAACAAACAAAAATCTGCAACCCAATAACTCCATCTCCTTTCTATTTTTCACATACTACACTTTATCTCCCTGGCTGTTTCCCATGTTTTCCCATTTCTTCCCTTCCCATTTCTAGAGTCTAATTTTTGTGACTTCCTTCAAGTCTCACCTAAAATTATACTTTCTGTACAAAGTATTTCTCAGTCCTTTTTGATCTTAAATTCTTCCCTCTGAAACTACTCACAATTTGTCCAAAATATAAACTTGCTTGTACGTAGTTGTTTACATGTTGTCTCTCTCACTATATAGGAAATTCCTTAGGAATAGGAATTGGTTTTTAACTTTTTTTTTGTACCTACAGTCCCTGGTACATAGTAGGTACTTAACAAATATTAGTTGAGAAACATAACCTGACCACTCACTCCAAGCTCTGCCAGACATTAGACTGTTTATAGATTCATTTATTTAGAATTATAAGATCTATTCCAAACTACCATATGAGAGATAGAGAAATAAAGGCAAAGAACTTATCTAGGTTCGGTCAGTAAGTGTAAGAAGTGAAACTTGAATTCAATTCTACCTGATTGCAAATCCAGTAATGTAAATACTTTAACACACTATTTCTGTGGTATTTTTCTAGATCTTATAAAAAAAATGGAAAGAGCTGAAACCAAATAGCTAATCAGAGAAATTATTTGAATAACCAAAGTAATTTCTGGATAGACAGGACCCTGTGACAGAACAGTTTAATGCTCAGAGAAAGCAGCACCCTGTAAGGGAATGAATATTTCAGCTTCTTTTTTCCAAAGTGATCTTTAGTCTCGGTCTTGAGCAGCAAATGTCCTAACTTGCAGATTAATGAAGATAGTATAACATATAACATCCTCTTGCCTCCAGGTAGAATATTTTATTCATATAAAAGAGAACTGTGTGAGCTTTGATTTATTTGAACTTTCATTAATAGACAAAATTCAATCATAGGGTTTTCATTTCTTCCCCTCCAGGCTTCCTTAGATTCATACCCCCATCAAAAAATGATGTGGTTTCTTCACAGAAAAACATTTGGACACCTAAAAAACAAAAATGATAGAAATGCGGCCAGATAAATGGATTTGGATCACCCAGCATATCCCAACCTAGTGCTCCCAGAGGAAACTTCATAAATTTCTGGTAGGTATTTTACCTCAGATGTGACCACCCAATCAGAATGATTTCCATGTTCAAGACAGAAATAAATGTCCTCTACAGAGGAAAGAAGTATAGCACTAGACCTTTGCATCAATGATCAAAATTTCCTTCAAAAAGTAATATTTCAGTTCTATTTAGGCTTTATACACCCATGGATGTTCGATGTGGTTTTTGTGAAACAAAGTTTGTAATTTTTGGCTCTACTCAACATTGTATAAAGTCTTTTTGGTTAACCCCAAATCATTAAGGGGCACTAGCTGGCCCAGAATAGAAGTGCTATTGTATATTTATCATCATTGTCATCATTAAATATTTATTAAATGTCCACTTTGCTCAGGATTATGTAGTAGATACTGGCACAGTTAAAGGGAAGGCACTTCTATGGTATTTAACCTCAAAAGCTTATACTGAGTAAGAAAGGGACAACACATTGTTGTTGTTATTGTTACTATGAACATTCACAGTAAACACAAACCTTCAGGAAAGAACAGAGTAGTCTTTGCAAGGCCTTTCCTTGAATATGAATATCTATATAGGCTCTAACAGCTGTACCTAAATCATTTAATCTTCCATAATATTCAATTCAATTCAAATTAACTCAATAATTTAATAGGCATTTGTTAATAGCTACTATGTACAAACATTTAAAAAGAAAATATAATAATAATGTATCTGTGATCTCTTCAACTTGGATCTTCCATTCACAGACCAGAAAACATCCATTTTTGTCTATTCTGTGTATTCATAACCTCCCACCTGGTTGGTTCATCATAGAGGATCTGCCCTGTGTGTGTAGAGCAAAGGCAGGGATTCTTGCTTTCTTGTAATATTTTAACAGTGAAGCACATGGTTCATTTACCAGTTGTTTCTTGCTCTTGGCGGATAACCAGCCTATCTTTTTTTTTTTTCAATTATATATTTCTTTAATGACATCTTTTACTTTAATTTTCCTGATAGTTTGATATCAGTTATGCATTTCCCTTTGCTCACAACCACCATGTACCTATCCTTTGCTGTCTGAGTAATATTTAATTTGAATTCTTCAGAGACTTGCAGTGCACTATTTCATGATTTCTAGCCACATAATAGTACTTATAGGTATTAAAACATGGGCTTATGTTTCAATGAGAAAGTTTAGGATGATTAAAGGAGCTTTTGCAATCCATGTCTTTTTTTTTTTCTGTGTAATTCTGGGTTCAACTCATTGTCCAAGGACAGAGACTTTGTTCAAAAAGCTATAATCACAATTTTAATCAGGAAGGGGACTTTCAGTCTTCCTCTTGTTAATACCTAGAATATCTAGAATGTCAAGAGAGCCAAGGATATGGAATACATGAGGATACTTTCCATGCTAAGGGTGTCCATGACATAAGAATTATATGTATTAAATTTGTGCTAATCAGCACCTCACTTTAACAACTATTTCTTTCTTACCAGAGCATTGTAACCTTTTCTGACACTTTCAGAAGGTAAACACATGCATTGTAAGTAACAGAAGCAATATTCAAAGTCAGGTTCTTTGTCTATACCACCCCACCTCCAAACAAAAACAAATATCCCACAAATTTAAGTTAAGGAATGTTCTGAAATCAATGCATATTCTGCTCAATCTTCTGTGCTTTCTGTACAATGATAACTATTCTTCAGATTCATCTATATAATATTAAATTATCTTTAGTGTACTCTACTTACCAAGGCAGGAAATTCAAGAAATTTATTTTAGAAACTTAAAAAAAAAAACCACATATGTTGGAACAAAAGGGCTTTTCTAGTAGTACCTAGCTATAAAATTGAATTAATCAGAACATCAACCTCCACACCCATTCCCTGAACATTCTGGTAAACTGACATTTTGCTGTAAATGCTGAAGCTATGGCATTAAGTTAGCAAGCAGACCTGTGTTTGCATTCTGCCTTAATTAGCCCATAATCATGCAAACATGGGAGAATTAGCAACCTTTCAATAATAGTTTCTTCTTCAGGACATGGGAATGAAGATAGATAGATAGTTCTCATACTAAGTATCTCATAGGAAAATAATATGGAATGCAGTTTGTAAACCATACAGTTCCACAGAGAGTTAACTATCAGTTAAAAACTCTTAGAATATTGAAACAAAGCACAGCTTAATAGATAGAATGCTGGCCCCTTATGGCATTTAAAAAAGTTCAAGAGACATAATTTCTGGGTAATGTAATTCTTTTATTAATAATGCCAGCATTTTAATAAAAAGGATAGTAATTTGGCACTTCTCTTTTAGATCAAAGACAATTCTAAGCTGGCTCAAGGTTTTTATGTTCCTTTGGGAAAAGAGTGTGCAAAAAATAGCAATCAACTCTGATTGGTTAACAATTACTGTAAGAAGGAATATTATAATGAAGGGCTAAGAGTGACATTATGTCATGCTTGAACTCAGAATATATCTTTATTTGGACAATTTAGCAAACAAGTTTGTCTCCACTCAAGCTTCATTGAATGGAATTCACTTTAGACTAGAGATTACTTGAAAAGCTGGATGGGATTAATAAGGAGAGAAAGTAAACTCAACCTTCAGAGTCTGAGGTCTTAGAATAAGGAAAGAAAAAAAAAAGGAATTCTGAATCACTTCAAACCATTAGTTATTAATAATAATTTCTCATTCTGGATCTAAGAAGATCCATGTTAAATTTATATTTCTGATACAGAGTGCTTGGATGACTGGACTTGTTTTTCAATGCTCTAGGCAGGAAGGGTATAAGATGCAGAGAAGATGCCAAAGGTATCAACTTCCATTGGTAGAAAGAATTCTACTCTTCACTGGGGAGTTTCCAATGAAATCACAGCTCAAGACCCTATCATTTCATAATCCATATATCTAATGACAACTTTGCAAATGTAAATGTCTCAGTGCTTGAAAAGTACAAGCTTGAAGCCTTAGGTTTTTTAAAAGAAATTGTATTTTATTTCTTGAAGGGGAGGATTAAAAAAAATAAAAAACTAAAGGTGAGAAGTTTATTGTTATAATTATTTATAATTTTGTAATACCAAGACAGAAGCTATCAATTTTTAAAATTTGAAATGTAATTTACTTTGGAGATATTAAAAAAAACTAAGATAAAATTACTCCTTTAGAGATGAAAAATAAATGAAAAAGGCACTTGACTTTGGAGCCAGAAGATATTTTTCAAATACAGTTCAATGTTTACCACCTACATGACCTTTGATAAGTCAAACAACATCTTTGTGCTTCATTTTCCCCATATTTAAAATGAAGGAGACTGGACCAGATGATGATTGCTAATGCTGCTTCTAAACTTATGGTCCTATATTCTGAGGTCATCTAAAAGTAGAAATTGTGCTTTTTTTTCATCTTTATACTTCCACAATTTTGCAGTGCTTTATATTAATTACTTTTAATTTTCATGAACTTTAAAATTTCTAAATTTTCCAAACATTTTATTATTTTATCCTCCCTACAATCCTAAGAAATAATCAGAAAAATACTCATTTCTTCCAATTTTTAGACTGGGAATCTGAGATTCAAACTGTGATCACACAGTTAAGTATCATTGTGATACAATGAAGAAACCATAAGATTTTGAAATAAAGAAACTGAGTATAAATCCCAGTTCTGTCACTTTTATTACCTTTATGATCTTGGGCCAGTCACTCAACTCTCTGGCTCTCAATTTTCCTATCTATAAAATGAAAAAGTTTAAGTAAGATGACCTATAATGTCCCTTCTAGCTCTAAATCTATGATTTCTCATTTAGATGTTCAGATGTAAGACTGTCTATGTCATCTAACTATATATCATTCTTCTAGTTATGTGAATATCAACATGTATATACATGTGTTATACTGCCATGTATACATGTATGTAATACATGTGTGTTTCCATGTATATCTTGAATATATATAACTATCATCTTTTTATTATCTCGATTTAATCTATCTCTATATGCATGTATTAATATATGAGGGTATTTATACATGTACTCTTGGATATTAATATGTATAATATATTGGATATGTCGGTGGATATGCCTTGAACATATATCATCTATTTGTCATTTATTTAGCTATATATCATCCATCTATTTATGCACATATCAGCAATATATATGTTTATATATATATATATATACATGTACATGTGTACATGTTACATTCTGTATATTTGTGTTTATGCTTTGAATATCTATCTCTATACCATTTTATATATGTCTGCCTATCTATCTAACATTTCTTTCCTTCAAGACCCAGATTCAATCCTGCTACCTCCTCTCTGAAAGTTTTTCTGATCCAACCATTAAAATGTGATACAGTGGTAAGAGCAATAGTCTTAAGGTCATCCCTTGGTTTATGTCCCAATTTAAGCAGTGAATAACTATGTATCCAAGTATAAATCACTTTACCTTTTAGGCTTGGGTTTTTTTTTTTCACCTGTAAAACAGAACAAAAAATATTGTCCTGAGGAAAAATAAAAAAATGCTAACAGTTATTGAAGCTCTCAGGTCTCTCTCTGCTATCAAATATTGCCAAGCAAACCCAAAGTTGGGTGACAAAAAGTTGGAGATGACTAAAACAACTAAACAACAACACTTTGCATATAGTAGTTAGCTAATATTTGTTGAGTTCAATTTGTATTTGAAGGATTTTAATTTCTTCAAAGTATCTTTACTATTTAATCATTGATCCATCCCTGAGAAGCCAGAGAAATACTAATATATAATACTTTATAAACTAGGAGCCCAAGATTCTAAGAATTTGTATTTAGTTTAAAGCCATATAGTTAAGTAAGACCATCTCCAATTTTAGAACTCAGATTTTTTTGATTCCTCTTCTTGTATTTCTTCCATAAATTTTCATTTATGGAATTGGTTTTCATTCTATGCAGTTCATAATGCATACTTGTATTACCTTCTTTGCCTATTTTGTGAATTTTTACTTCCCTGCAAAGGAAAAGAGAAGATTTAATTATCCTGGGAATAGCAAGGGCAAGATTTATGTTTTACTTGCCCTGTTAAATGGAATAATACACAAATATAGCTCCTTCCATCCTTTCAGAATAGCTAAAAGGAGGTCACTACTAATTTGATCAAAAGTGAATAATTAATTCTCTGCACCCATTCTTTCTCTTGCTCCCAACAAATTCCCAGATACATATTATTGTAGATTTTCCATGTGAGACTACATATACTTTCTTATGGCCTAGTCACAAAAGTCACTTTATCTCAATTTAGTGAATAACCTGAAGAAATCATTTTCCTTCATACATTTTGCCTCAGAGCCCTCCATTTAATTAACATTGTACAATAAAAAAATTTCGGAAGCTTGTACCTTATAGAGAAATCCTCTTCTGCAACAAGCAATTATCAGATCTTAGTTTGAAGACTTAAATCATGTTTATGCAATGCCTACTATGTGCCAGGCACCATACTAGCTTTGTAAATAAAAAATAAATACAAGAATTAGACAGTTCCTCCATTTTAGGAGGATATAAGTCACATGAATTGTAGTGGCCAGAGAATGGAGCTTTGAAAAAACAAAGAGGGGTTTTGAGTAAAATCAGGGACAGTAGATTGTCCCCTTTTATTGAATAATGAGAGTAGTGATTTGATTACTGTTTCCTGAACAAGAGCTGAAACTTAGAGATGGTTATAAATGGAGAAGAAATTGCCCCTTTCCAGGTAGAAACTAAATGGTAAGGTGACTGCTGTGATAACCTTGTAGATGGCTGAATGAGATAAAGAATGGTCAGTGATGAACCTGGCCATCTTCAGCAATGAGATGAACCAAATCAGTTCTAATGGAGCAATAATGAACTGAACCAGCTACACCCAGCAAAAGAACTCTGGGAGATGACTAAGAACCATTACATAGAATTCCCAATCCCTATATTTTTGCCCGCCTGCATTTTTGATTTCCTTCATAGGCTAACTGTGCAATATTTCAGAGTCCGACTCTTTTTGTACACCAAAATAATGGTTTGGACATGTATACTTATTTTGTATTTAATTTATCCTCTAATATATTTAACATGTATTGGTCATCCTGCCATCTAAGGGAGGGGGTGGGGAGAAGGAGGGAAAACTTGGAATAAAAGGTTTGGCAATTGTCAATGCTTTAAAATTACCCATGCATATAACTTGTAAATAAAAAGCTATTAAAATTTAAAAAAAAAAAAAAAAAAAGGTCAGTGATGGAGCACTCATTGTCTTCTAAGACTGTCTACTGAATTTTTGGATAGTTCTAATTGTTAGAAGCTAAATTCCCTGAAAATAGGGAATATTTCCCCCCCTTTATATCCCTAGTTCCCAGGAGAGTGACTTGAATATAATAGTGTTGAGTTTTGGAGGTGATATACTAAAAGTATATTGGGGTTATGGGCCAGTATCGCTAGTTGTCTCAAAAGAATTCGTAGGCTTAGATATCTTCCAAATTAAGGGGCAAATATTTTATTATAGTGCTAAGATCAGGCCAAATTCATAAGGGTTTCTTAACAAGAATAAGGGTTTTATCAAATAAGGGGAAGTAACCCCCTAGCTGTAACCAGGAGGAAAATGCCATTGGGGAAAGATGCCATGAGGCTGGAGTACACCATGGCTAACCCTAAAAAAAGAGTTTAGCTATAATAAGAAGTACGCCATTGACTGGTAAGCTAAATTCATAGAGAAATTTAACAAGGATCTACAGAATGAAGAGATATTTTATAGGAGAAATATAACCTGGGGTTTTGACATCATAACTTAGCTTTCTGATTGGATACAGTAAAGGTGGGGTCACTAGAGACCTCCACCTGTGGTAGGACTCCTGAAAAAAATCCACTTGAACAAAAGGCCCACTAAGGCTGAGATGATCCTAACAGCGTTTTCCCCTGCTTGCCTCAAGGAGTATTTTATTCCTATCAATGCTTCAGGCTTTATCTGCTAAAGTGCACCTGGATACCTAGGACTTCATCAGTAGGTTATAATAAATACTTGTTAAACTGAATTTAAATGGTTTTTCCTTAGATCAAACCCAGATGAATCTCTCTAGACTTTTACTCATTGCTCTTTGTTCTGTCCTTAAAAACTATGCAAAGTAGATATAATCTCACTTCAATAGGAAAACACTTCCAGTAGTTAAAGGTAGCTATGGTTTTTTTCATTCTAAGTCATCTTTTCTCCATATTAAACATTCCCAGTTTAATGTTTTTTCCAGGTTCCTCACAATTCTAGTTGCCTTTGCCTGAATGTACTACAGTCTCTTTGTGATGGTTTTTACACACACACACACACACACACACACTAACACACACACACACACTCACACTCCTCCTCCCCAAAAATATTGTCTAAAGAGTTTATTTATAAACATTCTTATACCTTGTTTAGAAGGTTTTATTTTAGAATTTAGACGATTTAAATTTTGGTCCTTGACTCATTAAGAACTTAACACATTGGATTGTGGGTTTGGTTTTTCAGAATATATATCAGGAAACAGGTTGATAAATTTAAAACTGGAAAAGACCTGAAAAGTCATCTAGTTCAACCATCTTATTTTACAAATAAGGAAACCTCCAAAGATGACTTGTCCAAATGTTGGAGACAGGATAGGATTCACCTAGTTCCCTGACCCTCAAAAGAAGCTACTCTTACCTTAGGCAAATACAATATTGGTTTTCTGAGCAGCAGAGGGAAGCACAGGTCTTTTTCACAAATTCTAAGGTAGCCAAGGTGACCATCAATGAACAACAGAGAAAGGAAAAGAAAGGAGAAAGTGAAGGAAACCCCTCTCCCTCTCACAAAAATTACCTTGAGGCCCTTTCCAAACAATTGCCTTCCAGTCACTCTGAATTCCTCAGTGGTTTCATAAAATGGAGGGCTCATTGCAAATTAAAAACAACAGTCATAGGGGATGTTTTCAAACACAGAAAGAGTAATGCCACTGTGTGAAGATAAAAGATCTTTTGAGTACCTTGGAGGCAGTTCCCACACAAAAGCACCTCTATGTCTTTAAAGAGGAACACCTAGAGTTTCCCAAGGTTTCCCAACCAGAATACTGCCAGTAGTGATGTGGTTTGGAAATTAACCTTTACTTTCTCTTCCCACTGCTGTTTTACATATTAATTAAAGTGTTTTCCTCAGATCAGGAATGCCTGGAGGCGAACTTGGTTCTACAAAAGCACCATTTCCCCATGGCTTCTCATTATTCCTATGGTTGTGCAGAGTTCAATGGCTAAACTTTTCCAAAGCTTTCTGACCCACTCTCTAGCTTTAACTAACATCATTTATAGGACACATGTTGCAATGCATACTATAGAATATTTGCTTTAAAAAAATAAAAGTAAAATTAATAGCTTTCTCCCCTTCCCAAAGAAAGCTTGTGTAATTCATTAGGGGGCCTTAGCTCATATTAAACATACAACTATTAAGGATGCTGGCCAAGTTTTCTCCTTCTAAAGTAGTTACCTCATTCACAAAAGTATTTTGTCAGCAATATCAAGAAAAGATGTGAAATATAAAGACACAAAATACTTATTATAAATAATCCATGTTTTGAAAAGAATTCGCTTTACCTTGTGACTCTTCTAGAGATCCAAACTCTTGGAATTAGCAAATCTGGATGATCTTGGAGGTTATTTTGTCCAGTTTCCCACCCAGGGTAGGAATCTCTTCCACAACATCCCTGACAGATGATGTTCTAGTCTTTACTTGGATATCTGCAAATAATATTTTGTAGTCCATATAAGAATCCTAAATTTCTCTATTTAAAGACAGGAGGCACTTTCAAGATTATCTTGGAGGTCACCTAGTCCACCCCATTCATTTTAGGTATGAGATATATTGGGCTAAAGGGGTTAAATGACCTGTCCAACAAGATTTGACCCTTCACCTTTAAGAATGTCTGATCCAGTAATGTTTCCATGTCACAATGCCTTCCTAAATGCCTTTAGATGACAAATTTTAATTTTAAGAGAGATAAAGTTGTGGCAACACAATGCATTGGAGAGATAGTAGTGGAATTGATTTAAGAAGACCTGGATTTTGCGTGACCCTGGGCAAGTCACTTAACCCCAATTGTCTCATCAAAACAAAACAAAACACCCCCAAACCAAAAAAGAAATACCTGGGTTCGAATCATAATCACTACAAGTGACTTCTGACAGAATATCCATCTTTTGGGACCTCAATTAATGTCTTTAAAACAAAAAACACTGGACATAGGTCCAACCAGCTCTTTTAAGTGTAAATCCCAGTAAATGAAATGAGCATTTAAATCTGGAAAATTAAATTCTTAGTGGTCTTATAAGAACTTTAGTTTTGAGAAAATATATCTGCTTCAATTGTGTGAGTCTACAGATGTAATATGAAAGCCCTACCGAGATGAATGATGTCTGTGTCTTAAAAGATATCAATAACTGTTTCCCCAGAAATAAGTTAAAATTAGATACATATGTGGAATGTAACTATGTCCAAAGACAATAAAGATTAGATATAGTTTCTTTAGAAGTAAGGTAACATTCCTATGTAGTCATGTCATTTTTATTCTATTTTATACTATGTGTAAAGTCATATGAATATGCTTCCTCTAGTAGTGAAGATTTAGGTCCTAAAAGCAAAATTTAGAGGTATCAGTAGTGAGTGACATGCAAGGGTAATTTTGTAAACTAATAAAGGAACCATGCTGACTGTTAAATATATTTTCTATGTGGCACTCTTCACCTATATAAACTGGTATAAACCAATCAGTATCATTTAAAATTGAAACAAACCAGATTCTAATATTTATGTGTGTCTAGAATTTAGATATCTAAATTCTAGACACACATAAATATTAGAGTTATCTATCTAAATTATTAGAGTTATCCTCTCTTAAATTGTGGTTTCTTCATATATCCAATTAGATGATTGATATTTACGTGCCATCTTAAGCTTTGGATTTCTAATTCTGTGATTAATTCTTCTATTTCCTTACTTGAGAGACATAATAGCATAAATAGCTAGTTTCAATCCAAGGGAGATCCAGAAATAAGATCTGCTCCTGACAAATATGGGCAGTGAGGTGGTTCCATGAATAGAACAATAGCTCTAACCAGTCAGAAGGATCTGAGTTCAAATGTGACTTCAAACTGTGTTTGACCCTGAGTAAGCCACCTTGCCTCACTTTCCTCTTCTATAAAATAAACTCGAGAAGGAAATGGCAAATCATTCCAGCATCTTTGCCAAGAAGACTTCAAATGGTGTCACATATTCTAGGGAACAAATGAAAATGACACAACAATCTGACAAATAATTCACTTGGGCAAGTGAATCTTTTAGTAGTCCAATCAATTCTGTAAAGCTAAACTGCCAATAAGTTCCTAATTTGTCCATTTCAAAAAGCTCTCAACTTAATGCTTGTACTTAACATTAAACAACAGTGGTTCAACATAATAATATTTATTAAGAACCTACTAAGTACATGAGCCATAGTGAGAGGAGAATAATCAAAAATAATCAACCCTCTAAATTGAAGCCAGAAAAAAAAATCTTCCTTTCTAGTTTATTGGTTAACGGGAAACAGTTCTCAAGAAAGTGCAGTCCTATGGTATTAAGATATAGGAAAGTAAAGACATAACTGGATTCCTTCAGAATGAAACTTTCTATGTACTGTCTTTAGAGATGGAAAAAAACAGCAACAGCAAAGTTTTAATATCACCAGTTCTAACTCATTCTTCAATATATTCAGCCTGAGGATTTTTCTTAATATTAATGTCAACTGATAAGATTTTCTAAAGATATACAGGAATCTTGTCATGAACAGACTGATCAAAACAGGAGACAAAAAAAAAAGAATGCTATATGATATTTAGGGCATATTTACCTGAGTGACATATAATCATACTGAGGCAGCACAAACAGATCTTCCAACAGTGATACCACATGGCAGTGTTGCCCAAGCTGGCTACCAGAATCATTTGTCAATATCTAAAACAAGTCCTTTGAGGAGCTGATTTTTCATAACTCCTCAGAATTTCACTAATAAGGGAGTTGGGAAAAGGCCCAGAAGCCCTCATTTTTCCCCCCTAGAGGCAATTGGGGTTGTGACTTCCCCAAGGTCACACAGCCAGGACATGTTAAGTGTCTGAGGTCAGATTTGAACTTAGATTCTTCTGACATTAGGGCTGATGCTCTATCCACTATACCAACTAGCTGCCCTAATGCCTTCCCTCCCCCCCCCTTTTTTTTTTTAACAGTTCTACCTAGTTACTATGAAAGCAATTAAAAATGGAACTAATTTCCTTCCAAAGGCCTGTTGCAGTTCCCTAGGATATATCACTAATTTATTTACTTTAAAAATACATTTTGTAGGATTTTTTCTCACATTTCTTCAAAGATTGTTCATTTAAAAGCAAAATTATGATCACTCTTCCTTTCACCTAAGTTAGAAGAACTGAGTTCAAATCTCAGTTCTTCTTTTTAACTAACCATGTTTGTTTGTTTGTTTGTTTGTTTTTGACATGTCATTTCATTGATAGAAGGGACCCCTTCAGGTGGGAAATTTCTGCTACCAATGCAAGTGCAAACTTTCCTGCAACTTATTATTTTTAGAGGATTGCCCAGAGTACTAGCAGATTAAGTGAGGCAGTTGGAAGCCAAGCCAGGATATGAAACAAATGATCTCTATAGTCCCTTCAAACTCTGTGATCCTGGGATCATCTATATTCATTCAATAAACATTGATTAAGCACATATTATACTCAGTACATTTTAAAATAGAAATTATCTGCTACTTTAATCTTTAACATAAAATATGAATTAGGCAATTAAATAAAAGATTTTCAAGGTTTGACTTCACCATCAAAAACATATAGTACATATTCTCTTTTTCTTAATTAAGAATGATAGAATGTTGGGTTTGGAGGAGAATTTAGAGGTCATCCAGCCCAATACACTCATTTTACAGATGAGGAAATTGTCTTAAGAGGTTAATATGACTTGGCCACAGATCAGTTCTCAATTTATCTTTTTTTTTTTTTTAATAAAGCTTTTTATTTACAAAACATATGCTTGAGTAATTTTTCAACAATGACCTTTGCAAAACCTTGTGTTCCAAATTTTCCCCTCTTTCCCCCACCTCCTCCCCTAAATGGCAGATAATCCAATACATGTTAAATATGTTAAAATATATGTTAAATCCAATATATGTATACATATTTATATACTTATCTTGTTGCAAAAGAAAAACCAGATTAAGAAGGGAAAAAAAAAACTGAGAAAAAACAAAATGCAAGCAAACAACAGAAAGAGTGAAAATGCTGTGTTGTGATCCACACTCAGTTCCCACAGTCCTCACTCTGGGTATAGATGGCTCTCTTCCCCACAAGATTATTGGAACTGATCTGAGTCATCTCATTGTTGGAAAGAGCCATATCCATCAGAATTGATCATTGTATGATCTTGTTGTTGCCATGTACAATGATCTCCTGGTTCTGCTCATTTCACTTAGTATCAGTTCATGTTTCTCCAGGCCTCTCTAAAATCATCCTGTTGATCATTTCTTATAGAACAATAATATTCCAGAACATTCATATACCACAATTTATTCAGCCATTTTCCAATTGATGGGCATCCACTCAGTTTCCAGTTTCTTGCCACTACAAAAAGGGCTGCTACAAACATCTTTGCACATATGGGTCTCTTTCCCTCCTTTATGATCTCTTTGGGACGTAAGCCCCATATAATTTCTGCTGGATCAAAGGCTATGCACATTTTGTGCATAGTTCCAAATCTAAAGAGAAATCCTCTCACTTAGGGCAAAAACAATTGTGGGACAGGGTCAGCATTTGTGTGTAAGACAGGTGTAGTAGTAGTATTAGTAGGGAGATCGCTCAGTCACCAAAGTGTGCTTTTCATTTTGCAGGGTGTGGAAGTAAAAATTAGGTTTTGGAAAATGACACTACAATGGCAAGATCCTGGTGTTTGACAGGTCCAGAGGTAAGTCATGAAGACGAGGGTTATTGTAGGAAGGAAACGCATCCTTCCAGGGAAGAAGTATAGTAATGTGTCTTCTCAAAGAAATGGATACTGGTCTCCTAAGACAAGGCTCCATTCAACCCACAATAACTATGGCTCTGATTGTCCAACACCAAGTGGCTAACATCAGAATATAAACTTCTTACTAATTATTCCAATGCTTTAGTACTATCCTATGTTGCTTAGCCCCTTGAATAACTAGTTTCTTCTCATAAAATAAAAAGTAATCAGTTCAAAGGCAAACTCGAATTCAATATGTTACATGCCTAAGTGATGAATTATTTCATAAAGTCTACGTATGTCTTCGGCTATTGTAAGATGTAATATATCTTGAAGCCAGATTATCACATTAACGAATGATTGACAATTAGACAATTTCTAATGTAATAGGTGGCTATACTTTAATCTACCTCAATTTGTATGTCTCTATCTGTCTCTTTATCCTTCTTCCCCTCTGTTTTTCTCTCACTCTCAGCTTTCTCTCTCTTTCTATCGCTATTTCTCTATTTTTTGTGTCTATCTGTCTCTTTATGTATCTGTCTTTCTTTTACTCTTTGTGTCTCTTTCTTTCCATCTCTCTCAGCATGGTTGAAGAGAGACATATGGCGTGCTGAAAAGAGTGCATGACTCAAATGATCACATTAAGGATATAACTCAATTTCTTGATCTATGAAATGGGGATAGTAATTGTCTACTTAAGAGGTATGTTGTGAGGAGAATACTTTGTCAACCTTAAATGTGCTTTATAAAGATGCTATTTACCATAATCTCCATTTATTTCTACCCAAGCTTTTTCCAGAGCTAAACTATTTATATACTTTCAATTCATCAACCTCCTAAACTATGACTTGTATCTTCACACCACTTCAGTTACCATAGAAGGGTCATACTTATTACTTAAAGATGAACCATCTCCTTGATCTCTAACTCTACATATCCTTTTTAAAATCATATCCACCCATCAGCCCTTCTACCTCACTTCTTCTAATTCTATTCTTTTCCTTTTTACAACCCTCCATCCCTCTCTGTTACCTAATCCATAAACTCTTGCTCTGTTCCACATTCTTCTCTTCATGGTCTTAACCCTAGTTAACTGCTTCAAGAATATCCAGTACTCCACCCTTGAACCTTTTGCTGCCTTGTTCCACTGCTCCAGCCAAGCTTTACCCTGGGATCACCTCCAACACCTGCAACACAGGTCTTATTGCATTGTTACAGAAACAACATGGCATAATGGGTAAATACCAGATTTGGTATCAATATGCCTGTTAAATAAAATAGTGTATATAAATCACTTTGTAGATTTCAGTGAGAGGCTATAGAAATGTATGTTGTTACCAATATTTTTAATTTAAATTTCATGCTCTCCTCTTAAATGGATTTTTTTTTCTTTTTTTGTGTGTGTGTGTGTGTTTTTTTTCCTTTCTTTCCAATCAGCTTTTCATTGTTTTCTCTTGGAAAAAAGTAATTGGTGTTTCTAATCAAAATTGCATGGGAGCTAGAAGATGATAATTTGTTACAAGATAAGTCTAAGTTACAAAAGAATGGTGTGTATAAAAGATAGCCAAAGAGAAAGACAGTAACTAAAAGACAGAGTCCCAGCATGTTCATAGACCATGAGAAGTAACAGTTGGAAGGGAGATTAATTTAGTAAACATCTATAGAAATAGGCATAAGTGATCTATGTGATAGGAAAGTGAGCTAAATTGGGTATTTGTAGTGAAAGGGGAAATATAACAAGGAAAGCAGAGAATATTTTCCTCATTGGCACATCCATTCACATAAGGTTTTAAATGAGGCATATTGCATTATTTCCCTATAAAAATATAATAGGAAAAAATACCCATAAGGACAATAGAAAAGAAGTCATTTCTTTGGAGTCATTATTTTTATTGGCTTTAAAATGAATTAAAAGGAAATAATAAATGCCTATGCACTTTACAAAAAATGAAAATAATGGCATGTATAACACTTCAAAGTTTAAATTATCCAAAGAGAAGGGCACTAAGAAAAAGAAGTTCAATTCAGTGACATGACTGTTGGACTTGAAGTTAGAGTTCTGAGTTCAAATCCTTCTTAACTATACAATTGAGGGTGCTAATCTATGAGATGAAGGTGTTGAATTAGATGATCTCTAATATCCCTTTTAGCCTGAATATATGAGTCTGATAATACCTATTAATTATTCATTATTCGTAACATACTACAATGTGTTAAGAATTGGTTTATATCCACCAATTTTTTTTTAAAAAAGCAATTATTGATTAAAAACTCAACATGCTTCATTTTAGTACAAACTGAATCCATAAATACCACTGTCCTTCTTCTTCCTCCCCTCAATTTCACCCCACACAAACCATAGAATTGTTTTTCCTTGCTTACTTTCATTTAAGACAGCAAAGACAGCTTGACTATTTTTCTTTTCTGTGTATCCTGCCTGACTGGCTTAGGGCTGGAACTGATTGACAGGTGCATCTGGCTTGCTGTCAATCCAATTCAGGCCTGGTCTCTAAGGAGAGGAAACTTGCCAGCTAACCCTAGAGTTATGTTTGTGGGTCCCATCTTAATCAACAACACATATTATTATGTATTTATGAAAAATTGTGGAGGCAGGGCTCCTAAAAATTATTGTTAATATATGGTCAGGTCCCACTTACAATGCTAGCCATTTTCCTCCTTTTTTTTCCTGAGTATTGTTTGGATGGACATGAAAGCAATCATGGCTGAAATCTCTGATTTGATCTCGTTGAGTGGTCCAAATAGACAAAGCCTTACTGTACATTGTGTGTTTCCTATGAATTGTAAAGAACACACCTACCTCACAGAACACAAGCCCTCTAACCCACCCCTATGGCTGGGTTTGGGGGAAGGGAAAAGAAAGTAAAAGTAGAGTCGTTGGTTTTGAACTGCTTAATTGCATCCCGGATGCTCTTACATAATTTTCCAGGAGCAAAGAATGCTTTTTTTTTTTTTTTTTTTTTTTTTTTTGCCAGAGAGGGGTTATATGGTCAGCATGCTTAATTGTTTTAAAATGAAAGAGAATGGGGAGAGAGATGAGAGATGTTTCTGGGCAAAGCCATTGGTTAGAAATTCTTCTACCTATAGGTTTATTCTCTGGAAATTTTTTTTATTTTTAAAATTTTTACATTAATGTGGTAAAGATAACATATAATACTACTAGTCAGGTGAAAACTATTTTCTTTCAAATGATGGAAGAGTTCCTTGAATATAAGGAGGAAGAATTGTCTGCATTATTGATTTCCTAAAGAATCTGAAATCAGAAAATCATGAATTGTTGAGCTAGAAGGGACTTTCGAGAATGAACAATGTCCCTTATTTTTAATGATGAGTACACTGATGTTGAAAGATGTTAAATGTCTTGTAGATAAGTAACTGCCATTACTTTGCTCTTTCTGACTTCTTAAAGATGCTATAGGTCTTCAACTTGAAACTCCACTTTACTTTCAATGTTCAGTATTCCTGATAACAACTGGACAATACTCAGAGATTTGCTTGTAGAGCCTACCATGAGGAAAAGTTCCTGGCACATTTTATATCTCATGATCATCTGTATAGTAATATCTGATTGGAGTTCTCAATCTCATGGTTACCCCAAGTTGTATAAACTTTTACTGAATGTGACATGTGTCAAAGACTGAGAGTAGAAGAAAGATTTCCTATCTTTCCTATTGGCAAGGGTGTTTCTTAGGTAAAATTAACATATAACCATTTTAGATTTTCCTAAATATAACATACTGGATATGACATACTGTTTCTTGGGGCAAAGTCAGTTCAGAATAATAGCTTACTTTTGGGACAATAGAAAAACTTACTCATGAGGATTGTCTCTTTTATGTTCTACATTGTCTGCAAATGGGTCAATATGATATCATGATAATATTACATTCAGATTCAGTAAATTTATGTCAGGGAAATTTAGGAGTGGAGAAATTATAAATATAAATGTAAATAAATTACCATTTATTACCATAAAAGACATAGAGGGTAAAGTGATGTTCTTAAGAAAACACAAAAAAGAGGTAATAGGGTATAGGCAATAAAAAGCTGGCCTTGAAGCCAAGGGCTATAGTTCAAAACCTATCTTCAACACATAGTGGTTACAATCCTAGACAAATCACTTATCTTCTCAATGCTCTAAGCAATCCTCTAAAACTAATAATTTGCCTAGATTTGATAGAGCTATCTCAGAGGTCCTAGAATCTAAGATCCTAGAATCTAATCCCTTTATTTTGCATATAAAGAAACCCAGACCAAGGGGAAGGAAGTAATTTACCTAAGGTCATATAAATGTGGTAGAGGGAAAATTTGAATTCATATCTGCTAACCTAAAACTGCTCCTCAATCCACTGAAAAACAACAATCTTTGTGAATAAAAACAGATGCACTGAGAAAGGAGCAAAAGAGTTTTCTTCCTCCTTACCTCCTTCTTTCCTTCCTTTCTCAATGTCTTAGGTTTTGTGGACTAGAGTTTTTTTCCTTAAAGACTCTTTCTGATTCATTAATTAGCCAACAAAAGGGCTAAGGCCAAGCCCACTTGGTCTTTGTTTTGGCAGATTGTCTTAAAATAAATGTTAATAGCAATTGTATTTGTTTTGACCAGAAACTCCTAGAGTTTTTCCCTCTAAGATTGATGCCACATACAACTGTCTCTCCTCTCCCTCCCCCACAAATCCAATTCATCTCCCTGATATAATGGTACTTTTTGAAAATGAAGGATAAACAACAACTTTTTCTAATTTAGGGAAATAGTATAAACATGAATAAAATGCAGTTAGCTTTTTGGATAGCTCAAGCACTCACAAAGAATGAAGTGGGGTGAGGGCGTGTTATGGCATTGTAAGTAAGAAAAAGCCCCCCCCCCCCAACCCAAACAGCCTAAAATTATATAGGAACAGAAAAGGAAATTTATTTGAAAGATACTATGAAAGACAACATCAATTAGCATTAAGTAAGGAGGGAATTAGTACCATAGTGCAGAAAAGTTATTGGCAAAAGTACATCTGGGGAAATTTTAGTATATATGGTTAGGGAGGGTGGTTGGGTATCCCAGAGGACAGTCCTTCTTCAGGAACAGGGGTCATTTGTTAGTTCAGAAGACAGTCTGCTGCAGCAGGTACATTGACTCAGAAGACCAGAAAAGATAGAGCTGCAGCAGAAGGCAGCCAAATTCCCATAGTCTTTCATCCAAAAAGTGTAAGGGAAATAAATTTGGGAAAGAGTTGGCAAGTCCATGATAATGTTACTCTGATGAAGTCATAGCCTGTACCCCAAGAAGACTAAAATCATTCCTGGATGGAAGCATAACCTCACTTCATGTCATACTCTTAAGGAAAAGTCCTGCTTTTCCTTCATTTGGTATACCTTATGCCATGGTGGTCTATGTGATTTATATTTCTTTTCCTTCAAAGGTTCAGAAAACAGACCTATTGTGTTGTTCTGTGCCTGAGGAATGGCCTAATGTTGGAATCCTTACTAACTGCTAAGTAATTAGAGTTGATCTAATCTTACAAGAAGTTGTTTTGGCCAGAACCTGAAACAAGGTACTAAGTAGAACTAATCAAGACAAGGCTTGTGTTCCCACCTTTACTCAAAGTCCACACCTTAAAGCTCTTTGGGCCAGAGAGCACTATGGGAGAAAACCCATAATCCCATTCTCTCAGAAGGTTCACATATAAGGCGAGACAGCCATTCCAGAATACACTTTTTTCCTCTTGGCTGGCTGATCGCGCTAGACTCGAGAGAAACGACTCTGCTGCAGAGAACACTTTTGACGGACTTCAGTGGAGCTACGCCAGAAGCCCTCTCTCCACGGCAAGTGTGGCTGGGCTCCCCAGAAGGAGATAAGAGAGATCTTCCATCTCTGTTGGAGGCAGAAGAAAGCAGAGGCAGAGGCTGAAGGACAGAACCTTTGGATTTGGAGACATCCGAAGGGCTCTAAGCCTCTAAACCGGCTGTCCTCTGAGAACAAACTCCAACATTTGAACTCTTAACAGCCTAATGTAATAAAGCTTTTTAAACTTCCAGCAATGTCCCATTTCCCAAATACTTCATATTCATTTAATATATCCTATATGCGTGATGTTGTCTCTGACAAAATGTAAGCTTTCTTAGAGCCAAGGAATATTTCATTTTTGTCTTTCTGTAATTCCAGCCAATGCCCTGTATAGAATAGGTGCTAAATAAATATTTGATTGATTGATGAGAACCCCTAAAATAGATTGACCATGGTTAGCCATGGACAATTCACTGACTTTATCTATATATATATCATTTGTGACAGAGTTGTGTAAGATGACTAGCAACAAATTGGACTCACTTATTCTCCTATGCTTTGCATTGTGGGGTTTTTGGGGTTTTTTTGGTGATTTTTTTTTGTTTTTGCAAATAGACATATAAGTCCTTCATAAAAGAGTGAGTGGTTTGAATATCCCATTTAATTATTTTTGAAAATAAGAAAACATATTGAAGTATCATTTATGATTTTGCAATCCAGTTATTGTTCTTCAACTTTCAGAAAGTATGGAGTTCAAAATGTAATTTCAGGATGGGAAATTAACAAAGAAAATTAAACTGTCCTTCAATTTATTCCATTAGTTCTCAAAAATAGGACTACAATTATTGTCTCAGAGGAACAGCAAAAACATCCGTTGGATTAACCTAAAATTCAGAAAAGGGAGAAATAAATGCACAAATAGATTAACCCCATTTTCAAGGATTTTAAGGGTCAAACGAAAGAATTTATAATTAATCTTAAAGGCAATATAGAACCACTAGAGTTTATTGAATAGAGAAATAAAATGATCAGATCTTCATTTTAGGAAAAGCACTTTGGTAGTTATGTGGAGGATTAACTTGCAAAAGATAGAAGAAAGCCAAAAGACTAGTTAGGAGCTTATTATAATAGTCCAGGTGATATGTGATAAAGGTCAAAACTTGGGTAGCAGCAGAGTTTAAGATCTGGTTTTTCCATGGGATTGGTACAAAATAACTTATTTAGATGAAAGTTTAGAAATCAGAATATTTTTGAGTCCCAAAAGTCTTAGTGCAGTTTTAAACTTTAATAAACAACTGCAAGACTGTAAGATAGAGGGTCTGTAGTAGAGAGTCAAAAGACCTTCCTTCCTTCCTTCCTTCCTTCCTTCCTTCCTTCCTTCCTTCCTTCCTTCCTTCCTTCCTTCCTTCCTTCCTTCCTTCCTTCCTTCCTTCCTTCCTTCTTTCCTTCCTTCCTTCTTATCATTTTTTAGTGGTAATCAGAGTTCAGTGACTTGCCTAAGATCATTTAGCTAGTAAGTGTTTAAACTGGATTTTAACTCAGGTACTCCTAATTCCAGGGCTGGTGCTGCTGCACCATCTTCCTGCCCCTTAATCTAATCTTTAAAAAAACACAAAAGTAAATTTAAAAAATAACTTTTTACTCCTCTACCAGCTGATAGCTGAGAGGGCAACTTAAGGTAAACACTAGAATGTTCAGAAGGGAATAACATGTGTGAAAACTCTTTTTGTGTGTGAACTTATCCTTAAACAATCAAATGAAAGCTACTGTAAGACTCTGCAATATGCTTACCATCTGGCTCGTAAATCCTTATTGACTCACCAAATAGATAAATATCGGTTCTTATAAATGTGTTATATCCTGCACATGCTGTTTTGCTCGGCTACCTTCTACCCCTCAGGTAAAAACTTATTTCTATGGATGGACACGTTTTCAAGCATACTATCATGTATGTGAATAATCCACCAAAAAATATTGGAGGTGGAAGGAAATACTTGAAAATATTTTTTCTTTGTTTTCTATGTTATCATTTGAGAATACCAGTCATGTGATCCCCCTGGAAAAGGAAGATACCTCTGGAAGGAGGTAAAGATCCTAAAAGACTTTCCATGACTGTTTCTTGCTGTCTTTAATTAGCCTTCTAGAGGATGCCAGAGGGAGACTCAATTACCAGAGTGACTCCAAGAATTAAGAACACTGGAGGGCAAATTCAGGGATTATCAGCTTGCAAATGTGACATTAAAAACAAGGCTGGATTGTAATGATGGTGATGATGGTAGATAGAGCTAAACACAAGGCATCAAATAACATACTTGTGATGACGATTTAATTTGATGTGTGTGGGGTAAATGACACGTTCTGTCTGTACCATATATTCTTGGAAAACCAACTGAACTACTTTTCTTTCTTTAAAACAAACAAACAAAAACCCTTGAGATTTGTTTATACATGACCTTCATTTACAATTATATTCTTCTCTTATTCTGCCTAGAATAACAATGAATGAAAAAGCAAGTGGGGAAAAATAACAGTTCAACAAAACTAATCTACCTACAGAGCTGCAATGTGCCATAGTAGACAAGACACTGGGAAAAATTTATGTTCAAATCCTACTCCAGGTGCTCACTAAATGTGTATCAGAGAGACACAGGGTTGATGAGAAACATTGCTGAGTTTATTGTTCTATGACCTCAATTCAAAGCCTATTCATTTGCTAACTGTGTGAGCCAATTAAGATACTTTTCTAACCTTAGTTCCTTCATTTGTAATAATTAGGGATAATACTCTCTAAAGATCTTCCAGGTATATATCTAAAGGTATGTCCAACATTTCATGCTCCTACTTCCCCACATCTGAAAAGAAGTGTGAGATTCTTTATCTTCTCTGGGGCAAATTTAGCAATCATAATTTGTCTTTTACTTTTATTGAAAAACAAACTGACTACTTTTCAATAAGTAAATTAAAGAGGGAAAATTAACATTGGATAACTTTAACAAAAAAAAAATACTTCTAAGTATGAGAGCATAAGAAGGTAAGAAAGCAATCTAACTGCTCAGAGGCCTGTGGATGGAGTGGGGATTGAAGAGTTTACCCATTGTTTTTTCCTTTTGGATACTTAGAGAGAAAACATCCATTCAAGTCACTTCTACTGTCTTCACCATAGTTTCTTCTCAAATGAAGATAGTGGGCTAGATAGCCTCTAAGTTTCCTTCCAATCCTCACATTCCAATATTCTACAATCTTTTAATTTTTGCATCATTGCCTGACCTAGTCAGTGCCATAGGTCAATCCTGATGGGGTATAGGAATTAACAAAGTTCACTAAACTAAGATGATACAGTTATTGTTCAAAATTAGCAAATTAAATAATAATAATAATAATAATAATAGACTGGATGGAAGGAAGTAGTTGAAGTTTGCTTTTAGAGCAGTAAACAAAATATTGGCTGCTTGCCATAGGGGAGTACACTGAAATCAGACAGAAGATCCTAGAAAGCACAGCAAACTGTCTGATAAAGCCTCTTTAGTGCTTTAAATGAGGCAGACATGATCTGAATGATTGCTGTGCTACACACATTAGCAGCAAGTGACCCGCCTTGGAGCTAGACACAGCAGGAGAATCTCAATGCTTAGCCTGCCTTTTCTCTCTGCTCCAGTCCAACTGTAAGTGGCTGATTTACTCAGGGAGCATCGTTTGAGGAATGCACTAAAATACTTCAAGGATCCTTTTCTTATGACTTCAATGGGCCAAGAACAATGGTGGCAAGGATAAGTCTAGTGTGAGTTAAATGTTTTCTGACAAACCTTTCTAAATTTGAGAGCTACAGACCCAAGGATGGAAAAAAACAAATGATACATCCCATTAGCTCTTAAATCCCAATGGCCAAAAAAGTCTAGGATTTGTTTATATTAAGGTGCTAAAACCACCCAAGCCTTAGGAGTGGCTTCTTATAACTATGAATACCAACTAATATGTTTTTAATGTTTTTACCAGGGTGGTTGGTGTATGTTTGTGGGTGTGTGTGTATGTGTAGGGAGAAAGGATACATTTTTTTTTTGCCTATTAAAAGGTGTATGAAAATTTCTAAAATTCAATAGTCATAGTTGTAGACAGGATTTTCTTCAATCGCTAATTTTACAGGGTCTTTGCAAACAGTTGAATTATTCAGGGTTCCAGGATGATGGTACTAACAAGTCATTAGCACAACTACCCTTTGGTTACCCTCAACCTGGTTTAACCCATCTGCTGAAATGGTTTACTGGGATGTGGGCACTGTGGATGCTATATATTTGAAGCCACAGGTGAGAGTTAGGTAGATCAGGCGGATACCCAAGGTGGAAAGCAACCCTTGTAAAGGACTCGGCAGCCTTCACATGAGATGTTGTGTTCTCCTTTTACCTTGGCAATATACTTTCCAGGGATATCTATGTTGATAATGAGATTAATATATGCTTTGCCAGAGTTAGTTCAGTGTTTGGGAGACTCTGAAGGAAGATGTGGAAGAGAAGAAGTATTAAATTGCCTACCAAACGGAAGGTCTACAGAGCCATTGTGCTGATCTCATTGTTGTATGCCTGTGAAATGAGCACCAAGCCAGGAAACTGAATCACTTCCTTTTGAATTGTTTTAGAAGGATTCTGAAGATCACCTGGCAGAATAAGATACCAGATACTGGGGTCCTTTCTCAAACTAAATTGTCATGCATTCAAACTCTATTGCAGAAAACCCTACTTTTTCAAATCCAAATATCAAACATATGCTTTCTCAAAAGACTATTAGGGCAAGCACTCACAACATGATCAGAAAAAGCGATACAAGGACACTCTCAAGATCTCTCTTAAGAACTTTGGAATCAGTTTTAATGCAAGACACTGGCACAGGACCACGCACCATAGGATGCCTTCATCACAGAAGGTGCTATGAACTGAATTAGTCCTAGAAGAAACATGAGATGCAGAAAGTTAGAGAAGTCAACCCAAATGTTCATATGGACTATTTTGTGTCTGATTGTGGCGGAGTATTCTGAGGTTGTATTGATCTGATCAGCACAGTCAGTATACTGTAACTCAATGTCATTTCGGTCTTCTTCAAGTATGAAGGACAACAATCAACCCACCAACCAGCCCAACTACTTTTATAAACTCATTTATAGAATTGTTTTATGAATTCATAAACATATGTATTTACTTTCCATCAAGACAATGTGATATAGCGGAGAGAGTATGAGACTTTGCATTAAAAGAGACATGCTCAGATTTTATTCCCAATACTTACTAGTAAAATGACCATGGGTTATATAACCTCTCTGAACCTCAGTTTCTTCATCTGTTAAACAATAATGCCTACACTCAGAATAATAGTGGTAAATGTTTAACAATCACATCTCCTCCCTCCCCCACAAAATGCACAGAGTCCTAAGAAAAAATATATTGCGAGTGTTTTCCAATCACTTAAGTCCAAACAATTAACAAATTAATAAATCAAGTCCTGATTTGATTCAGGACTAATTTTTTTTTTACTAATTCCCAAGTTTTATCAATTTAGCAATCTCTATCTCCATCTATCTCCATCTATCTATTTCTGCCTATCTATGTGAATATATATATATATATATATATATATATATGTATGTATATATGATATATATACACATATATACACACACCTATCTACTTCTCTACTTATCTCTACTCATTTCATTCTTCATTATTTCATGCAAGTCTTTCCATAATTTTCTGAGATCATTGAGCTCATCATTTCCCATAGCACAATAGTATTCCATCTCAATTATATACCACAATTTGTTCAGCAATTTCCCAATTGATGGGCATTCCTGCAATTTCCAGTTCTTTGCCACCACAAAAAGAGCTGTTATAAATATTTTAGAACATAGAGGTTCTTTTCCTTTTTTCTAATCATATTTGGAAAGAAACCTAGTAGTAGTATTGATGGGTCAAAGGATATACGTAGTTTAATAATTATTTGGATGTGATTTCAGATTGCTCTCTAGAATGACTCGATCAAGTCACAATTCAACCAACAATAAATCTTTGTTGATCATTTTGCAGCAGTGATTTATTAGTAAGCAAGAAGTTGGAGTAGATGACCTTATAAGGGCTTTCCTAAAGCTATAGTTCCACCATTCTGCACAAAAAAATATGGGTATAGCCATATACAAACTTTTGTGCTCACACGAACTCATTTCCCAAATGTTAATTCTTTTATCTGTACTTAGCTGTTAATTCTTTCTTGTTTTGGGATTTCCTTGATTGAGTTCTTCTCTATATGAATCTCTCTCCTCCAAACAATTAATATGCAAAGTCTCAGAGACTCAAAGGAAAATGATGGCTGTGATTCTTTACCAGAAGGCAGTATTTTTTATTTATTTTTTAATAAAAAGCTTCAAAGAAGTCTTCCTAAAGAATAGGACACAACATATAGTCATGAAAAATTTAGCATTTGGAAGACCAATATAGATAAGATTATTTAAACAATTAAAGACACTGTTGTGCAAACTTTGGCGATTCAAATTAACAATTATTTTTGTTGATTTCATATCCCATTTATTCCAATTCACTTACAAATTCTCTCTCTGGGGACCAAAATGTACCCTCCAAGTTTTCTATTTCATACTGGAATATATGGTGAGACTTTTAAAAAAAAAAAACAGCATGCAAATGATCTGATTAGTGTTGTTCCTTCTCAAAGTAGTCTCCTTGGGGCACTTATTGCAACAATATACCATTTATTAAAACATTTCTATTTTGAATTCTTTTGGAATTTTCTTCAAGGTCTGGAACATTTTTTAAAAAAATATTTTCAATGGGAGCACATTTTTTTTTGTCTTTTATGGATTTGATTTTTTGCTAATACCAAAGTAAATAATGGTGAACAATTGAGTCAAAAACAATATGGAATAAAGTAGCAAAACTGTGTATTTCAGAAAAAATATCTCTAAAAATAGTCCTAGTTTCAGAAAAATGTCCCTAAAAATATTTCTAGTAAATGAGCTTTAAAAGTAATTTGAAGTAATATTATTTTAAATCCATGTACTACTCTAAGTGGATTATTTTATGAACATTTCTTACGTAGAAGCATAAACTCTTGTATTTTTGTATAAAATCAAAATCATTACTTTATAGTCTTCTTATGTTTGAGTTTAAGGACTTGTATATGCCCTTTTGCTATTGTCTATACTTTTCCCAAACTGCTATTCTGGAAACTGTGATGAGGATATATGTCCTTAATTGCAATAAAATGGGTAGGTAGGCAGCAAAGTGGATAGAGTATCAGAGTTGAAATTAGAAAAACTCTTTGCCCTGATTTCAAATATGATCTTACACCCTTAATAGTTGTGCAATCCTGTTTGCCTCAGTTTGTCATCTGTAAAATGGCACAGAAGAAAATGGCAAACCACTACGGTGTCTTTGCCAAGAAAATCCCAAATAGGATCATGAGAAGTTGGACATGACTAAAAAAAAAAAAAAAAAAAAAGACTAAACAACAACAACAATGAAATGCAGTAATGGCTCATCCCCATGCTTATTAAGCCTCCCCATTTGAAGGGAAAGGCTTAGATCTTTTCCATTATTTTGGTTCCATTCCTATCTTCAATCTAAAACTGTTAGATTTGTTAGGCTGAGAGTCATTTTAGGATGACACAAATTAGCTATATCATTGATGACATTTTTGAATCTTACTGAAGATCATGGGATTATTGGGTCATAGATTCAGAGATCAATTGGGCTTTTTACATATGAGAAAACTAAGGTCCAGAAGGTTAAATTATTTACCTAGTATTTGCATAGCTAGGTTTCATACATAGGAAAACTCTAATTTCGTAGCAAATTGTGTGTGTGTGTGTGTGTGTGTGTGTGTGTGTGTGTGTGTACATGCCAAATAACAAGGTATTGTGCTAAGTACTAGAGGTAAAGAATATATATAAAATAAGAACAAACCTTAGAAGTTGCAGTTTGACAACTGGTCCAAGTGACATATTCATAGATAATTATATGGATTAAGACTGGATCCACTGTACCTTATATGCAAGAATCCTTGAGGGAATGTTTGTTTTTGTCTTTGGAATTCTCATATTTTGTTTAGACCTGGGCACATTTTTATGACCAATTATATGCCAAAATATTTGAAATTTCTTCCACTGAACTATATTGTCATCCAACTATAATTCTATAGATAAGGCTTGAAAATTACCTGAAGCTGAAGTAACTTTGCCCATGATCATCCCACTAGTATTAGAGATGGAACAACGTTAGAGGACAATAAATGAGAAAAAAAAATACATAGTCTATTTATTTTGACTACTTTAATGATAAAAATCAGATTAGCTATTTGATAATATGACCATTGAATGACAATTATCATTACAAAAAAAGTCAACCATTTTTGTTGGGTTAAAGATAAACAACTATAAGATTAAATATTTGATTTACATAGCATGGTAAATGCCAGTAATAGGTCATAAGTAGGTTAAGGCAACTAGATGGCACAGATGAGAATGCTGGATCTTGAGTCAGGAAAACTTGAATTCAAATCCTTTTATATACTAGCTATATAACCCTGAACAAGTTAATTAACCTCTCCTAGTCTCAGTTTCCTTACCTGCAAACTGGGGATAATAACATCACTTGTCTCACAGGTTGTAAGAATCAAAGGGATAACATATATTAAATAAATATGTATATATGTTAAATATAATTAGCTATATAGATGCTATTGTTATTATGATTCATTAGCAGAATATTACCAGAGAATATTTTTAATTTCTCTCTTCTATCTAATGTATTTACTCATACTTTCCCATACAAAGTTCTTCTTTCTGAATGGCTCCTCCCATATGCCAAACTTTTGTTCATTTATACTACTAGATGGTCTCTACCTCTCATTCATACTCCTTTATTAATTCTCACACCCAGGAACTAGTTTTTCCTAATCAGGCCACTCTGACCCTGAATATGAAGGAAATGTCTTGACTCTCTTAAAATACACCCTGGGAATTAAGGACAGCTACAGGGAGATGTGTGCTCTGAGTGCACAGCTGTTCCCCTTTTGCTGACATTCCAAATTCTGACAAGTGGCACATATTACCACAGTTATGAAGGCAGGGCAGTTGAGCTTTGGGAGCAAAAGGCAGCTGGTGCTAATAGCCCTAATGAAGGCATTAGCTTTATTCTCACTCTATGACTTCCAATAAGCAGTGTGTAAAGCCAACAAAATACCAGGCTTCTATATTGTTGTTCCTGACCTAACCGTTCTACTGTGCTCCTAGAGTTGATTCTGTTGAAAGGATGTAAAGAACATAAATGAAACGAGATCTCTTCCTGGAAGTATGCAAAACAAATACTTTATGAGCTTAGAGAGTACATCCCTGTGCCAACCATGCAGTTGGTAACAATCATTTATAAAACAATTACTATGTGCTAAGTGGAGGGTTTATGAATACATAAAAGAATAGTAGTTCCTGCCCTCATGGACCTTATATTCTATTCCAGAAAGATAATACACAAAAGGCAACTGAACATCAGTGGGAAGGAATGCAAAGGCATCGTGCTGAAGTCCAGGAGTCAGAATGAGAGCCTGGAAGAGAGTAAAGGATGACAGGACAGAAGAGAGAAATAATTATTAATAGCAAAGGATGGGGGGAGATCCAGAGTTTCTCCCTTTTTCTAAAAATCTAATTCAAAAGTTTTATTTCTGAAGGACATTGTTGAAAATGAGGTTGTTTTAATTTTCTTAACAATCTTGTTCCCCATCCACTAAGATGGGGAAGCCCATTGTGCTCTACTCAAATTAGGGTGGGGATAAATTCTTTGAATAGATTGCCCCAAACTGGGCAATTTAGAATTAAATTACATAATCAAAGTTCATTAAAATAGGTCAAGCTCCTCATTGTAATATGCATTCTCTCATTAGTTGTTGACCAGAGTTAAGTTTCATACTTAGATTACCCACTTTTTCAAGGGCATATAAATCATGAGCCGACTACCATGATTGTCTTTGGTATTTGAGAGTGCCATTGACCTCTTTAGTTAATAACATTCTAGTTTTATTAATAAAATGATTAATTATTTAGAAATTATGTCTTTTGGGCTTTTTAAACATCACAAGGTCCTGAAAGGAACTCAACAATTGGAAAAGGGATTGAAGAGGGGAGAGGTTTAGAGATTGAATGAATAACTTCTCCCATGCATCTATATTTGAGTTTACTTGTATTGGATGCATGCTTCCTTGGGGAAAGGTTTATATATTAATTTGTTCTTTAAGGAGCTTGAAGTTTTAAACAAATAATATTGAAACTCTGAACAGTGACATATCACAAATTCACTGACAGCAGTTTATTGGCAACACATTCTACTTTTTCTACTTTCTCATGAATGCCTATGTCAAAAGTCACAAACCATGATGAGGCATCACAGTAGGATGTTAGCAGATTGGTAGGGAAATTTAGGATTATTTACATCTTTTGTGGATAATCTATTTTTAGGTTCACATCTGAAGAGGAAATAACCTGCTACGTGCTCGAGTACAATAGAATTCAATATCCCTACCTTCAAGAAACTTACAATCTACTTAAATATTGTATCTCAAAAGAAAGTATTATACTTTTGCCCAATCATAACCATTCACACAATAATATGACAACTATTATTAACAAGAAGTCATGAATTGAATTTAACTCAACAACTACATAAATATCTATTATGTAGAAAACAACAAGTATTTATTAATTAAGTACTTGTCAAAAACTAGTCACTGTGAAAGGTGGTATACATATGCAAAGATAGACATGATCCCTATCTTCAAAGACCTTACAGGCTAGATGAGGGAGATCTGGGCATCTATAGTCAGACAAAGTTGATCTAAAGTAATTTGTGAGAAAAATACTAACAGGAGGATTGGAAAAGGTTTCATGTAGAAGATAGAATATGAACTGATCCCAAGGAAATGAGGAGAGACTATATTTCAGGCATGGGGTACAACTAATTTGTCTTTTATTCTCAAAGAAGACCATAACATCAGGGAGATGATTACATGAAATGCAAGTGAATTGGATTTAAGTAAGGGAGGGCTGTGCAAGTTTACTTGCCTCACTTTTCCTTCCAGAGCCATCTAGATCCAGGGGCAAGATATAGATCAAGACAACTGGAGATGACCCTGGACAAAGTGGGAGACCTTGGTCTTTTTAAGCTAAGGTCTTCAACAGATCTCACTTTGACTGAGGTGACATTCATTCAGTAATTAAAATTAGGTTGCAAGTAGATTTCAAAGAATCTACTTTTTTACCTAATCTCTCCCTCTTTACCTCCCCCCACCCAAAAAAGAGATCTAAATAAATAAATACTTCTGGGAGGGGAAGACTCTCAGGGTTTCTGGCCAAAGCAGAAATTACTGTAATTTACGTTCAATCTGAGTCAATCAGAACCCAAACAATGACCAAATGGGGCTTGGCCATGAAACCTGAAAGTGGCCAATGAGAATCAGATTGGTTTTGGCATGCAGGGGTCCTCAAACTACAGCCTGCAGGCCAGATGCGGCAGCTGAGGACAATTATCCCCCTCACCCAGAGCTATGAAGTTTCTTTATTTAAAAGCCCACAAAACAAAGTTTTTTGTTTTTATTATAGTCTGGTCCTCCAACTGTCTGAGGGACAGTGAACTGGCCCCCTATTTAAAAAGTTTGAGGACCCCTGGCTAAGGCATGGTCCTTAAGAAAGAAATCTAGCCAGTAAACCCCAAGATATCTTGGGAGAGTCCAGAAGTACAAAAGAGGGGGAAAATGCTTTTAAGAGTCTCTGTAAGTAAGGGTATGATACCCTATGTGGATAGAGGGAGGAAAGGAGGGAAGAAAAGAAAGAGAAAGGGAGGGAGGCAGGGAAGGAAAGAAGAAACAAAGAAGGGAGAAGGAAAGAAGGAAGAAATAAAGGAAAGGAAGGAAGGAAAGAAGGAAAGACAGAAGGAAAGAAGAAAGACAGAAGGAAGGACCTTGAATTCCAGAGAAAAGAGGATGTAATTTATTTTACATATAAATATTTTTTCATGAAGCACTTGAGATGATCAGATGTGTGTTAGATTACTGTGAGCTGTATAAAGGATGGATTGGAGAAAGGAGGCTAGAAGCAAGGAAATGTGAGCCAGCATTATGATGCTCCAACTAAGTAAGAGTAGCTAGCTGAACATCCAAGCAATGATGGTGTGTATTAAGCAGAAAATCGTATTTAAAACTCATAATTTATTAAGAAAATATGTTATTTACATAATATTATTGAATATAAATTGGAACTTGAGATGACAGTCCTTAAGGAGGTTCCTATTCATTCAGCTTTCTTCTCTCTGTTGTACAGGATATCATGAAGATACATGAAAAAATATAAAGTACTCATATTTAAACTCCTTGTTTAAATAGACGTGCTATTCTAGAAGGGATATATGAAGGCATCATATAATTTTTGTATTTAAATTTGTCAATATTACTTTTTTGAAATTTCTGCTATATTATGTAATGGGAAAAGGGGGAATTACATAACAAATTGATTATATATTTAAAAGGAATAATGATACAGTTAGTGGCAGTGCAGAAAGTTGTGAGAATTGAGGTAGGAAATCCCCTCTGGTCACCTCACAGGTCCACTGTGAAAGAATTTGCTAACCCAAAAAGTCTGAATGACAAAAGGGATTTTTATTGACACTGAGAAGCTAGCTTTGCTAGGAAGACAAACTCCTCAGTGGCAAGGTCTTGTCAGAGAAATAACAAAGGTTATCACTGAGAAGAGGGTATCTTCACAGCAGGCAAGAGTCCTGGCAGGCAGCTGTGCCAAGAAGAGAGGTTCCTTGGCAAGGCATAATCCTGCTTCAGATTTCTGCAAAGATTGGGGGTTCAGAGTTATCTTTTATTGGTAGTCTGGGGCTAGGGCTTCCTTCAATGTTGTCAATGCCCTCAGGCCTAGATTTCCAGTTGAAAAGAGAGTACCTATCATGGAGTTTCAAGCCACTCAGTAGGAATATCAGGCCCAGATCTCCAACTGAATAAAATCATTTTTGAAGGCTTTTTCCCATAGTCTTGGGAATTTCCTGAAGGGGATCCAGGCTACCCCCAAAAGATCAATGGAGTTTGATTCGACCAAGATCTCCAATTGAATGAAGCCACTTAACTTGTCTGGGAACATATGCTTTCCCAGGGGAAGGCCTGAGATTCCGAATCTCCCTTCTTTTACAGAATAAAGGGAACACAGTTTCAGAGTTTACTCCCATCAATAACAAGTTTTAAATTTGTAGTTTCATGTACAGTCTTTTATTATACTATGTTATGGAAGTGCTTAATGTATTCCATAAATTAAAAATAAAATAAATATTTTAAAGTGAATTTTTAAAAGATACTATGTTCTCTATTATCTGGATATCACTTCTTCCTACCTGCAATGATTATAAAGTCCTCTCTAAATAGTTTGATTAACTAATATACTAATTGACATTATGATGTAAATGACATCATTCCCTATTAGTCCTTGGAACCAAAGAGCTAGAACAGGTGATGACCTTCTCTGTGTGAATATATGTATGTGTATGTAGATATGTTTATTGTTGTTGCTTGTTCTTGTATTTTTGTCCTTCATTCTTGAAGAGGATCATGACCTAAGAGAGGCAATGCCATGACAAGCAAATGGATTCGATTTAAGTGAGGGAGGACTGTGCAAGGTCACCTGCCTCAGAGTCTAGTGATCAGATATAGATCAAGACAACTGGAGATGGCCCCCAGATGCAATGGAGACCTTGGCCTTTTTAAGCTAAGGTCTTCAACAGATCTTAGTTTTCCTAAAACCACATCCATTCAATAATTAAGGGATATAGCAATTGTGATAAAGAATCTCTTTTTTCACCTAGTTCAAAAAAAAATAAATCTAAATGAATAAATAATAAATAAATCTGGGGGAAAAAAGACCCTCAGGGTTTTTGGCCCAAGAAAAAATGATTGCTATTTATATTTAATCTGAGTCGATCAGGACCCAAACAATAACCAAAAGGGAACTTAACCTAGGACCTATGGTGGCCAATTAGAATCAAATTGGGTTTGGTTTAAGGATTGGTCCTTAAGAAAGAAATTTAACTAGTAAACTCCAAGATACCTTGGGAAGGTTCAGCCTTAATCATTGAACTCTGATCAATTAAATGATCCAGGACAGTTCCACAGTATGTCTATGTCTGTGTGAGTGTGAGTGTGTGTGTGTGTGTGTGTGTGTGTGTGTGTGTGTGTGTGCTGGAGATTGCTATAGGTCACAAGCAGAGTGTGGACTTGATCTCTGAAGTAAACTCATTGCAGTAAAAGTAAAGATTTGACACAAGAGCATCAGAGGTCAGTGACCTGATGCCTCCTCTTAGGCCTTTTGTCATCACCATTTTATGTCACTTACATGAAGATCAGGGAGCATTATAGAAGCAGGGGACCACTTTTCACTAAAGACCCACTAAGTTCCTTGAGTGAGACTGATGACTTCTGCCTCACTTAAATCCAGTTCATTTGCAAGTCAAGACATCAATCCTCCTGATCCTATCAGTCCTCTTAGAGAACAAAGTTTAAATAACTAAACTCCTAGTAATCTTATTGGATAGGGTCTTTAAAAAATAGGTTTGAGTAATAATATCTATTTTACAGAATATAAATTTAATTGTATGAGAAACTTGGGTTTTTAAAAAATAATAATTATATTTTCAAATGTCCAGAATAATTTTTTACTATAGCATTGTTGTAGAGGGCTGAAACTCCAAAAAAGGTGTGCTTGAATCAGACAACTGAGCACTTAAGGCTAATTACCTATTCAATGTGAGATAATGGCTCTAAATACATATTTAGATGAGATGGTGATGTGATGGCTCTCCTTGCCATTGGTGCTTGCTGAATGTTTGGTGTTGAGATAAGGATTGGGGGTGGCAGGAGAGAAGCCAGAGTCATTTGGTGACAGGAGGAGGAGGAGAGAAGCTGGAGACTCTGGGCTCCAGAATTCAGGATACATCTTTGGCAAGCCACATGACAGCTTGCCTGCCTCCTTCACTTCTCCCCCTAAAGACCAAGTACTTTGATTTATCCTGTCTCTGGCTGATCCTGAGGCCCTCCAGGGAGCTAGCTCGTACTTTATACATTGTGTTTGCAGATAACAATTGAAGGGATTCTCAAGCAATAAGATCTTTTGATTTTTTGATATTGCTTGAGACCCTGCTTGTGACCTTCTACAGCATCTCCAACAAGTGGTTACTTGGTCTCTTTTTGAACATGTGCAGAGACAAGAAAGTCACTACTTCCTCATTCTACATTCTCAATTTTTGCATAATTCCATATTATAATAATATTTATATTCTATATATTATATAGCAAATAGATAGTACAATTAGTGGAGTGCACCATCTGGAAACAGGAAGAACTGCATTTAAATCTGGCTTCAAATATTTACTAGTTATGTGACTCTGGGCAAGTCACTTAACCTTGTTTGCCTCAGTTTCCTCATCTGTAAAATTAGCTAGAGGAAGGAATGGCAAATCATTGCTATCTTTGCCAAGAAAATCCCAAATAGGATTGTGAAGAGTAAAATATGAGTGAAATGACTGAACAATAACATTAACAAAATACTATTAGGCTCTAGTAGATCTGAAATTGTGATTCCACTGATGTTGGTGGAACTTGTGATTCAAATCACAACTCCAGCATATTTATCCATCTTATTATACCCTCATTCTTGTCATCAGATTAAGTAACTAAAAGGTATATAATCAATATGCTAAAGCTTTTCCTTACATCCTCTTGACACCCTAAGAATACCAGTCAACTAATCAATCCTTTTCTTATCATATTTTTGGCCTATCTCCTTTTGGGATTAGTTTTCTTTCTACATAGAGTTAAGGGTTAGATGCCCCTGTGATCTGAAAAATCTATATAAAATTTTATTGATTAGATGCCCCTGTGATCTGAAAAATCTATATAAAATTTTCTTGGTCCTTCTGTCATAGCAGAGAAGAAATCTGAATTTTTTCTTTATCTTTTACGACGTGTATATAGTAAATTGTATGTTGATATTATACAATTCTATACTTTTCTAAACTTTTTCTGTATCATCTGCTAGCCTTCACATGTTAACTGTGGTCTTTACAAAACTCCCCCCAAAATTTTTATTTGATTTTGTATGCTGACCTGTAATATATCAAAGCCACAAAGAGGAAAGTCATGATGGGAAGGGATAATTGTATATACTTTTTAAACATCCTTTACCTTGCTTTTCTTACATAATCCTTGACTTGCAATTCATTGTAGACTTCTTATACCTACCATATACCTCTCCATTGCTCTTTGTTGATCTTCAATTTTAATTCTTTAGAGACAGTAATTTTCTAGGACTTCCAAGCATATATTACTGCAAGAGAAATAATAATATTAAGAAGATGGGCCATAGTTTCAGTGATGCCACAAATGAGACTGAATAACTAAATTCCAGAAGACAATAGCAAAGGATAGCACAAATATCTTGAGGCTAGCAGAAACAACCAATAGAAATCATCCAACAGAGAATCAAGGTATATGTGACTCAAGGTGTTTGATACATAAAAAGTCATATGATGATGGCATTAGAAGACATTGTCTACTATGCAATGCCAAAGGCATGATTTGCTCCAATTACATATATATTTTTGTGTATACTTTTGTGAATATTCTGCATATATATATACAGTTTCCCTAATATTGGTACTTGTGGAATAGTATAAATCTATGTGTGTAGATCTGTATACATATATGTGCATGTGTGTGTGTGTGTGTGCGCATGTGTGTAAAATAGTAAGACCTTTGTAGTTACTATTACTATTATGAATGGCTAAAATAAACAAGGCTTTGAACTTGTGAGATAAGGTTTTTAATTGTTGACCCACAAAGACCCTTAAATTTTGAATACATTTTTCTGAGAGCTCATGTATGGGAATAGTCTCAAGAGTTAGGCAAAACATGAGGGGAGAGAAAGTTTTTAAACAAAGCAAGGCAAATTGAAAGAATATTGTGGAATACACTTTAAGGTGAAAAGTTGTACTAATGTAAATATAGTACATCTCACAGGGAAATCACATTTGAGTTTGATCCACAAGGTAGGTACAAAATTAAGGAGAAAAATAAAGGACATGGGATATTAGCAAACTTTGAAGAAGTGGCTTCCAAATGACAAGTCAAAGATCATATTGGATTCTGATCCATCCTTTTGAGCTCAAATCTATCATCAGATATTTTCTAGCTGTGTCACTCTAAACAAGTAAATTAACCTCTGATTGCCTGACAAAATGGATCCACTGGAGAAGAAAATGGCAAACACTTCAGCATTTCTGCAAAAAAAGCTCCAATCATAACTACCTGTAATTGTGAATAATGAAACTCAAAGTTCCAGGCCACATTGACCTTAAATTTAAAAACTGTAGAACATTAATAGTTGAAAGTTACCCATTTGATGTCATGATAAAAATATATAGTAGAATTTGCCTGAAGGACAGAGTATAATTATGTTTCTCTGTAAGGAAGCAGAAAATATTTATTATGAGTACACATGTTTCTGAGGGTAGACTTGAGTATAGATAACAAGGAATTTGATTTTGTTTTGAAGCTTTATGTATATAATCCTTAAGGATTTGGGTGAAACTTCAATTAAAATAATGAGTATAATTGACAAGGAATAATCCCCTCTCCCCAATTTCTGTCCAGGAGCAGAAGTATATACTGGGTTCCCATATAGATCTCTGTGAAATGATTCTAGCATCTGAGTATCTAGGGAACAAAATTCTATTAGATGTTTAATTGTTCTTATTCCATGGTAATTTCTGTGTAGAGCAAATTTGGTATTCCAGATGGTGAAGAGAATAAATTGATCTAGAGCTCAGTGAGTGAACAAATTTGTTAGTAGGTCAATTTCTGGCTTGATAACTGACTTTAAGTTATAATCTAGGTTATAAAATTCTTCACAGTTGGTGGAGTTATGAACTAATTTCATCATTCTGGAGAGCAATTTGGAATTATGCCCAAAGGGCTATCAAACTGTGCATAGCCTTTGATCCAGCAGTGTTTCTACTGGGCTTGTATCCTAAAGAGATCATAAAGGAGGGAAAGGGACCCACATGTGCAAAATATGTTTGTAGCCCCCCTTTTTGTAGTGGCTAGAAACTGGAAACTGAGTGGATGCCCATTAATTGGAGAATGGCTAAATAATTTATGGTATATAAATGTTATGGAATATTATTGTTCTATAAGAAATGATCAGCAGTATAATTTCAGAGAGGGCTGGAGAGACTTATATGAACTTATGCTAAGTGAAATGAGCAGAACCAGGAGATCTTTTTGTGTGTGTGTGTGCAGCTTGATATTTATGTATGTATAGAAGAATTGTACATGTTTAACATATATTGTATCATTTGCCAATTTGGGGACAGTGTGGAGGGAAGAGGGGAAAATTAGAACACAGTTTTGTAGGGGTGAATGTTGAAAATTATCCATGTTATATTTTGAAAATAAAAAATTTTAATAAAAAAAGAAAGTATTTCACATGTGGAAGAGGTAGATTTGATCTACTACCCTGTACCAGAAGAAGTAAACAATGAATGGAAGGATCAATGAGATATACTTAAGCTTTATTTAAGCTTTATATAAGGAACAACTTCCATCATCCACAAGTATTCTACTTCTGTATTCCTTTACCTGATCATAATCAGTTGTGGTTCTTCTTTCTTTGCTTAGCCATTCTAACCATGTTTTTCTTTCTCATTTGGATCTCAAATCCTTCTATCCCTCAGTTCTATCCCAGATCACCACCTCTTTACCAACTACACTCTCTTCTCTTTTTCATCTTGACTCTATCTTGATAAACCAGCTCAACTCTATACACCTTCTTCTCTTGAGTACTTATCTCCCTTATCCTATCACCTATTTTGTCCAGTCAAGTCTTTGGATTACTTCAGTTGCCTATGTTCCTACTCATTTGCTGCTAAATGACATAATAGAAAATCGTGAAACCAGCTGACTGAGTTTACCACAAAATTGTGTTATATAATCTCAACTGGACCCTTACCTCGGCAAGGCAATCTTTTTTTTTATCTCCCTAATTAATTTGCTATTCCACTTATCACAGTGGCTTTTACAAACTCTTTTATCCATCCTCAGACCTTTCTTTGCTTTTTCTCCCTCTATCCTCTCAACTGAGAATGTTGTCTGATACTTCATTGAAAGAATTGAAGCCATTTGTTGAGAACTTCCTCTGATTCCTTCCACATCTCATATCATTCAGCTGCCTTCCACTATCTCCTCCTTCACCCCTGTCTCATATAAGGAAGCAGCCCTTCTTTCTAAGGCAAAGTCTTCTGCATACTCTAGTGATTTCATCCTACCTTCTTTAGAAAATTAAAATTTCTACTATTCCAATTTTTTCACTAATCTTCGATTTCTCTCTGGTTTTGCCTTCAAGGAGCATACAATCAAATGGAGGAGACAATTTGTGAATTGTTTCTAGTAATTTTTAGTTGATTCTCTAGGGTTCTCTAAGTATACCATTATATCATCTGTAAAGAGTGATAATTTGGTTTCCACATGACTTAGGTCCTCCTCCTATATCCTATAAACTGAGTCTCATGTTTCATATTTTACAGGAAAAAAATGAAGGCCATTCACTTTGAACTTCCTCTTTTCTCTTCATTCTCATCTCCTATCACTCAGATGCTTTCTGCTATTATCTCCTCCTTTACTCATCTTATATAAAGAGAGTGTCTTACTCCTTTCCAAAGCTAATCCCTCTACCTGTACAAATGATCCTATTCTATCTCATCTCCTTCCACAGATAGTATGCTTTATTATCCCCTCTTTCTCATTTATCTTCAATCTTTCCTGTACTGTTCTTGGTTGGTTTTATGGAGGTCTCTGGACCAGCCTTCTTTTCAGCAATCACGAGAATAGCTAGGTGTTAAAGTCCAAATTCTGTATTGTTTACTTGCCTGGAGCTGGGCAGCTTTCTGGAGAGTCTTTCAGACCTGCCTTGATCTCAGTGGAGAAAGTACAGGAGGCCAAGTCAGCTACCATGAGGCTGATGACAATGGAATGAATCTATCTCTCCTTGCCTCTGAGAGCTTGAGCTCCCACCTCTGGTCTTCTTGTCTTCTCTGGCTTTGACTCTGGCTGAGTTTGTCCCAGCTTTATATGCTCTATTTTAATTACATCATAGGTGTGAATCTTGTAGAAGTGTATTAAATACTAAGTATATGTACTGAACTAGAGAACTATTAATCACCATGCAAAATTAGATAACCATTGTCTTATCAATTCCACTGAGTTAGTGCCTTGTAAGAATCCTTGTTTCAAGTACAAGAGTTTTGGGCCTCTACACTCTCCTTTCTTACTTATCACAAACATGTTCATGTCTCCTTTGTTCTAAAAAAAAACAACAACCCAACCAAACAAACAAAAAAACTACTCGATCCTTCCATCCTAATCACTGTCATTCTATATTTCTTTTGGCCTAAAATCCTTAAAAATATTCTTTACAATTGATGCTTCCATTTTCCCTCCTCTCATTCTTTTATTTTGCAGTCTAACTTCTGTCCTCATTAAGTTACAACTAAAATTCCATCTTCTACAAGAAACTTTAACCATCACTTTTTAATTTTATTTCTTTCTCTTTTGTTCCCTATTTATTCTATATAAAATATAGGATATATCTTATATCCTTTGTTTGAATATATTTACTTGCTTGTTGTCCTTACTATTCAATTATGAACTTCTTGCGTCGTTTTATTTTCTTAGCATTATAATGCTTGACATATAGTAGACACTTTGTTATTTTTGTTGAGCTGTTTTTCAATCATGTTCAACACTATTTGAGGTTTTCTTAATAAAGATACTGAAGTGGTTTGCCTTTGCCTTCTTCAGATCATTGTACAAATGAAGAAACTGGAGCAAAAGGGGTTAAATGCCCTGTCCATGGTCTCACTGCTAGTAAGTGTCTGAAGTTAAATTTGAACTCAGGAAGATGACCCTTTCTGACTACAGATCCAGCATTCTATCCATTGTGCTACCTAGGTACTTAAGGAATGCTTAGTATCTGACAATGGTTCATTCTGGCAGAGAACTGAATCCTAGGTTTTCAAGGACTGTGCCATAGAGAATAAGTTCTTATCGAATTCTATTAAGCTGAAAAGACTTATAGTTCACATGATAATTCATATGCTGTTATCTGGAGATCAGTCTAATCATGTTTATAGAGCATTATCATCTAAGTAGCAAAATCACTATATTTGAGTCTGTGTGTATGCATATGTATGCATACACACATACATATATATAAAATCTACATTTGCATACATATAAACACACACATATACATATTCAATAAGAGCATTTGAGAATACTATCTAATAGGGAAGAGAGGATCTATACCATGTAGCAATCAAACCAGTGAAATCAAGGAATTTTTTTTTTTAGCATAAGATTTTTTTTAATAGCTTTTTATTTACAAGTTATATGCATGGGTAATTTTTCAGTATTGACATTTGCAAAACCTTTTGTTTCAATATTTTCCCTCCTTCCCCCCAGCACTTCTCCCAGATGGTAGGTAGACCAATACATGTTAAATATGTTAAAGTATAAGTTAAATATATGTATACATGTCCATACAGATATTTTGCTGTACAAAAAGAATCTGCTGTACACTTTGAAATAGTGTACAATTAACCTGTGAAAGAAATCAAAAATGCAGGCAGACAAAAATAGAGGGATTGGGAATTCTATGTAGTGGTTCATACTCATTTCCCAGAGTTCTTTCGCTGGGTGTACCTGGTTGAATTCATTACTGCTCTATTGGAACTGATTGGTTCATTTCATTGTTGAAGAGGGCCATGTCCATCAGAATTGAACATCATATAGTATTGTTGTTGAAGTATATAATGATCTCCTGGCCTTGCTCGTTTCACTCAGCATCAGTTCATATAAGTCTCTCCAGGACTTTCTGAAATCATCCTGCTGGTCATTTCTTACAGAATAATAATATTCCATAATATTCATATACCACAATTTATTCAGCCATTCTCCAATTGATGGGCATCCACTCAGTTTCCAGTTTCTGGCCACTACAAACAGGGCTGCCACAAACATTCTTGCACATACAGGTCCCTTTCCCTTCTTTAAGATCTCTTTGGGATATAGCCCAGTAGTAACACTGCTGGATTAAAAGGTATGCACAGTTTGATAACTTTTTGAGCATAGTTCCAAATTGCTCTCCAGAATGGCTGGATTTGTTCACAATTTCACCAACAATGTATCAGTGTCCCAGTTTTCCCACATCCCCTCCAACATTCTGCATTATCTTTCCCTGTCATTCTAGCCAATCTGACAGGTGTGTAGTGGTATCTGAGAATTGTCTTAATTTTCATTTCTCTGATTAATAATAATTTGGAGCATCTTTTCATATGACTAGAAATCGTTTCAATTTCTTCATCTGAGAATTGTCTGTTCATATCCTTTGACCATTTATCAATTGGAGAATGGCTTGGAAATCAAGGAATCTTAAAGTATAACTGAAAGGGCATTAAATTGTTCCTTAGCCTGCTCTTTTTCATGCTAAATAACATTAATTCTTCTTTTCAAGGTTCCATTTTCCAAATCTTTAATAATCAGTTCTCAATCTTCTATAAATCACTAATTCCAATTTTTTATAAAGACCACTAAATCCTGGTCTTTCCTGGAGAGGTCTTAGCCATATTTCATTTCATTCACAGACTTCCCAAACTGGCTGGGCTAATTCCATTCTTTTATTCTACTCCATACTCCCTATCCTGCTTTCTAGCTTTTCTTTATATGGCAACTTCTTCCATCATAATATAAGATTCTTAAAGGTAGGGACAATCTTGCTTCCTTATATTTGTATTCCTGTCACTTAGCATAGTACCTAGCACAGAATACAGTAGATAGAGTTCTGGCCTTGAGTTAAAAGATTTGAGTTCCAATCCAGCCTCAGAAGCATTTTACCTATATGACCTTAGGCAAGTCACTTAAACTTTGCCACCAGAGAAAAAAATGACAAATCATTCAAATATCTTTGTCAAGAAAAAAACCCATGCACAGATGTCCACAGCATCATGAAGAGTGAGCTATGACTGAACATCAACATCTAATAATTTACCATTAATATGTATGACACCCCAAAGACTTCTTCATATTCCCTTAATTATAATTTTGCTCCTTGTTTTTGTTTATTATTCTTTCTCAAAAAGGACCAGTGACATTCAAATAAATTGGATTTAAATGAGGGAGAGCTGTACAAGGTTACAATGATCCTTTAGAGCCATCTGAGTCCAGTGGCAAAATATAGATCAAGACAACTGGAGAGGTTCATTATGTTTTAGTGGAGTGAAGAGGAAATGAGAGGATATGAGAGAGGACAAAATAGAAGAGCCTTCCATGTATACAAATATTCACTGGTGTTGGTTTTGCCTACACTAATGTGGATTTCAACTCCATCTTGTCTTCACATTTTGCATAATTATTTTGATCTTTTTTTGTGAATTCTTTCTAAGATATTCTACTTATCAAGCATTCCTCTAGTTCTTCTAAGAAGTCCCATTTGGCACTGAATTGTCCAAATATTTACTCTTGTTTTTATTATGTGATCAGTACTCTTTTTTTTTTCTTTCTGGTTATGTGCATCATCATCATGTAATAAGGTCATGTATAGACTAGTTTTCTGATTATGTCTATACAAGAAGGTAGTCACATGGATCAGTACTTGATGACTTCTTTGTCACCATTTATTAGTGTAAAATTATTTTATTTGCTAATTTCCTTTCTTGTATAATTATTCTTTCTCTTCTTCCTCTTGTTTTTAAATTGTGCTACCTCTGATCCTGATTTCTTCTGTATGGAAGAAAACCAACAAAGAAAAGAGATGTTTCTTGAGTTCCAGAGGAATGTTTTGTGGGTGAAATCTTTCCCCACAATCTCAATGGAAGCATCATGTCACCTAAGACAAAGAAGAGTACAAACTGTATTAAGGGATGTATATGTGTGTTGGGGGAAAGGGACTACTCTGGATATGCTCATCCTCTTAACACTATTTTTTTTCTCACTTGGCTCTAATTTCAATGGAAGATTTGTGGGACAGTGGATATGGATGAGGTGGTGGTTGGACTCTGAATATTCTGTATTCTTAACCCTGTTTTTCTGTTGGCTATATCTGCTATGGAAGATTTATAGAATGATGGATATTGATGAGGTGCTGGTAGTGACAGTAGTGGTATGGAGTCCATTCAAGATATGGAGAACATAAATTCATGATTGAAGGAGAGGGCATAATGAAAGTTAAGGACAGGCAGTCGTCTAGTTTTGCTAAGTAATAAAGTATATAAAAGGGAGTAGTGTACCATGGGACTGGGGGAAAAAAATTGATCAGAACCTCCTGACAGAAATGTGATAGAATAAATTTGCAGAATGAAACACATTTGGGGACAAAGCTAATTGTGGGAATTTACATTGTATATACATAATTCTTTGCAGTGAGTTTGTTTGTTTTTGTTTTTGTTTTTCCAGGAAGGGGCTGGGATGAAATAAAAATAAATGCTTGCTAATTGAAAAAAAAATGTAAGGTAGGTGGAGCCAGATTTTGGAGGTCCTCAAATGCCATGCTAAGGAGCTTATATTTTATGTATAGGTAATGATGTATGTAGGGGAATAAAGTTTTTTTCTTTTCTTTAACCTTAATTAAATCTATGCATTAGGAGGATTATTTTGAAATTAGTATTAAAAACTTCAGATAAGGGAGAATAATTAAAGCAAGGAGACAGAAGGATATTGCAATACTTTTAGTAAGTAAAAATAAAAGATTAAATTAGCATAGTGTCACTGGAAATAAAAAAGATAGAGAACAGAATCAAGAGATTCACAGATAGATGCCAAAGCACTGGCAATTAATTAGATAGGAGAAGAGAATGAAGAAGAAGATGATTGAGCCTTGGAAGAAAATCATCAATAAAAAGTAGGAAAATTAGAAAAAAGGATGGGTTTTGCTAGGAAGCTGATGAGTTCAGTTTTTGGAATATATGAAGTCAGCCATGGAAGTAACCATGGCAGCTGCACATTTGGATCCAGAACTCAAGAGAAAGGTCCAGCGAGAGATGAAGTTTTTGGAATCATCCACAGAAATGATATTTAAAGGAATGGGTGAGATTGCCAAGAAAGAAAATATGGGGGAGGGGGAAAGGAAACGGGCCCTTCTATGGCCTCTTGTTCTGATTGACTGGTTCTTCCCAGAACCTCTCACATAAAGGAAAATGCCCATACCAACCATGTCCTTGTCTTCAAGCTCTATTTCTGACTTCAAATTTTTTCTCTCATTGCCCTCATTAATTTTTTTTCTCTCTCCCATCATTTTAAGCTTCCTTTTATACATTGTATTCCCTAATTAGAATGTAATCTCCTTGAGAACAGAGGTTGTCTTTCTTTCTGCTAGTATTTTTATTCCCAAGTGCTTAGCACAGCACCTAGCATACAGAAAGGACTTAATAAATGTTAGTTGATTTGACTTGACTTTCAGATATGGAAAGAACTTTCAGAGCCATCTAGTTTAATTCTCTCATTTTACAATCTTGGAAACTAAGGTCCAGAATATGTTTTGCTTAAGGTCAAATAGGTAGCAAGTAAAAAACAAAACCAGATTTTGAACCCATTATTCTGATTCCAAATTCAACAGTCATTCCACTGTACCATACAGATCCTCAATTTCACAAATGGTGACATTTGAGAGAAAAATTTTCTGGGAGAGATAGGGAAGAACGCCAGAATACATAGGGTTTGGGAATGAGTGGGTAGAGGTGAGATAATAACAATCCTTCCTCTTCTTGAGCATATCTATATGCAACATTAAATAAGTCTAAAGAAAGGGAAAGACTGAAGATTGTGTGTGTGTGTGTGTGTGTGTGTGTGTGTGTGTGTGTGTGTATACAGGCTCAAGTTGATGTGTGGAGAACAGTACTGAAAGAGAAAGTAGGAAATGGGATCTTGGACTTTGTAGTTAACTTTCTCTATAAACTGAGACTTAAAGAAGTGATTTGCCTGTGGTCACATAGGTACATTTGGAGCTCTAAGGGCATGATTCTTAGTGGGACAAAGATATTGATAACAGACTGTGAGGTGACATATGGGCGGGGGAAGTACTAGCTATGGTTTTTCAGGTTAACTCTTGAGTTATTGCATATTCTTTTGGTGCAATTATTCTTAGTAAAAATTGGAAAGGAAAAAAAGGATAGATTAGCATCTATCCTTAGCAGGTCTTAAGTGGGGATATAAGAGAATTCACATTAGTTGGCTCTCCACAGTTTTCACAATCAAGTAAGAATTGTCATTGCTGAAAGAGAAGGTGGCCATATTTCCAGATTCCCCTTTTTCCTCTGAAGAGGCCACACAATTATATGTGTGGATTAATAACATATGTATACACACATTTATTTGTATACATATACATACTTACATACACATATATATCCACACACATATATATTCAAGTATTTGACTTTCCCTAAACTTTTTGGGATCTAACCATTAAAGGGAATAATGTTCTCTGGGGAAATGCATTCATAGTTCCAACTTGGGATGCAAGAAACATAACACCTTTTATCTCAGCAGTGGCAACATTCTGCTTCTTCCAAGTCACTCATGATGGATTTGCCACCTGAGACAGGAGCTGGTGCACACTGAGATGTGAATGGAACTCTAAGATATGAAATTAGATAGAAGTGGTAGGGTTATGGGCTCAAGGTAAGGAGCTAAAGGGACAGAGCTTTCTGGCAATATAAACCCCTGTAGATGCTTCTTGTTCTAGGACTGACCCCTTTCTTTTCTTCCATGAATTTCACAGATTGGTCTACCTTTTAATGGAAAAAATGTTATTTTACTCCATTTCTACCTAGTTTTTCAGAGAAATGTTTTATTTTAGCCTCTATTTCTATACACTTTTTCTTATTCCAATTCTATCTTAGAACCTGTAAAGGATAGTTATATAAAGGAGCTAATGGAATCCTAGGTTGGAAATGGGGTTCATATATATTTGAAAGGAAAATCAGTCTCAGGACATCTTACCCATTTCATCAAAGGACCCAGGTGACAGAGTAAAAGTGACAGTTTTATTGTATAAAGATGATATAACTTTTAGGGGTGGCATTAGGTGTGAGGAGATAGGTCTATGGTTGAAGGGAAGAACAGGATACAATTAGTGCTGGATCCAGGATGAAAATATTGGTCACAATAGTGGGGAGAAGGAGAACGAATTGCAGGTGTATGCAAGCTGAACTGATTGTTAAAATTTTAGTGTGAGCATTTAACCTCAGAAATGCAAATGTTAGAAATCAAGACTTGATTTATTCTTTTTGATTGTCTAGACTTAAGAAAATTTTAATAATGTAGATTAAACATAAAATTCTTTCCTGCTTACATTTATTTTCCCCTCTTCCTTCCCTCTCCTCCCACCCTCAGGTGACAATTGTTAAATATTTACCAGCACATCCTCATTAGTGGTCTTAGCCTTGATCCAAACACATACATACACAATTATATGTGTGAATTAATAAAATGTATAATCACATATTTATTTTTGTGTATACATATACACATATTTATATCAGTATATTTTTATGTTGTAAATGCATACATGTAAGTGGAAAGCCAATATCACACTCAGTCCGATAGCCCTATAAGAAAGAAGCTGAAATCTCAAGGGTTGGCAACACGGTATAAATAGCCACATAACTTGTCTATATGTAATATGGGCGTTAGATAGCTGCTGATATGTACAGCAGGTTTATGAAAGTCTAAAAGATGTCACTATGGTGTGCATATTTTTTCTTTTTTATCTTGCACTTATCATCAGTGAATTCAGTTTTTTAACCTTTTCTCTAATTTGTGAAGGTTACTTTGAAATACTGATATTTGCTAAGGCTCATTCAATTTTAGAGCTGGATAGGGGCCTAACCTTATAAACCAATCTAATTTGTCAATAAATGAACATTTACTTCCACAAGCATAATGTTAGTCTTTGCAAAAATTAATGAGACATTGCCCCTAATTTCACTGAGATTACTATCATCTAGTGCAGGAGTTCTTCACCTAAGATCCTGTCAACTTAAAAAAAACCCTGATAACTATATTTCAATGTAATTAGTTTTCTTTGTAATCCTATGTATTTTATCTATTAAAAAAAATTATTCTGAGAAGAGGCCCATAGGCTTTACCAGATTGTCAAAGAGATATGTAATATGCACTTGCAAACACACACACACACACTCTCACACACACACAGATTTGAGAAATTCTGCTAGTAAATTCTCATTTTCATGGATGAAGACACAGGCTCAGCATTAAAATGACATCAATTCAACAAACATTTATTTAATGGCTACTAGGTACAAGACACTGTGCTAGGATTTGGGCATACAGAGACAGAAAACAAAACAGTCCTTGCCCTCAAGGAGCTTACATTCTAAAAGACTTAACTAAGACCACACAGCTAGGTATTGTCATTTGCTGGGAGAACTGGCACCAGAATCCAGTTCTGAACTAGAACTCCTAGTCCTAGAGTGTTTGTTGTTGTTGTTGTTTATTTCTGCTACAATACTGTAAGCAAACCTATTCAACTCATGTTTTTTTTTTTTCATAGAATCAATGAATATCCTGCCTAGCCCATCACCCACATCAATGCTAAAGATATTAAATAATATTAGAACTAAGAATGACCCTTCTGGGGACCACTAGCTTGGTCTCTCTCAAGTTGCCTCTGAGTTATTATACTCTTTGGTGCAATCATTCTCTTCCTAAAGGTAGTAGTCCAACCCAAACTGGTCTCCCTAGTTGATTGATGAATCCATCACCTGGGTCAAAATCAAAGTCTTATTAAAATTGATATAATAATCTGACTGAACTGGTTCTTTCCTGATCTATGTGAGTTACTGCGTGGTACTCTGAGATCTCCAAAGGATTTGCAAATTGATTTTTAAATGAATAGTTACAATATCTTAACCAGTATCTGGATTAACTCCTTCATTCTCAGTCTAGAGTTGTTCTTTTTGATCTTTCTTAAAGGTAAGCACTACATGACCCTTCTCTGTCCTCTATGAGTTCTTAAAAAATGACAAGTCAAGATTATCCTTCTTCCCAGAATGGTTTCAAGAACCACTCTGACAGTGGCTTGAGGTCAAATCAATCAATACAGATTGGATTAGTTGATCATTTTGACCTACAATTATCAATCATGGGACAGTTACCATAATCATTGAGCATGTAGACAATGTCTGAGTGATCCAGAGATGCTATTAGCCAATTTCCCAAATGCCTTAATATACATATGACCCATCCCTGGTAATCTTTTTTTTTAAATGTCCTCTTCCAATCTTCAAGGATTTTTCTCTCTTTTATTTAATTGTACCCTTTTATAAAGCAATGGCAGCCACAATAATTTTATGATTTGTAGATACCCTGGTCACATGATTTTAATTAAAGTGAAAAAGGGACAAGAATAAAAATCTAAAGGTCTTTGTTTTCCACAAATTATTGCTAAATATTTCTACTTAAAAGAGCAATAAGATTTTCATTAGTGTTTCCATTTGACTTTGACAAGTTTGTTTGTTTTTTTTTCCTGAAGTTGCGCCTATTTTTTTGGAACTGGTTTTCCTAATTTACTTTGGGGGAGACACTTTTTATTTTTTTTTATAAATTTAATATTGTGGCAATTTTGAAGACATCTAAAAAGAATATTTTTGAAATTTCTCATTAGAATTAAAATATGAAAAACATGCAATATTTTCAAATGTTAATATTTATTCATTTACCTAAAAAGAGCAAGAGTAAAGTGGTTTTTATATCACAACTCAGAAATCCTACAGAAAGCAGGTCCTCAAAGACTTCATTTCATAAATAATGCATTTTATTTTATTGCATATGGCTATTAAGGAGAGCATCCATGATCAATACAGACTAAATACAATGCACTATTCTAGTTCCATTAATTCTTGTCTCCAGCAGCATCACATTTATCCTTATATACAGCGTGTACATTGGAAGACAGAGCAAGATAAGTTAAGTCTCTTGTCATATCACAATAGCAAGAAATATATTTAACATCTTGATATCCAGAAACAATACGTACCCAAAAAGAAAACACTGTTTAATAACTGTTAAAGTTTATATAGCAAAAAATAGTTTAAATTTAAGGTAAGTCAGGCAAAATGTACAAAGACCCAATATACATTGTGAAGTTTTAGCAAACATAACATTTATACATTTTGGTTCCATTCTGTAAACTAAATTAAAATGTAAATATTGCATATGCCTTTTTGTGAAATGTACAGGATAGAGGAAAATTTAGTACACTGTCAACTTTTTTTTTTTGCTTTTTGTTTGTTTTTTTTTTTTTTGTTTCTTTTTTAAGTTGTGGTGTGAATATGAACCATTTTCTATAGTGGCATGACTTTACTGTAAGTACAGAGAACTACTTCAAAATATAAGTCAACACACTATTGTGTTCAGCAGGTTCCACATTCAGTGCTATTTTTAATTGGGGGATTATGTAGTAAATATCAACCATCATCTTATTTCTGAAACTAAATAAAAATTTTAGAACATTTTACATCCTTTTAATAAAGCATATTATACATTGAAATTGACCTTCAAACTAGTATTGTATGGACTATGCAGTGCTGCACTGTGAAATCCCAGAAAATTAAAACCTTAAAAATGTTCAGGGGGATTACTTTACATTCATCTTTGTCTTGTAATACAATCCTCTGTTCTAAAAGTTCAGCATGGAAGCAGGAAGACTTTTTGCATTGCCATTAATTGGATTTATAAGACATTTACTTTTTAGGTCTTCCTCAAATAAACCTCATTTGATTAATGCATACTTTTATAGTGATGTAATAACACACACACACATATATGTATATATATATATATATATTTTTTTTTTCCCATAGCATGAAACTTTTCAAACATCTCTTATCTACACTGAATTAGTGTAATACATACATGACTATCGGAAGGCAGACATTAGGGATATACCCATGGAGAAAAAAGCATGTGAACTCTCCAATCAAATTTAAGGAGCAGCAACATGACATAAGATTCTGCTGGTCTGGGTCAGCAGTTCTGTGTGATATCTGGGATATTTGCCTCAATACTGGTATTTTCAGAACACTGAAAACATAAAACATGGGTAATCTTGTCAAGATTTTTAGACAAGTGACAAGTACTGCAATTTTTTTCTTCTTTTTCTCTTAACTTCTGTGACTGGAATGCCTCATTTTTCTTTTTGTACAAAGCAGCCCTATTGGCTGGCATGATAGCCTTATATTAAAGATAAAATTTTTATCTGCCAAACACCCATGACCACCTTGCATTGCTAGCATGCCTATGTGGATTTTTTGGTTATAAGAAATGCAAGCTCAACATTAGGGGTAGCAGAGAAATTTGAGCTTGTAAATAGAATAAAAGGCTTTTGCAATTTGAAGTACCTACATTAAACATCTACATAGAGAGGATTAAACAAGTTTGTCAAAGGTAAAAAGAGATACTCATCCCCTCCCCAAATATCTTCCCACCCTCCCCCTCCCCACCCCTCACTTCAACCCCCATAGAGTTTTATGATATTTAACTTAAGTTGCTTTAGTTACATTATAACTATTCTGCGTCCATCTTCGAAGTCCAACGTAAAATTTTCATTTATTCAGACTGTTTAGTTCCATACTGGGCTCTGTCTCTAAATAAACCCTACAGCTAGTGAACTGAAATCCAGCAAGCTGCTATATACTTGAAGTTCAATAAGGCTGATGACCATTCTTCAGAAACATTCAGCATAGAGAGATAAAGGAGGTCCTGCCATACCCCAACAATACAAATCCGGATTTACTTTGAACTGAGGTAGGACTGTGGTAGTTTTGAGAATATACCAGTAAATACCAGATTTTACTGCTTTTGTGGGTGTTAACAGAATCTCCTAGCATGCTAAGGGATAAATAGTTTGTCTTTATAAGGATGTGGAGGGGAGAGAAAAGAAAAGAGGAAGAAGGGGAAAAGGAAGTGAAGGCATTGGCCACCACTTCAGGTGGTCAGCTAAAAAGGTCCAGATTTCTATAGAATAGTTTCTTCAATTAACTTTCTCAAACAGCAGCATGATGATAGATGCCAAAAAACAGGAAACAAGTGAGGCAGGTCGTTTTCCTTTCTTTGATGATTCCTTGTCTTAATGTAGTCCATTATCATTTCAAAAGTTAAGTAACTGCCCAGATCAAAAAAGAAAAGTAAACCATAAGCAGCTTCAGATTAAGAAATGATAAATGCTGAGCAGCTTCTGTTGTTAAATGTTATACTCCGGTATATGAGGTCATGGTGATTTAGCCAGATTTTTCACTCTGAAAAGAAAAAAAATAAATAAATAAAAGTGAATAATGATCACTCTATGCAAAAAAAAAAAAAGGCAGATTTTTAATGGTTCCACAGAAAAATCATGTCAAAAAGCATTTATTACGTGCCTATTATATAAATTTGTGCTTATTCTCAAGGTGCTCACAATCTAATGAACACGAGAATGGAGGAATTAAAGAGACAAATGAAAAAAGTACCTTTCCTATAGTGTTATTAGGTTCTATGAAACTCAGTTTCATGGGATTATCAACTGTGCTGGGCAAATTTTTTGAAAAATTATAAAATTTTATTTAAAATAATTTATAAAACTTATGAAAATTAATAACATTTTGTAAAAAAGTTTATAAAAGCAAATTCAGTGGAGGTGGAGGAATAACTGATGTGCCAAGTTTGCAATGGACTTCAGATATGTTGCCTCATTGGCTTCTTTCAACAATCTTGGGATACAGGCACAAAAATTTATTATCTTCACTGTTTTGGTAACTGTGACCAAAATTAGATTAAGTGACTTTTCAGTGGCTGTACAGTTAGCCAAGAGACTAATGCTTCTCACTCCAAGCTCAGTACTTTTTACCTTAAATATTACACTGCCTTCACTCACAAGGAATACTGGAAAAAAGTGCAATTTAAGAAAAAAATCAGTAATACATATCAATGGTAGTAACCTTCATTTGCATATTTTGTCATTATATGTCTCTAAATTTCACAAATTATATTTTATTTCTTGTTCTTTCCTAAGAAGAGATGAATATATCCAGATAATTAAGATTTAATTCTTTCCACTATGTTTTCTCCCCTCCATACTTGCTTCAATCTTAATTCTTTAATGTCTTTTTTCCCCTCAAGGCCTCAACAAAATTTTGACTTTATACCTTTAACTTTTTTATATTAAATTAGACACATAACTAAACCTTCTTACTGACATTATTTCAGGCATATCACTTTTTTTCTGTTGCTTTTTAATATCACATTTTAACAATTTTAAAACTCTCATGAAACATCTTCTCTGGAATACAAAAATGATACCATGGATCCTATTTATTTCAAAATAAAATATAAGAAGATTCTTGAATCATCTCAGGCAAATGCCAAATTCCTGATGGACTATGTATAGGTCACAAGGTTATCATAGCCCTAAAAGTATTTCTAGTCTGATAAGATAGACCCCCAAAGAGTTAACCCCAAATTCCCATGCCAAAAGAGGCTACAAAATTTTGAAGTTCAGGGGAAAAGTAGGAAAAACAAGACTATATAGAATTAGATTTCACAGTTCTATGCTTACATTTTGGGTGACTCTTGAGGCTCACAACAATGTTTTCTGTCTTTTTTCTACTAAAATCAAATTGAAAGTTTACATTGTGCCAGGAAATGATGTAGCAAGACCCAAAAATAAAGTTTCTGTCCTCAAGGGACTTATCATCTAATTGGAAAGTGTGAAACCTTGATTCTGTTTCCTTTATTTGGGGAGAGAGGAAGGAATTGTCAGTGATTATCACTTATTGTTCAAAGTATTATTTTTTTCCTACTATGAAATGTAATCTTCGGAAATTTATTCTTTGGCAGAATGGGACTCCTTCCTGAGAAGGAGTCCTTAATGAAAACATCATGAAGTTGATATAAGTGGTTGAAAGAGACAAATTCCTTCCCTAAATGAAGGACTAATCTGCTACTTCAACTATGCCAAAAACCTCAAGATTAGACTAGACAAGAAATGTGTAAGGAGAACTTCATGGGAAGTCCAATTGTGTTCATTAATTCCAAAGAAGGAAAGAATTTCAATAGCTGGGAACTTTTCCTGAAGGCACTGATCTGTCCATAAAAGAATCCCTGACAGCCACATTTTACTTTGTTTTGAAATGTAATGTCATCAATGTTTTATTGTACTTTTATTTATTTGGTAAATATTTCCCAATTACATTTAAATGTGGTTCAAGTCACATTCGGAGAGTTTTGAAAAACATTCAATACCTCTGGCTAAGACAAACTGCAGCCTATCTCTTCCTAAAAGCCTGAACAGCAATAAATAGCTTTTAACAACCTAATTAATTTTGTAACTTTTGTAGGGAAGACAAAAAGATATGTTATATGACCTGGTTGGGGGAGGGGGGGAGAGGGGCACAACAAAAAAAAAGTAAGAGAAATTAATGAGGATTTCAGAGGGTAAGAGAAAGGGGACTAATGGTTGGACTAGGAGACCCTATATAAATGTCTCAAAATTGAAGTGATAAAAGATTTAAATAGCAGCTCAAGATAACAATGAAAGAATGTCACAAGACAGTACATGATTAATCGCCAAAATTGTACTGACAACAATTGCCACTACAGTTAAGAGGATAGAGAGATCACTTGAGGTTGAAGGTGTTAAGGGAAATTTTATAAAGAGAACAGGTAAGATTGAGATAGGAAAGAAGATGAAGATAGTTCCAAGTTAAAGGAGTGGTATGAAGAATGAAAGCAAGTACTTTCAAGGGACAGTAGAAAAATTAAGTGGTCTCAAAGAGAAAATTGGTGAATGAAAATAACAGAAGATAGAGTTATTGTTATTGTTGTTGTTCAGTTGTCTTCATTTGTGTCCAACTCTTTGTAACCCTGTTTGGGATTTTCTTGACAAAAATACCGAAATGGTTTGCCACTTCTAACTTTAGTTCATTTTACAGATAAGGAACAGAGGCAAACAGGATTAAGATCACACAGCTAGTGAGTGTCTTTGATTAAATTTTAAATTAGGAAAATGGGTCTTCCTGACTCCAGACTGGTACTCTTACTACTGTGCCACCCAGCTACTCAATGGGAAATAGGTAGGGCTGACAAATGGTGACTACTGGATCATATTGGCAGGTATTTTACAAAAGAAACAAGTTACTTATTTTTGATGTGTCCTTTTATGGATTTTTAAAAATACTGATTTTGGTAATCTTAGAAATAGAGCTCAGAGGCACACTGGCATAGTAGATTGAGTCAGACTTGAAGTCAGGAAGACTTGGATTCAAGTTCCACTTCTTTCATTAGGGACATGACCCTTGATCTTGGTGCCTGCCCTAAACAATTCTATAGATTCTTAAATTGCAGGCTGAAAGGAGTTCCTAACATCGATGACAGAATGGAGAGTTTGGGAGAAAAGAGAAAAGAAGCAGTCTGATAGCAGACTATGGAAGACCTTGATTAAAGTGTAAAACTAAGGAGTTTGGAATTTATTTTGTTGGCAAATGGGAGCCACTGAAGATTTTTGTGAAAAATGAGTGATATGGTTAAAAACAGTATTAAAAGAAGATTAATTGATTAATGTGTGTATTACAGAATGAGATGGAGAGAAACTAGATGTAAGGAGCCGAGTTAGGAGAGAATTTAGAAAGATAGCTAGGTGGCAAAGTAGATCTGGTGTCAGACAAACTCATCTTGAGTTCAAACCTAGCCCCACACATATACTAATTGTATGACCCTCAGAAAGTCACTTAATCATGTTTGCCTCAGACTCCTCATCTGTAAAATGAGTTGGAGAAGGAAATTTCTCATTATCTTTGCCAAGAAAATCCCAAATGGGATCATGAAGAGTCAGACATAACTGAAAAAAGATAGACATTTGAAAAAAAAATTCTTTTATTTAGTAAAACAGACTCCAAAGTAGAAATGTGACTTTTTTTTTTCTTGACTAATAAAAAACAAAGTGATAAAAAAAAAAAAAACCTGACTCTGCTGTAGCTTCAGAGATAGAGTTTAAATCTATTCAATCTCATGTTCTTTAGAAATTTATCTTTCTACCAGTCAGTGGGCCCTGCCCTCTTCAAACCATACTGGTTTATTATGGCTTGATACCAAAACAAGTTTTAGCAAACTCTCTTTATAATGGCACTACTGATACAAGTAGACAGCTTGAGAATGCTTAGTGGTACTCACAAAACATCAACAAAAGTAGCCATCAGAAATAATACTTCTTAAGAGAGAGAGAGATGAAGGATAGAAATTGAAAGGCTGGAGATAGATTTCATTTCTGATAAAGATAACTCCTTGTTTCCTGAGATCTAACATGAGGATTTGGGAAGACTGATAGTTTATTTATTAAATCAATATGCCCCTCCATCCAAATCTCTGTGATTTTGATTATTGCTTTATACCTGGAAAGCAGCCCTTCCATCCTGGATCTTTGTTACTTATTTGAAATCTTTCCTTGATCAAGGCCAAATTCTGGAAATAATCTCTTAATTCCTTACCTCTCTTATAAATAATCTATATTCCTCTTATGCATTTTCTCTATTCTCATTTACTATTTTGGAACTTGTCAACTCTTAATTGAGATTGGGCATCATAAGGGACTTAAAAAAAATCTTTGCATTCTCTGTTCTTTACTGCCAATACAGTATTGTCCATATAGAAGATGTTCTAATTCATAAATGTATGATCAATTGAAATCTTTGGGCTTATTTCAATTCAATAAATACTTATTAAGCTCCAACTATTTCAAGATATGGTGCTAGGCATTAGGAAACAAAGAAAAGCACAATAACTTTTATTCTTAAGCCTAAAATCTAGAAAGAAATGACATGCACACATATAAGTTTGATATGGGATGGGTGGGAAAAGTAAACTTGGCCAAAGAATATAACAAATTTGAAGGAGAGATTATTTTTACTTCAGGAACAAGGAAAGAATATCAAAATTTCTGTCTAGGAGGTGGAAATTGGGTTATGCTTTTAGAAAAAAAGAGGTGAATTTTAACAAATAGAGACAAGACAAGGTAAACCATTTAAGACATGGCAGAGAGCTAGTGGTACAGTAGAGAGTACCAGTCCTGAAGTCAGGAGGACTTGAGTTCAAATCTGATCTCAAACACTTAACACTTCTTAGCTGTGTGGCCTTGGGGAAGTCAATTAACCGCAATTGCCTAAGGAAAAAAAAAAGAAATGGGCGTGGAAACTTCACAGGAAACATGATACTTAAATGATTATTAACACATGGCAGACATAACATTCTTCATTTTAGGAACACAGCATTTAGACATGAGAAAGCAAAAAAGATGTGGTTCTGGTTGATGTCATTTAGTTACAGCAACTGTCACCTACCCAACAAGCCCTCATTCCAGAATATCACTTTCTTATTCCCAGAAAGAGTGATGGAGGAAGACAATAATAATGAAAAATACCTGCAAACTGTGGAACTAAGATATAAGTACTAATGCTTTGGTATAAAAATGATAAAATAGGCTGATATGATGATAGACGGCTGCAATCCTTGCTACTGTGGTTCCTGAGAATAATGAACTGCTTGAGCTTGGGAGCAGTAAAAATTTCAGTAAGCTAAATTAATTGGGTATCCCTAACTCTAGCACCAATATGGTGAGCCATGAGGAGTAGGCACCAACTAGAATGCCTAAGGAGAGAGAAATCCACTTCTGGTAGAAATAAGGCAGGTAAAGTTCTTGTGACTGTCAGTTGTGGGATTAGACCATGAGAGTCCACTGCACTTAGATTCTGAAGGAAAGAGAGAGAGATCCAGTCTAATAAAACAAAAATATAATAATAAAATAATAATAAAATAATAATAATAATAATAATAATAATAATAATAATAATAATAATAATAATAATACTTTGGCAAACAATGTTCCTTCACAGAACTAATCCTTTATTTTCAAGTTGTTGTTTTTTTAATTACTTTTGCTATTAATGAGATTATTCTAGCAAAATTATTGTTGTAGCAAAATGATTTTATTTTCTACTTAATAATAACTTAGAATCAAGAAACTACTTTTTTTTGTGGGGGAAGGCCAACAAGACACTAATTTTATGCTTACTCTACTTTGAATATTTTCTAAGATAGATAATACTTGAAACTGCAAAAGAGAACATAATTATTAGGAGGTACATACTTTCGGGGAAATTTGTGGTTACTGCAATGTATGTACTGGCTATGTTACTTTGGAGGGTATACACATAATAGAAAGAATAAGAAAAGTTATATTTTTCCTACTTTTTCAAAATTCCACCGAATATAAAATTGTTCTTCTCTATATGCCACATACCTAGACAACATAATTTTCATTTACATTTTTAAAAGGTAAAGTTACGTATAATTTTTAGGATTCTTTAAGTATTGGATAAAAGGAATTAACTAACTCATATGACTGGGGCTTAATAACAATCTAAGAATTAAGTAAAGAAAATCCAACATTTGTATAAAAGTAGAGAATTAAAAATAAAATTGAATGAACTCTAAGCTACATCTTTTTGGTTAAGTTTTAATGAATAGTTTTAATTAGTAGGGGTTGGAGGGAACATTTGGCTTCAATGTTATACTTGCTTTCTCTTGTCCTATTGTTATAAAACACTGAACAGATATCTCAAAAGTGAGATCTTGGAACTTTCTTGCTCTTTCAATAGAAATCAATATGGCAGAAGATAGCAAAGATACAAAAAGCTGTTAACAATTTATGGGATGAGGGAAAACGTCTTTTAACATTTTTCTACTTAAAGTTAAGACCATTCTTAACATTGATTTGAAAAAAACACATCCAGTTTTAAAATGGAAAGTTTAGGGTTTTTTTTAATTTAATAATTAGCCTCATGGATTAATGAAATTATTTTCTAATAAATTCAAATTTCCAGGACAGAATTTTACTCCTGAATTAAATGTAGTATTACAAAATAAAGTTTAGCTTTTAATAAAAACAGTTCTTAGGAAAATAGGCCTGACTGCTTTGTATTCCTTTATTATAATCAAAGCAAAGACATTTCAAGAATATGTCAAGAATGACAATGTGGGGTTTCATAGAGAGTTATGCAAAGGAATAAATGCTGAAGAAAGGTTGGGGGGATTTTTTTTTTTTAATGAAAGGAAATTTAGAGGGAAGCAAAGCTTCTCAGGCTAAAGAGAACAATTGGAAATATCTCTAAATCTTTCATAAGATGAATTCATAACTTCTTTTATATTAGCTCATTACTCCCACTTACAATTTGAGCTATCATTCCTTTCTGAACCTTTGTTATTAAAGTATTCACTTCTAATCAAGTTGTAACTTGATGTTAATGACACGCCACAAGGAAGGATGAGATAATCTAGTTTTTATAGAGACTTTATTGCTAAGAACAAAACAAAACAGCAAGGACTAGCTTCCCTTCTCCAATGTTTTTTCCTCGCCTCCCTCTCCAATTAACCAAAAACTATTCTATAAACCATTCAAAATCCAGTCCCTACCAATTCATTCTGCCCACTGTTAGTTCAAAATATATCTTTGTGTGTCACAATTTAATCCAAGACAACCTGTGCTAACTCTAATAAGGAATTCTAGTGTGAATGCCAAGCATGTTGTATATTCAATAATTAAACATTTTTGCTTTATCTTTGCCCTCTGGGGTCCTTTTGTTTTTTGTTTGTTTTGGTCACAAATCAAGACAGGCATCGACCCGATCTCAGCCCATTATAAAGCAGAATAGACCCTAAATCTTTTCAAGACACAATTGTACACAAAATAGTGTAGTAAGGTCTCTAGCACAAAAATTATTGCACCACATTTAATATAAAAGGACAAATAATTACATGATAGACACACTATCCAAACATGCCCAGGTTTTTAGAGGAATCCACAAAAGAAGAGACTTTGTCTTTTTTGCTTTTTTTTTTTTTTTTTTTTGCTGAGTGATTTGCCTAGGGTCACAGAACTAATAAGTGTTAAGTGTCTAAGACAGGTTTGAACTCTGGTCCGTGCTCTATCCACTGTGCCATCTAGCTGCCCCAAGACCTTGTCTTTATAGAATCAGAGAACTAAAGAGCCTAGGAATAATTGAATTGAACTCCCTAACTTTACAAACAAGTAAACAGGTTCAAAGGGATTCAAAGATTTTACATCTAAATTAGTGGCAAATCAAAGATTTCAAGGAGGTATTCCTGACTGACTCTGGTCATCTTTTCACTATATTACAAAGTGATGGGTATTTCAGGTATGTTTTTTTCTTTTCTTTTTTCTTTTATTTGCTGAGGCAATTGGGGTTAAGTGACTTGCCTAGGGTCACACAGCTAGGAAGTGTTAAGTGTCTGAGGCCAAATTTAAACTCAGGTCCTCCTGAATTCAGGGCTGGTGTTCTATTCACTGTGCTACCTAGCTGCCCCAAGTATGTTTTTTTTTTTTTTTAATAATGAAAAGAAGGCAAAAAACATCTTTCAATTTTTTTTTTTTTTGCTAAAATAACCTAAAACTTAAATGTAAGGGATCATTTTACTTTGCTCTAGAACAGTGATATCACCAGAAGGGGGGAATTCCCAAAGCAGAAACTCCTTCCACTGCTACAATTTAGCAATCCATTCATAATTAAGGTCTTTTAAAGTTACCACTCACAAGGTAAATGACTAAATATGTAGCAAAATGCAAAATTTGAATCCAGATCTTCCTGAACCCTTCTACTATGCTAGCATCTCTTCCACAAGGGATTGTCTAGAACTTAATACGTTTTGATGTTGACATAATTAAAAATTGTGTAATAAAATGATGATTTCTCATATTCCCTTCACATTTTTCCTTTCAAAACAGAATACTATCACTTACCTAAAGGAATTCAAAGGCATAACACACACACACACACACACACACACACACACACACACACACACATTCAAGAAAAATGGCCATTGAGGCTATTCATGCCAGTTAAGTGTAAACACAGCAGGAGAAAATCCCTTTTTACAGTTTACCTGTGATGGTGTGGCCCCAAGGAATATACATAGCAACTTTTATTTTGTTAAAGAAAAGAGTTAGGAAAAAAGGAGGGTAGTTTTGTCACAATAACACAATAAATTTCCATCTGTGTGTTACACCTGGAGACTAACTGATACTCCCTTTGAAAATCATCAGCAAGCTTGCTTACTTTAGAAATGCAATACTATCCTCTAAAAACTATGCTATCCTATTACAGAGCCAACTGAAAATGAGGAAGCTAGTCATAAAATCATTTATGAAGCTAGGAAGTATTTGGAATAATCCACCTCTGTCTTATAGGCATTTCATTTTATTTCTCATGAAATATCCAAGTTGTGCTAAATAAATTAGCACTTTTATAATAATTTTATAATAATTACTATTAGGGCCTATGCACTTCTAGCATTCTTTTACTTAGATAGTACACAAGTACAAATGAGAAAACAAAGTTTATTTTTTCAAAAGTAGTGGAAGAAGATAAATATAAATTGTCAAGGGGCCTATCCTGAGAGAGAATGTGTGCATGTTTGCATGTGTGTGCCTGTGTACTAAATCTTTCTTTGACAAAGGAAATATGGATCCTGCATGATGTATGTATACAGTATGGTAGAAAAGTACTAAGTGTACTTAGACGTTTTAATCTTAGTTTTGTCACTTGTACTTGTGGAATATTGGGCAAATTCCTTCATCTCTCTGGGCCTCAATAACTTCAGGAGATAGATCAGATTATTTTTTCAAGTTTTTGCATAATTGTGTCATCAATTTTAAAACAATACTAATATTTTTTAGAACTAAATATATTACTAGCAAAAAATAAAATAATATAATCCCTGCTATCATTGCTTCTTGTTATTGATGTCAATGATGAAATTATGTTCCTTTAATATAATACTTTATTATATTTGTGAAAAATGTCATTACCAGTTGCTGTGAAAATCACTTTATAAAAATGCTTTACCCAGAAAAGAAATGAAACTGTTTAATATTAATTAAAATACTTAAAACTTTAATACTTAAAATCAATGAAACAACCTTTCAAATAAGACAAATACATTTGCTTAAATTGTGCAAAAACCAAATAGGATTGGATTGTTTTTCCAAGAACTAGCTATAGACCTCTGAAAAGCTTGAAGTCCTTCAAAATATTGCAAAGGGCTCAGAGCATGACAGAGTTGCTTTCTCAATTCACTGTGAATGGCAGGCAAACACATTGAAAGAGGGTGCAGCCAATAGGATAGGCAGCTGCACAACTAGAGAATGCCAAAATCCTTTTTAATTTCACATATACTGAGCAAGGACAATACATCATAAACTAACTAGATACGAGTCTAGTTGAGGCCATGCAGCAATAGCAATTTGGGTTTCTCTAGCTGATAAAAATATGCACCAAATGGTAGATCTACATGTAAGTTCTTCAGCTCAAGAAAAAATGATTTGCATTCAAATCACCCATTATTTTGATTTCACTACTGAAAAAGGCCAAATACCAAGTAACAAACTATCATTATACAGTTAATTTACATAAGAGGGACCAGAGAGCGAGGCCCTTCATACTGCAGACAAATATAGGACCCACAATCATAATGGACACCATGTCCAAGCCTTCACTGTCATACTCTATGTTTACTGTGCTCTTCCTTTCCAATATTTCTTAAATTGAACTTCAAAAGGAGCTTTAAGAATAAATAGCTTTAAAAGGAAGCTTAAGTGTTATGTATGAAAAAAATGAATAATGGTCTCCCCATATGAGAAAGCATATGGGTTGCCCATACGATTGCAAACTTCAGGCATTCCTATTATCTCTAGCAGTCACTACTGTGCCCTCAATTCCTCAAAATTCTGTATGTAACATTTCTTCTCAGGTAGCTATACACACATGTATTTATGTATATATATACATGTTATATGCATGTGTGTAGATAAATAGATAAGTGTGTGTACTGTCCTTCATATAGACTTATTTATACATTTTTTTTTCAGTGTTGGCTTTAGGAAGTAAGGATTTATGCAGTCACATTTCAGGAATAAGGACTTTTAGATTTAAAAGTTCAAATATTGTTCAATTGTAGTCTAACTCTTTTTATTTGACAGATAAGTAAACTAAGGAAGGTGAACTGATTTGTTCAACATCACTCAGATGGCAAATAGGGCCAGGATTAAAAATACTCTTTTGATAAACCCAGAGCTGTTTCCAGTGTACCATATAGTTTCTTTTTTGTCACAAGTAAGATTAAGTTGTTGATAAATTAAATGGTGGTTTAACAGGAATCTGAATAGAATGACTTCTAATCCACTGATATTTAAAGGCCTTATATATGAGGGGGAAACAAATTTCTATAAAGATTTTACCACTTCTAGTTTCCAACCTCCAAAAATGTCTACTTTATAAATGACTTGTTAGTTTAAAAAAAAAAAAAAAAAGAAACAAAGACTTCTTAAGATAGTCAGCCTGCACCCTTTTTCAAATACAATCTACTGAATACCTAATTGCAAGTCTAAGCAGCACAAACTTCTTTTCTGAGTTAGGGAAAGTCCCAGAAGAAAGTGAAGTTCAAGGTCAGTGATAAATAACAATAGCTTCATCTCTTCCTGACTGGAAAGCAATGATGCCATTTATGACAAAGGATTATAAGCATTTCTGGTGATGCTTCCCAAATTAAGCATCCAAATGACAGAAGGATTATAAATAAAATTCTTATCTACATAAACATAAAAATTCCCAAAATATCTACAATATAAAATCACCATCCAAAGTATCTATTCATTGAAATTGGAGATAAAGAATGTAAGCAAATACATATGTTCTCAAATATAAGAATATTTTTCAAAGCAATGTAGTACTGCCAATATTTTCTACATATGCAACATAATGCCTTTAAAGTGATTTACTAGTTATTTAAAAATCAAAATTTAAAGTACTAAATTAGCACATGCATAATAGATAAGGTTGGACTAGATGACTTCTAAGGTCCTTTCTAGAAAATCCCTTCCTTGTCTATGATATTCTGACAATGAGATAATCTAGATAGAGGTTCCTTTTTATTATTCTTAGATTTTATTTTTATTTATTTTAATTAATTAATTGATCTTATTTTTATTTATTTTTTATTTTTTTGCAGCCCAACAAGTCAAAGATGGAAGAAACTATCCTCCAAAATAAATACCAATTAATACAATCTGGCATTTTTCTAATTTAATTTTGTGATATCTATTTTATATGGCTTAATATGGGAAACTGAAAAGCAGCATGATATATATAGAAAGTAGAAAACTAACCTCAGAGTCAGGAAAATATCTGTTTCAAGTTCTATCTCTGACATGATATACTGCCCTTAATGTCTCAGTGTCTCTAGACAACTCTTTAAGACTTTAAGTTGCCAAAGAGTTGACAATCTATGTGTGTAAAAGGAATTTCCTCATTAAGAATTTGCTACTCCAATAAAATCATGAATTTAGTAAAGTATATATGTATACACATATATACACACATACACACATGTATTTATATGTATACATATAAATGCATATCCATATACCATAGGATTACATAAATATAGATATTCTACATATACCTGCATATATATATGTGTCAAAAAATATTGGGACTGGAAGGAAATCTTAAAAGATCACTTATTCCACCCCCCTTTTATTTTACAGATGAGAAAAATGACAATTTAAGCTACCTAAGAACACCCAGAAAGTAAGTGAAAGTGACAGAGCTGAGACTGGAACCTATATTTCTTTAAAAGACAATAAGTCATTAAAAAAAATACAACTGTATTTGATTCTTATGTCCTGAAGAGTATTTCCAACTTTTAATTCAACTAAATATAAATGAATGAAGTCTACTTCTGTGATGAAAATGGAAGACATAAGAGAGATCCAAAAAATTAACTAAAAAATGGAACATGTAATTAAAAACAAAAATGGTAACTTTAAGAAAACATAAACCAGTCTCACAAATTAAAGACTGAAACACAATCAAATTAAATACACACACACACACACACACACACACACACACACACACACACACACACGAAAGATTTTTTACCCTAAAAATCAGGCTTTTTGTATTATCTGCAGAGAGATCGAACAGGAATCTCCTAAGCTCTTTTCATAATTGCTGCAAAGGGCATCAGGGTTCACCACATGCACTACTGCTTGTCACAATCTCCCTTTGTTTACATTCTCAACAATGCAAAAACAGCTGCTTCCTTTCATCTGCTGTTTCTACTTTCATTACTCCTTTTAAAGAAATCTTTTAAGATTTGTCATATGAATATAGATGCTGTCAAGATGATCTGAAAATATAATGCTGCTTTCTAAAACCCATGTGACAGTAAAAATTTTAATTTGGTATTTCTGATTTGAAAGACAAAATAACAATAATGCCTGACAAGGAATATTTAATAATGCAGAATTAAAGGAAAGAGTTTTATCTTTCTTCTCCTTCACTTTGATTAATGAAGGATACCATTTTATAGGTAAAACAACCACATACAGTAAAATAAAAAGAGTACAAATTTCAAAGAGGAAATTCATTTTTTACATATATTGCAGTGACTTTGAAATCAGAATATTCTTTGACAGATCATGTGTTTTGATCTTCAGTGTGAGTGAAATTATGACTATCACCTTTATAGGGGGCTCCTTATGTCAATAATGATTAATGTGGGTGATACTCTAGGAAATCAACATGTAGATCTAAGCATTTATCAAGCTTTTAAAAATAAGCTGAAATATAAAAAAATTGTGAATAGTTTATCAAGTTAATCTAATTACATAAGTCAAAGCATTCAGATCTAGAAGGAAACTAGTAATTTCCTAGTCCACTGCCCTAATTTTACAAATGCTAGAGAATTTAAATGACTTGCTGAAGATCACAGAGATAGTAAATAGTAAAGTCAGCATTTGAATTCAGGACCCTTTACTCCAAGTTAGTTTCCCACCAATCCCTCCTCACTATACTATACCATACAGGGTCCCCAGTAAGCCAAAGGGAGTAAAGTATGCTTCATTATAACTTATTAGTGTTTCCACAATTTTTACATCACTAGTTCTAACTTTTTTTTCTATTAGTACAGGTCTATGGAAGATATTGGACAATGACAGCTGATAATTGTTTGTTGCCATTCAAGACTGAAGAGGACCAAAGCCACATTATTATGTTTGAGTCAAGGTACAATGTATCTGACTGTGGTTAATCAGACCAATATGAGTTCAGAAGGTATTACTACAGGTCAGGTGAAAACAGTCTAACTTTTAGATATGTGATAGGTACTATGTCATTTGAGGTGGATAAATACATCATTCATTAATTCTATTTCATAGATGATAAACCTGAGGCTTCTCCATGTCCATGTAGGACCAGGAGCAAGATTTTCATCCAAGGCTTTCTGGTTCCAATTCCAATCTTCTATCCAAGATTGCCATACTGTTTGTCTATGGGATAACAGACTGACTGACTCTTAATAGATTTAGACGGTAGGATAATATAGCTGTGAGTCAGTGTAGTATACAACAGAAAGACACCAAGACAGAAAACCAAGTTAAAAACCTCACTGCTATTTATAGGTGTATGAGCTCTGGCAAGTCAATTGAACATTGTTATTTCTCATTATATGGGAAGTTCAGTTAAAGCATCGGATTTCTGTGAAAATCAGGTGAGATAAAGGGCACCAAGATAAATTGCAAATTTTAAAATACTTTCCAGAATTAAGGGGAAGTGGATAGTGGATAAAAAGTCATCTTTGGAAGCTGAAAGATTTGGATTCAAGTGTGGCTTATGACACATACTAATTATGATACCCTGGGTATCACTTCTCAGTGTTCCAGACAACTCTATAAGATCATAAATTAGAGAAGAATGTTGACCTATATTGATAGAAACAGTTTTTCTCATCTAAGGCATTCAAAATACCAATGAAATCAAAGGTCAACTCCCTATCATCTATTCCTTACAAATCTGTAAGATATCATTCTAATTTTAGTTCCCAAATTAATGAAGTGATTCAAAAATGGTAACCTTTACTTCATGATTTTAAGTTTAAAAAATTCTTAAAGGAAAGCAAATACAGTGGGAAATGTACTCTAACAATGCAATATAAAGAAATTTATCAATGAATATATTGTAAATAGGCATATGAAAGACTTAAGGCAATCTCATGTTTCATGCAATCCCAGACATTGAACCCAGAAGTCAGCACTGTAGTGTAAATATAGCATAACAGAAAGAAAACATAACTAAAGTTCATAATTCAATGACTAGTAATAATAGAAGTATTTTGGATAGGATACTTTAAGAGATCCACCAATTCCAATTGTCACTTTACTTCCTCTTCATTCTAAGGAATTGGTAAAGAAATGTCCAGTGAGGAAACTCCTTCTTCCAACAGAAGTCAGCAACTTCTTTGAAATTTACCATTTTAAAGAGTTTCCAAGAGTTGAGAAGTTAAAAGACAAGTCCCAGATTAAGATCTCGCTAGTGTGTTTCAAGGGCAGTAACTGAATTCAGGTTTTCCTAATTCCAAGATCATTTCTTTATATATACTAGTATATGGAGTATATAATATTCATGCTGCCTTTCAAAATTTTTAAAAATTGTATATAAAATATTTTACAAATAAATGAAAGAATTGACATTTACTTACTGTGTGCTAAAATATTACATGGGTCATATTTTTGGTTTGTACAAAAACTTTTAAACTTAATATAATAAAAATTATCTATTTTGTGATCAATAATGATCTCCAGTTCTTCTTTAGTCACAAATTCCTCCCTGCTCCACAGATCTGAGAGGTAAACAATCCTATGTTTTTTCTAATTTGTTTGTAATATCATTCTTTATGTCTAAATCATGAACCCATATTGACCTTATCTTGGCATATGGTGTTAGGTGTTTCTGCCATACTAGCTTCCAGTTTTCCCATCATTTTTTGTCAAATAGTGTGTTCTTTTCCCAAAAGCTGGAGTCTTGGGATTTGTCAAACACTAGATTGCTATAGTTATTGACTATTTTGTCCTGTGAACCTAACTTATTTCATTGATTATTCTGTTTCTTAGCCAGTACCAAATGATTTTGATGACCCCTGTTTTATAATATAGTTTTGAATTTGGTACAGCTAGGCCACCTTTATGTGTAGTTTTTTTTTCATTAATTCCCTTGAAATTCTTGACCTTTTGTTCTTCCTCATGAATTTTGTTGTTATATTTTCTAGGTCAGTAAAATAGTTTCTTGGGAGTTTGACTGGTATAGCACTAAATAAATAGATTAGTTTATGAAGTATTGTCATTTTTATTATATTCCCTTGACCTATCCAAGAGCACTTGATATTTTTCCAGTTGTTTAGATCTGACCTTATTTGTGTGGAAAGTGTTTTGTAGTTTTGCTCATATAGTTCTTGACTTTCCTTTGGCAGATTGATTCCCAAATATTTTTTACTATGACTTATTTTAAATGGAATTTCTCTTTGTATCTCTTGCTATTGGATTTTGTTAGTGATGTATAAAAATGCTGATGATTTATGTGGATTTATTTTGTATCCTGCAACTTTACTAAAGTTGTAGATTATTCCTCATAGCTTTTTAGTTGATTCTCTAGGGTTCTCTAAGTATACCATCATATCATCTGCAAAGAGTGATAATTTGGTTTTCTCTTTACCTACTCTAATTCCTTTCATCTCCTTTCCTCCTCTTATTGCCAAACCTAGTATTTCTAATACAATATTGAAGAGTAATGGTGATAGTGGGCAACCTTGTTTCACCCCTGATCCTACTGGGAATGGTTCTATTTTATTCCTGTTACATATGATGCTTGCTGATGGACCACATGGATGCACAAACAGAAGTGAGTGCAAGGGATAATGTTGTAAAAAATTACCCTGGCATGGGTTCTGTCAATAAAAAGTTATTATAAAATAAAATAAATTTTAAAAAAGAAGCATTGGTACTTTTAAAAAAACATTTGTTTTATCAGCAGATACAGGAAAGCATTCCCTTTGAAATATTTTCTTTAAGAAGCATTGGTACACAGCAGAATGAATACAGAGAGGCTTGGAGAGATTTACATGAACTGATGCTAAGTAAAATGAGCAGAACCAGGAGATCATTATATACCTCAACAACAATACTGTTTGAAGATGTATTCTGATGGAAGTGGATTTCTTCGACAAAGAGATCTAACTCAGTTTCAATTGATCAATGATGGACAGAAGCAGCTACACCCAAAGAACGAACACTGGGAAATGAATGTAAACTGTTTGCAGTTTTGTTTTTCTTCCCGGGTTATTTTTACCTTCTGAATCCAATTCTCCCTGTGCAACAAGAGAACTGTTCAGTTCTGCATAACATATATTGTATCTAGGATATACTGCACCATATTTAACATATATAGGTCTGCTTGCCATCTAGGGGAGGGGATGGAGAGAGGGAGGGGAAAAATTAGAACAGAAGTGAGTGCAAGGGATAATGTTGTAAAAAATTACCCTGGCATGGGTTCTGTCAATAAAAAGTTATTATAAAATAAAATAAATTTTAAAAAAGAAGCATTGGTACTTTTAAAAAAACATTTGTTTTATCAGCAGATACAGGAAAGCAATATGTGTTAATACTGTTAAAGAAATAAGACTTAGGTGTCCAGAGTTCAAATACATGGACTACTTCATTTTTGAGAATGGGGAATTAAAACAAGCTTTACTTTAAGTACCTATTTTTCATTTTTCTAGTTGAGTTCTGAGAGGGCAATTAAGTGAAGTGTTAAGCACATGCACAGTTAAAAAAAAAAAAACCCTCTATAAACCTGTTCCTGTATGCCTCTAGATGAAAAAAATAAACTTTTCCACAATTGCAGTTACATTGGTAATTCCGAGAAGGATGAACAAGTAAGAATTTAGAAACAACATGATAAATTTCATTTTTAAATTTTGCTTTTAAGCTTCCTTCATATCATATATGTGTATCTGGTTACTTATCTTAAAAACTAAATCTAAAATTGAAGTATGATTTTCATGGAGTTCTTTATCAAAAACCCATGTCTACCAATTTTATTTTAGAATTTAAATAAAATCAGGTAACAATTTGTATGTTGTTAAAATGATATTATTTCCTGGATAGCCACATCTTAATAACAATATACATTTATCAAAATCTACCTATTTTGGGGGTAATCACAATAAAAATTAATTATTGCCTTATAATCTACTACAGAAGTTCCCCAAAAGGCTTTTTGAATTATACAAGGCTAATCTTTTATAGCTTTTTATTTCAAATCTATATTCTTTCCAAGTTTTCATTGTTGCCAAACAATGTTAAATCCTAGCCAACCTCCTTCAGTGTTTCTCATCTATAAATAACCAAGTTTTTAAAATGAGCCCTCTAAATACCTGAACTTCATGACAACTATTTTCTCTCTTGGCTCAAAGGTATTCTTTTCTTCCTGGATGAAAGATGAGTTATGAATGGTAGAGCCTGGAGGCAGTGCACTATAGTATTGTTTATACTCCTAGTACCCCAGTATAGCTGTTCTGAATCAGGAGATGAAAAGTCTTATTCTGATTCCACGAGAGACTAGGTCTGGAGTCTTAGTCTAGAAACTATGATTCAACTTGGTCCTCATGTGATAAACAAATAATCTTAAGACTTTTCAACTCTAAAATTTGATACTATATGGGATTCTCTATATATTTTTCTGCTCTCTTATACCTTTCTATTTTCCAGTCGCCCTACTAATGCAGCCTTTAAGTGAAATTCCTGTCATTAATTTTGAAAAGAATAGAAATAATATAGAAATAAAATAGCAAAAAAGGCAAGAATCATAGGAAACTCACTTGTTGATTCCCTTATGGGTTCATGATTCAGAACTGCCCAATCAAATCAGATTTCCTTTCTCCAAATACTGTCACAATAGTTGAAGGAATTGGATTGAATGGCAATGATTTTTCAATGAAGAAAGCATTATAAATAGTAAGGACTAATGGTGGGAGCATATCCTCCTTTGTCCATGAAAGAAAGAGATTTTCTTGGATATTTCACAGGTATCTATAAAAGGGATGGGACAAATGTTTTGAAAATCCCCCTGCACCATCATTGATGTTTTTCAAATACCTACATAAAAGCATAATCCCATCATCTAATTAGAAAAGCAAGGTGGTACAGTGGGTAGAGTGCCAGCCCTGGAAGACAGGAATAATCAAATTGAATTGAAACCACTAAACAACAACAAAAAAATCACCTGGCATCATTTTAGGATTATACAAACATATCATAGTACTGAGTATAAAACTATGAGATCACATGGGTATTCCTTGATACAGTTATAAGAAAAGAAAAAAAAAAGCAAATCTCATGACAACTAACAATGAAACAATGTCACACACACACACACACACACACACACACACACACTACACACCCTTTGTCCATGGGTATTAGAACAGGGCTTCTTAAACTTTTCCCATTTATGACCCCTTTTTGCCAGAGAAATTTTTACTCAGCTCTAATCTGAGCCTAGTTGTTTCTGGCAGCAGTCATGCATATGCAGTGCAAAGTGTGCATGTTGTGTATTCAGAATCAAAACTACAGTAAAGTCACAATGTGCAACACAGGTTAGCACTGCCAGAAACACCTTGGATTCATTACGTGTTTCATTTTGAATTAATTTTTGGTTGCTGAGTTCAGAAGCTTTTACTTTTGCTTATGACCCCAAATCCATGCCCATATAGGGGATCATGACCCATAGTTTAAGAAGCTTTGTGTTAGAGAATAGGTAAGAAGAAGGGACAAGAGGTATGAAGCTGAGAGAAGAGCTCACAGTGCTAAAGTGAAAATAGAAACAGCTAAGAAGTCAAAGAGTAGAATGAGGTAGAGCCATTGACTGGCTTGGAAAAATCATATATCTTTTTTTTTTTTTGATCTCAGTTTCCCCACAGTAAAAAGAGGAGATTTAATCTCTAAGATTCCTTCTTGCTTTATTAATAGTGGAAAATAGATGAATACATAGAAGAAATGCCATATGGAACTCAGAATAAGAAGAGCGATTTTGTGTGTGTGTGTATGAATATGTATATAAACATACATGCACATGTAGATAAACGTGTATAAGTCTGCAAAAAAGAATAGAATCAGCAGCATCATATAAGAGAAAAATTAATCTTTTACATATCACAATGATTACTACTTAGAATCAAAGTATTAATGCAGGGTTGTGATTTTGTGCATATTTTCTACAATAAGATTTTGAATTCTGAAAAACAGATGACAAGAGAAAAAACAAGATGTAGGCAATCCCAGGTATTATACCTAGATTTTGGCAGCTAAGTAGTACAATGGGCAGAGTTCAGGGCTTACAATCAGGAAGACTCATCTTCCTGAATTCAAATCTAACTTCAGATACTTAGTAGCTATATGGGCCAAAGCAAATCACTTAACCCTGTTTGCCTCAGTTTTCTGATCTGTAAAATGAGCAGGAGAAGGAAAATGCAAATTACTTCAGTTTGCCAAGAAAACCCTAAATGGGGTTATGAAGAGCTGGACACGATTAAAAACAACTGACCAACATAGCTGGTTTTACCCTGTTATTATAAGGCAAAAGGTTATTAATTCCTAAGTATAATAATTATTATCACTGAGGGAACAAAATTCTCAATGCATGCACATTAATATTACTTTGTGGAATTTCCTTATTAACATTGAAATTTATTAATTTATTTTATTAATGGGTGTATGAAATAGCAGTTTGAACAATAATATTTGTTGACCAAATAGCAGATTAATACGAACTGGGTCCCACTCTTACTGAAGGCCTAATGTTTTCAATATCTACCCACATAGAAATCCTCCAATTAAATATGAATAGAATCATTAGGGTGAGAGCTCAGTATCTGTGGCCTTAAACTAAAGTAATGAATATGACATACATTTTATTAATTAATTGTTAATTAATTATTAATACATTTTGGTCTAAGGAAGATATATATTTGATGTGGTTTTTTATTACTACTACTAATAGCATTGTTAATAATAATTCACATATAGAATCTTAAGGATTCAACACATTTTCTCCACAATAGTCCTTTAAGGTAGGTGACACAAATATTATTCTCTGTTTTAAAGATTAGGCAACAAGCACAGAAAAGCTAAATGGTGGCCCATAGCTACAAAGTTTTGTAAATGTGAAAGCTAGAACTCAAACCCAAGTTTTAACTTTTACTATGGGTCCCTTCTCCTGCACTGTCCTATCTTTAAGAAACACTGTTCTATAAAGGATGATAGCCTAAGTGAATTAAAGAAACATGGAAAAATGCACCTGTTAGATTTGTAAGTAATGGAAAGATCCAAACAAGAGACAGAAAACGTCATTGGAAATAAAATAAATGACATAAATTATGTATAATTAAAAGGCTTTTGAACAAACAAAATCAATGCTACCATAATTAGAAGGAAAGTAGGAAACTGGGAAAAATTTTACAGGAAGTTTCTCTGCTAAACTCCTCATTTCTCAAATATATAGGGACCGAAGCCAAATTCATGAAAATAAGAGCCATTCCACAATTGACAAATGGTCAAAGGATATAAAAAGGCATTTTTCAGAAGAAAAAAAAATCTAAGGGATGAATGATAATATGAAAAAACCCTAAATCACCATTGATTAAAGAAATGCAAATTAAAACAACTCAAAAGTATTATCTCACATCTATTACATTAGCTAACATGACAGATAAAAAGAAAAAGATAATTGCTAAAGGGGAATGTGGGGAAATAGGTATATTAACACAATGTTGGTAGAGTTGTTAATTGGTCCAATCATTCTGGAAAACAATTTGGAACTATGTCCAAAGAGTTATAAAACTACATATCCTTTGACTTTGCAATACCACTATCAAGTTTTTATCCCAAAGACATCAAAAAAAGGGAAAAGGAACTATATTTACCAAAAAATATTTATAGCAACTCTTTTAGTGGTGGAAAAAATTGAAAACTGAGAGAATGGCTTTTGATTGAGAAATGGCTAAATAATTTATGCGTTGTCATGGACTACTGTTGTATTGTAAAAAATGACAAGCAGGATAGTTTTTGAAAAAAATGGGAAAAATATATTAATTGAAGCAAAGTGAAGTGATCAGAACCAGAATAACACTTTACACTATAATAGCAATATTATATAGATGATCAGCTGTGAAAACTTAGTTACCTTTATCAAGAAAATGATCTAAGATAAGATAAGTCCTAAGTACCCAAAATTAAGGATGTTATCTATCTCCAAAGAGAGGTATTATCTACCTCAGGAAAGAATTTATTAATTCTGAATACTGTTGATGCATACTTTTTTCCCTTTCTTTACTTTCTTGCTTTTTTTTTTAATATGGCTAATGTGGAAATATATATTACATGACTTTACATTTATAATCTATATAATATTGCTTGATTTCTCAGTGGGTGGGACTGTGAAGGAGAAAGATAATTTAAAACTCAAATTGAAAACTAAATTTAAAAGAGAATGTTAAAAATTAATTCATTAAAAATAAAGGATAGGATAGGAAGATTAAAAAAAAATTTTAATGAACTTTGACAGATTCAACTCCTTAATGTAAAGTGGGTCAGATGTAAGGCTGACAGTGAATCTAAGCTTTATAGTGCTTTTTCACATCAATATGATAGCCCTTTGCTATGACTAGAACTTTTAAACTTTGAAAGCAATACAAATTTTATCATAAAAAGTCTGCTTTTTACAAAATTTCCAAAATATTGAAAAACTTAAGATTTTGATTTTAAAAAGACCATTACTGCTTTTTTTTAGACTTCAAATAGCTAAGTGACAGTTTCCATTTATTTACAATAAATAGCAAATTCTTCATTGCTTCTATTTGATTTTCTCACATTCAACAGCAAATAATATTAAGTTGTCAAAAAACTTTCATGCAATAAAAACACTTGCATAGGTGTATCTTTGTGCACTCCAACCGTACTGTACCCCAAATTCCCACCTCCCAGGAAAAAAAAAACAAGGAAAAAATAAATTGAGTTTTCTAATAAATACCTAAATAAATTTTAAATGAAATCATGTATTTATTTTAACTCTCTCTCAAAGGTCAACACAGAAACTAATTTAAGCACAGAGTTTTTGATTGACCCAATTTGTAAGATTACCACTGGAATAGTTTCTTGGTGTATTTTCAGTACAATCTATATACTTCTGAAATTTATCTTAGGTCACATTTAGATGAATTTTTAAAAGGCATAAACAAGATATAAGTACCACACTGAACATTTACCAGATGATACTTTATTAATAATGCTGATACTACTATCAAAAATGCCTAGGGGCCTGTAGTATGGGAAAATGACTATTAGGCTCTGCTTTTCTAAGGAGTTTATGCTAAATCTAATATCAGCAACTTTGTGATTGGGGAAATAGACTAGAGTCTTAGTGTCTGTCTCCATTTCTAACTCCTTTAAACAAAAACAAGCTGCTCAACACAACATTTAATCCACACGTCACCTAATCCTGCTTAATACTCCAAAAACTCCGGGTAATATTTGGGAGTTTTTAAATTTAGTAAGAACATCCTGGCCTATTTCAAAGACCTCTTCTCCCACCATTCTGCATACCCCTAATTCCCAATATAATCTATCAATGCCTTTTGAAAAACTGAAAGAAATAAAAGCAAGGGACTCCCACATTAATATAAACTGGTCCCTTGGCATGACAATAACAGATGGTAGTGTAACTCAGAACTAGGTTTACTGAAGGATTCTTCAACAAGAGAGAAGGGAATTTGGGATGATGAAATATATTTCAGTCTCTCTTTTAGAATAAGCCTATATCACAACATTTCTTAATGTATATAACTCCTCCCTATTCTTCACACTGGAGATAGCATGATTGTACATGAATAAACTAAATGTCATAAGATAAAATCATATGGGAAGGGTAAACGTATTTATAGTACATCTTTATATTATTTTATTTGCTTTTATTCAACTTCAAAAATAAATAATAAATCCACTATTGGGAGACATTTCCTTTTTTTTTCAGGAAAGGAAAAGTTTTATCACTATCTTAATCACTTTTACTAAATAGGAAAAAAAAATTCCCCCCTATTTTGTTTACCCTGTGAGGCAGACAGTCTCCAATCATTAGCCTGTTGTCAACAGCGATGCTGGGGTAGATTACTAGTGTGTATTGCTTGTAATGGCAGGTGCATGGCCCTGGGGCTGCCATCTGCTAGGAAGGAAGTATTCTCTTCTAGGATGCTGGAGAGACTGACAGCTAATGTAAACAAAACACTGAGTCATCTATAATAACCAGAGTCCATATAGGAGACTTCTAGGTACTTTTTTCTATAGATACAACATGAGTTTTTATTCATTCACTTGGGTATTTATGTTTTGGCAAAAGCATGCATTTCTAAAAAGAGTATTATTGTTATTGTAATGACTATTATTACTAAAGATTGTTTTTCATGTTAAATTCATATATATTCAACTTGGTTAACAATTTCTCTTTTTTATAAGCATAATGAAAGTATTGATAGAATCATAAATTCACAAATAGATAATGTAGTATAAAAACTGATGTTAGTTAACTATTCTCAGACAAATTAATTTGATTAATTTTCAACTATCCCATTACTGAATGGGTTAATGACTTATGTCTTAGTGAACTATTAGAGGAGTTAGACATGAGGGGTATAAAGTATTTAATTTTAAATAATAAATTAGTCTCGAAGAATAATTCAAAATTTAACAAAATTTTAACAAATTTACAAAATTTACAAAAATTTAGCAGAAAACTGAGCAAAGTTTATCAGTTATTGCATTTACAACCTATGCGTTGTCTACCTAATCCTATTCTAGAAGCTTCTTAGAATTAAACTATGACCTAATAATTGGCTATTTATATTGAGTAAATTACTTAGATGCTTGACAAATTGCCACTTCATTTTTATGTTATATGAGTACTATCAAAATTAGCCATATATACTCTATGCAAAAACTTATTTATTTGACCTCCTAAATTACTGTGGTCTCTTAAAGAAAGTACCCTGTATCCCTATCAAGAAGCAATTCATCCTAGTAGACTGATGGGTTGAGCTTCTACAAATGCATTACTTACTCCAAAGTCTATCCTGAAAGAAATTAAGACATTATTATCATTATATGAGAGTGCAATGCACTATCTTTAATGTATACAAATATTTTAGCCACTAACTTGGACAAATCACATAAATTCTGAGTCTCAGTTTTCTCTGTAAAATGATACTATGTGACATGTTTTTGTTTTTCTACATCTAAATTTTAATGCCTTGATGAAATCATAGAAATCTCAAAGCTCTTCAAATTAATAATCTATTTAAAGTTTTTTGAAAGTTTTAGAAACTTTACCTTTCTCCCATAAATTTTTATATCCTCAAAAACAAATATAAATATGTATGTTTCATACATATATATATGTACACACATATACACATGAACATGAACCTTAGGAAAATTGTGATGTGAATATTACAATACAGTATGAATCCTCTAAGATAACCACAAAAGGTTATCATTTATGGTGAGCATGATATTATAGAAAGAGAAGTAGATTAAAAGTTTGGAGATGAGATTCCATCCTATCTCCATTAGTAGTCTGTCAAACTCCTTGAACCTTAGTTTTCACATCTATAAAATAGATATAATAGATATAATAATATCTGTGACACTCAGGGTTGTTGAGTGTTTTACTGCAAGATAATGGATTTGAGATGGGAAATTTTGAAAATTGCAAAATAATTGGCAATTTTCAAGGTACTGCTATTGAGCAGTTATTTATTAATGTAAAAATTCAGAAATACTATTAATAATTCTTTTGCAAAAAAAGAAAAATCTGAAATTTGTTTGTAGAAATTAGTAAATCTTTCATCACAGCTAAACTCAATCATATACCTTCAAAATCAAAAGACTGATTCTCCAAGAAGTTATTAGACTGATTTTTAAACCTCTGTCATTTAGGGGGCACATTTGCAGATAGATATGAACAGTTTATTTGATGCACTATAAGAGAGAACATCTTTTCCATACATAAACTTTAAGATTATGCAATAAAACTCTGTAATATAATTGACTATTAGCATAAGCTTTGGGATAACTGTTCATATGATAATGAAATAAATTATCATGACAGATACATTTGCTTTAAAATAAAATTTCAAGTTTAAAAAATAACCTATGCCTATTTGTTCAAGCATTTTTATTTATGAGCTTGATAAACTTGTCACTTTGAATTTGTTTTTATAATAGAGCAAAAACTCCTTCTTTGCCCATGAGATTGTTGTTGTTTTTTTATTTATGTAAGTCAAGTATGTTCACATGAGGCTAGGTATATGTAAATATCAATTTAAAATAATAGTTTCTAGAAAATTTATAATGAATTTTGTTAATTTAAAATCCTTAAATGAATCAGTGGCTCGGGGGAGTAAATACAGTCTATGAAGCTGGCCTTAAATTCAGAAAGATTTGGGTTCAAGTTCAGTTTCTGATTCATAACTGTTATGTGACCCTGAGAAAATTATTTAACCTGTTTGTATTCTAGGCAATCCTTAAGACTATAAATTGAAGAATAGGTGCCAATCTGCAATGTAAACAGAAGTTTCCTCATCTAAATTTTCCCTACCTCTGTAAAATCATGTCAAGCTCCTATTCCTTTCTAAATGATTCCATATAGATATTGGCCATTTTGGAAGATGCTATATTTGCAAATGACAGCAAAAGAAATTGTTTACCTGAGAAATGAATTTTGAAGAAGAATATCTTGTTCAATTTATCTAATACTGATAAAATGGAAAAATAAATGTAGCTCACTTTTAAAAGTTTATGATTATCAAAATATACACAAAAGCATTTATATACAGATCACAATATTCTAAAATTTAATAAATCTAAATTTAAGGGTTGGCCAGTCAAAAATTATAACTCATTCTAGTTCCCATAGAAAGCACCTGAATTATACAAAATAACATTTTCCCAAGTTAAAGCAAAAGAAGTGAGAATGACCAAACTGAACATCAAGTGGGAAAGTACATGACATTCTGCCTTATTTTCCTGCAATAGTCTAATATAATGAAAGCCTCAAAGTTAATAAGTGTGACAAGCTTTAATTATCTAACATTTTCTCTTTTGGATGGTGGGAAGGAAAGCCTAGTGCATAAAATATTCTCCAAATCTTTTTTCTGTCTAAACATACATTCCTATATGTATTTTACTTAATCAAGTCAATGTTACTCTTTGTAGCTATCTTGAAAGAAATCAAGTAATCAGAAGCAACGATCAACCTAACCATTTCCTCTGCCTTAAGCAACAACTCTGCTGTTTCACTTTAGAACAAACCTACCCTTCAACTTTGTCTACAAGAATTTATCTTAAGTGGTTCAGAGTTACCGACAATCTTTAAATGAACATTCAAACTAAATATAACTTAAAATACAAAGAAAAAGAGGAACATTGATGTCCAGCATTCCCTCCCCCTTTGTATTTTAGGTGGTATTAGTTTTATTTTTTAATAATATGTAAATTAAAGCTCAAAGCAGAAACTGTTGAGGGTTTTCCCCTGCAAAATGTTATGTTTCTTTTATATCTTGAGTTAAATTTTGCTTTTTAAGCTGTCAGTTTACAAATTCATGATACTTTTAATTTCAAAAACTTTGTTAGTTTCAATCAGAAGCACACATTATTTTTAGTGTTGTCTACTACAGAAATTCTGCACAGAATTCTATTCATAAACTAACTAGCATCTAGCTGGAGAATGTGCCTAGGAGGGTGGACCTACAAAAGCTTTTTTTACCCTGAATGATTTTTTTTCCCTCCAAACTCTGTTTGGTAATGTAGATAAAAGACTAAAGTTACATTTTCCCTTAGGTTTAAGGTGAAACTGTAACACTTGATTCTGTGCTTAAAAAAAAAAAAAAAAGGCAAAAACTCCCTATAGTTGCCAAATCTGATACCAAAAGTTAACTAATTCTTGGAACTATGTTTCTGTGGAAAATGCATTAGTGGGTATTTTAACAGAAAAACCATTATGCTTTGCTATGGCTGAAAAACTGTGACCTTGTTTTAGGTTTTTCTTAAAAATAACAACAGAAGTCTGGATTAATGGTAATAAAATATTTTTAAAAACTCAATTTTCAATTAAAACAGAATTTGGAAAGAAGGTGATAGTAAAATGTTGATATATTGCTACATTGTTGTAAAATCAAAGAGCACAGCATTACAAGTCAAAACACGGTCTATAGAGGGACCAATCTCATTTAATCAGACTAAAAGAATGAAATACCAAAGTGAACAAAGAATAATGGAGGCAAAGCAAAGTCTTTGAGGATCTGGTTATTGTTGTTCTAATGTATCTCAAGTAATAACAGCTTGGACTGCCACTAGTAAAACAAATGTATATTTTTCCTTAAACACAAACTGCCACTGCTAAAACAATGTATGATTTAACATACACACTCATCTGGAAAGCCTCTTTTTAAATATGAAGTAATTATAAAGAAAAATTGAAATAAAAACAAGTTTTTAGGTAACTCCAAGAGTAAGAAATAGTTTTCTTAATGATCTATTTTGAAACACTACATTAGAACACTAATGTATATTTTAGAATGCTAATGGTATCTTTAAATGTCCAAGTTGAATTAAAACAATTGAAAAAATACTAATGTCTGAAGCTTTAGTGCCTTAAAATACATAAAACACCCATTTTTTATGAATAGCTTTGTCACATATATATTATTTCCTCATTTGAAAAACTAAATACAGAACTCAAAAGATTATAAATCTATCTCTCTACATATGTAAATATATGTATATACATACATCCACATACAGGAATTATGCAATTATATATAAATATACATATAATTATACAAAAAACTGGTACAATTTTTTAAAAAAGCAAACAATTTTACAGGTTTAAAAATATATTTTATATCTGTGAAACTGTGCTTATTAAATATATTTATATATATATATATGTATATATATATATATATATATATATATATATATATATATATATATATATACACATACCAGTTCCTTGTATATTTGTGAATTCCTGATAAAGAGTGTGTGTGTGTGTGTTGTGTGTGTATATATTTAAATAAGTAGAAGTAGCAATATAATTTTTGGATTGATGACCTACCTTTCTCTGGAAGAATTCTAAAATGTCCTGATATTTTTTATCTATCTCCTTTACCCTCACCACTGTGTCTATGAGATAGTTAAAAGAAGGGAAATTATTATCCTTATTCTGCAGATGGAGAAACTGAGAAATTTGAGGGATTAAGTAGTTTCCCTAAGGTCACACAGTGATTCAGTAACAGAGCAGGAACTAGAAACCTGGCTTCCTGATACTTAATTCAGTGTTCTATGGAACAGATTATGTGCCTACTATGAAGTACTATTTTAGTAAAGGCTTTCCTTTCAATAAAGGAAACAGAGCCAGTCATGTGACTTTCATTCAAGAAAGGGTACATGTGTTTTCATTAGCACCTTACTTGTCTACTCCTGGGAATGGAATAGGAACTCTATACCAGTATTATCTTGTTATGACAAGAGCTAGCCAACTAAACCAACGGGAAAAAATGAAAGGTTATTTGGTTTGTCAACTAAGCTCATTATACTTCTGAAAGTGTTCAAGTGCTTTGATATTTCAGTAAGTACAACTTCCTCTTAAATGTAAATAAAGTAGTGCCTTTATTGTTCCCCTGCAAGCATTTCTTTCATACCAAAGTTACTCAACCATTGGTTTTAAAATTATCATGTGATTATATTCGTTTTCAAATAAATTTTAGACAAATCCACCTGGCAAAGGGAGATGGATATTATTTTAAGCAGCATTTCTCTTCAAATTTGTTTTAGAATAGGTAAATAAATCTTATAATGAAAATCCCGTCTAAGAATATAAGAAATTAAAATACTATTTTTCTTAATAGGTAGTATAGGCCAGTGTACAAGTTTTGCTACACTTGGTTGTCAAGTTTACACAAATCAGAAGTTTTTTTTTTTTTAATGGTAACAAATGACTCAATTAAAAAGCCAAATGGATAAAAGAATGAAAATAAGTATTCCTACACACACATACAAAAGGTGAGTAATCTTTATTTCATTTTTTGTTTTAAATAATTACATTATATTCGTACTTTATTTTCATTGATAATACTTTTTAAAGACTGCCTACCTAAAGCTTTTGACAGAGAACTTTGGTGATCCAGTAAAAGTCCACTGCAAACATAAGCAAACAATAATACACACCCTTTTGCTACCACTTAAATAAACAGTAAATAGGATATAACTAGCACCAAGGTATTTTTCTTCAATCAATACTGTTTGTCCATATCCAAAACAGTTGTTCTGCACAAATATTAAACACTTCCAAGAATTGAGGCTAGTATCAGATATGATCAAGGGTCCTCCTTCCTCTAGTTTCAATGTAAAAGATCATTTTTTTTCCTGAATTCTATTACTGAAATTCTATAAATCATCTCTTAAGAGGCATTTTGCTGTTATGACTTTTTATGTAAAATCACCGGAAACACATTTTCCGTATGGATATGTAACTCTAATCAATTCAGAGGCTTATTCTATGAATTTGTAAATGCTAATGGTCTAGCTCAATAGAGTACTACTTACGGATTACATTAATAATGAAAGATGATACATTTCCACTTTTCAAATCTAGTATTCTTTGTTACAAGTTAGTTCACTTTAGATTCATTTAATATAAAGCTTTCTTTTTTCCTTATCTTGATATCAACTAACCTATTTCTAAATGGGGCATCCAATGGATGCATACACAAATAGTTCAGAAAATTACCAGCCAAAATAACTATCTCTGTTCAGTCATGAAGGATACAAAATACATAGCATTCTGACTTCATGCTGAGAGACAGAGACAGAGACAGAGACAGACATTGCAGTAGGAAAACTTTATTCAAAATCGGCTATGCTTGGTCCCCGAACACACAGTATCAGACTATTTACCATTTTTATTAACCCTAAGAGGGTACTGTATCATAAATGAATCATGTTTCGGAATTAAATTTACTTTATCAGGCAGCTCTCAAGCCCTATAGCAGTGAGCACTCAATGAACAGATTCCAGCTCTAATACCTCCTATAAATATGAGGCAGAAACCAACAGCCAGGGCCTCACCTGAATCCAGTCCAGGTTTTTATTACCCTGCTCCTCCCCTTTAGGGACAGGCCGGAAACAGTAAAAGCTATCAGGTCCTCAGCTTGTGTGTGTTTGTTCTGTTTTTGTCTTTTTAGCTAGAATCAGGTCTGGGCAAAATTGTTGCTTTTACAGTTTGCTGTGTCAAATATACATACTAACAAATACACTTTACTTCTGATGGTCTACTGATAGAAGGTATGCAAATTTTCAGCTAACCCTTTCACTCCTCTGGAAAAGTTTGTAAAACTACCTAGAATATTTCTTTGATAACAATGTACAACAAAATGACCTTCAGTGGATGGACAATATTTATAGGAAAAAGTCTAACATGTCAACTTTATTTGAGTTTCATTAGTCTGCACAAGTCATTATTCTTTTTTAATTATTGTGGCACTTACCTTTTGGTCTTATTTCCAAAAGAGGAAATAGCTTTTTCTCTAGAAAACTAACATGGGGGGAGGGGGAAAGAGAAAGTAATTTATGGTTACAGCTAAATATCCTAAAATGCTACTACTGTATTATAAAATGCCTGTTAGAATTAGGCTTTTAAGATGTGTACTCTTTATGGGGAGAAAAAAAGAAAGAGCAAAATGTAATCTAGTGCCAGCCTAAATCATCCAACTCAAATGCTTGCTAGTTGTAACTAGCAAAACAAAACAAAACAAAAAACCCTCATCAATTATAATATTCAGTTGATCCTGTTCAAGCTTCCCTATCGTCCTAACTAACCCTAAAAGAAGCCTCTAAAGCACCTCAGCAAAAGAACAACTAGGAAATTAAAGAAGAAATCCATCAAATCTCCAACATTTGAATCCTTTTTGTCTTCAAGCTTTGTGTATTTCAGTTCAGCTCCAACATACAAGCCAATTACCATGCCTTCATATTTAGAATGAACTGCCAGCTGCAGTTACACATCACTATTCACAGGCCTTTGAAGAAAATTCCCAGAACAATGAAGAACACTCACACAACTATTACTGACAAAACCCATGTTTTTGTTTCACATTCTGTGCTTCTTGTAGATTCAGTAAAGTTCGTCCACACCAGATAAAGATAATTTGACTAGTAGAAAGTATCATTTAGTTTCGGCATAAAAGTTTAATTAAATTAATAATTATTTGATAGGCTAATTAATTATTTGTCTCTACACTCAGGGGAATGGTCGATAATTTTCTAAAAGAATTTTTTCTGTACTTTATTTTCAAAAATACAAACCAAATTAAAAAAAAAAACTTTTAACAACATTTAAAAACATTATATTCAAGAGTACTGCTAAGGAAAAGGTGAAAACAGGAAGAATTCTAAGCAAAATCTAGACCTTCCCAATAATATTCTAGAAAATAAAAGGATAAACTATTCTGTTTAAAACTGCCTTTTTTTGGCTTGATTCAAAGAAAGGTTCACAGTGTTAAGAGATTGGATCTTTCAATCTGTGAGGAGGGTTGGGGGGGGAGGGTTAAGAGAAATAACCTGGATAAAAAAATGAAAGTATCCCTGTTTTTAAGCCTCCTTCACATTAACTGTTTTACTGGATCTTGAGATGGCCTTACTTTGGCAGAAAAACCCATACAGAAGTGCAAAGTAAAACAAACCAGGATTAATTTAGGGCTTTTGTTAATTAGGTCAAGTTATTAAAGATAAGAAAGAGTGAATTTCAAGAAGAGCTGGTCCCTCACATCTGTCTGTTGGGGCTTCTCCCACTTTGCACCCAATTACAAAGAAAAGATGGTCTCACCTTTCACAGCTGTAGCTTCCTTCAGGTGATGGGACATAAAGTCAATGCTAGCATAGGTGTTGGCTGTAGGTAATGGTCCAGAGCCTGGCCCCACACAACCACCTGTATTGCTGCCATTTCCACCACTGATGAGCCCACTGAGGCCACGGGTCCGGGTCCAGGTACTCTTGTCTCCAGACTGTTGCTGCTGCTGTAACAATAGACCAGCTTCATCTCTAACATCAATGGCAATGTAGTTGAGACCATTCTGGAAGCCAGCTGATGTCTCCCGACACATAGGAGATCCACTGCTTCCAGGGCAACCAACTAATGCTCCAGGTTGGTTTTGTGCCCACCTTGGCTGCTGGGGCTGAGGTGGCAAAGGGAGCGATGGCTGCCGAAGATGAGGAGATGTAGATGGCTCTTCTTCACCTCCTCCAAGACTCTCACCACCACTGCCATTGGGTCCTTCGCTACTTTTCCTGAGAGAGACATTTTCCACAGAGGCCGAGTTGTGGCGCTTAGGATTATGTGCGAAGGAAGGGGATACAGGAGTCACAGTAGTGGTCGAGGAGAAGGTTTCCGAGCTGTGGCGTCGGCGGCCACCCTGTGGGTCAGCACGGATGACCTTGGCACCCCGGTGTGGGTCTGGAGGTGGGCTGGCCAATAGAAAGGCCTCTACACCAGACACCTGCTCCATCAAACTCAGCCGCTTCACACCAGATGTAGGGCTGGTCACCCGGGCACTTTCTGGCTTCGGAGGTGCTGCAATGGGTTGTGGTGGAGTGGCAGCTATGCCGAAGGCCATCTCGGTGTAGTCACCACTATCCCCTGTCTCAGGGGGACATGAGGGGGAGGAGGCAGAAACAGGGGCTGGGTGGCAGGTAGAAGAAGCTGGAGGCAGACGATACAGTTCTCCTGGTGGTGGTGGAGGTGGTAGTTGCTGCTGCTGCTGTGAGGAGGAAGTAGAGGAGGAGGCAGGCGGTGTTGGCAGTGGTGGGCAAGGGGAGGAGGCCTCAGGGGACATCAAGGCATCCAAGGAGCCTACAGAGCCACCACCCTCAGTGCCAGATTTGGGTGACTTGGGTGAGCCAAAGCCAAGGTTCATATAGTCAGAGAGGGGAGAACGCCTCCGGCTGTCACCACTAGTGCCAGGGGTACCTGAACCCATTGAAGAGGCAGGGCTGCTAGCTGAGAGTAATGATGATGATGAGGCTGCTGAAGTCAGCAAGGGAGGTGGAGGTGGTGAAAGGTGGGCTCCAGATTCACTAAAGTCAATGTTGATGTACTCACCTGGGCTTTTAGGCTCAGGTGGCAGTGGGTACTCATGCATGCTAGGTAGGGTTCTAAGTCCCTCCAGGGACAGCCGGGTTGGCCGGACTGCTCTGCAACGCTGAATGAGGAAATTCTCTGGCCTGTTGTTGTTGCCACTGCTGCTGCCACTCTGCCTAACTGTTGAAGGCACTAGGTGGTGAGATTGGGAATGGCTGCCCCCATTAGACACAAAAGGCCTGGTGGACTCGGTGCAGGGTGTAGCTGTGGTGGGCAGTGGCTGTAGTCTTGGCTGCTCCTGCTCCTCTTCCACAATCCTCCTCCCCACTGGAGAATTCATGAATACATACTGGTCACTATCCCCATTTCGAGGACAGGGTGTTTTGTAGGAACGGGGCAGTGAACTGTAACAGCAGCCTGGGACTCCTTTGGGTGGCTCTCCACCACCAGGCAATGGGACTGAGTCATAGAAGAAGTCAGGTGGTGTGAGAGAAGCTCCAGCATCACTAGGGGACATGTTAAGGTAATCCCCATTGGGAAGTAGCTTGCCCTCAGAGCTTTCCACTGAGAGCTTGGAACCACACCACATCCGCATGTACCCACTGTCCTCAGGAGAGCTTTCAGCTGGAGAACTGGTCTTGTAACTGCTGCCATTCAGTGGAGAGCCCCTACCACATGTTGCTGATGAGGCTGCCTGGGATGCTGCACCTGCAGCAAGGGAGGCTACTGCCATCCGTGGTTGTAGTATTTGTTTGGGAGCAGAGACACTAGTGGGACTCATGGGCATATAGTCATCGCTTTTGCAGCTTCCAATGCTGCCCCCTGTCATTGGGGCCACTCCAGGAGTCATGGGCATGTAGCCATCATCTGCTCCAAGATTACTGCTGGAGCTCCGATGGGAGCCAATCTCAATGTCCCCATAGTCCTCTGGGTATGGGTTATAGGTCACTTTGGGAGATGAGGCTGGGTAAAGGCGGCTTGAGCTGCCTGCAAAACTTGCCCGCATCAGAGTATATTCATCAAGGGAGGCAGAGGACACTTGGGGCACTGCCCGTTGGCGAGCAGGTGTGGTCAGAGAGTAAGTCCTCTTTCTGTGACCTTTGTCCAAGTCTGTGGCCCCCTCCCCAGATACCCTTCGGTAGGTTCGGCCACCTAAACTCAGGGGCCTCTCCATGGTCATGTATCCATATAGTTCAGTTCCACTGCCATCTCTTGCTGGGGGGGTCTCAGCTATGGATTCAGGAGTGTTGCTTCGGTTGCTGCAAAAAGCCCGGAGGTCCCCAGGGCTAGAGCCATATTCGTCCAAGGACATGAAGCCTGGGTCACTGGGGGAGCCAGAAGCAGAAGCACTGCCACTAGAGGGCCGCTGGCCCTGGTGGTGATGAAGTTGATGTGGATGTGGATGCTGTCCTTGAGGCAAGGAGTAAGAAGCTGAGCCATGCCCGCTGCTGGACGAGAGGCTGCCAGGGCTGGTGGCAGACGGAGGGGAATGGGATACGGGCATAGACATGGATCTGCTGTGTTGCAGGGGGCCCCCTGCAGGGGCTAACATCATCTTACTAGGTCGCATGGAGGCGCTGCAGCTGCTGCTCAGAGTATGGGACCTGCTTAGAGGAGTCCTCACCGGGCCGGGACTCATGGGGCTGCCGGCCACTGAAACCGGCCTGCAACTCACCCCTCCGCCCCCGCTGCTGCCATCCCCCTCGCTGGCTGTGCGTACCCGACAAGAGCTACATTTCCCAGCTCCTGGGGCCTGAGTCGCAATGGGAGCACCGGAGGCAGGAGGCGTGGCGGCCAGACTGTCGGTCCGGGATCGGCGAAGGAGCCCGGTCTGGCTGGGGGGCAGGTTGACCAGATGGTGGTGGTGACGCCGGGTGCCTGGGACGCTGATAGGGTGGGTGGAAGAGGAGCCAGAGGACTGGCTCTTACTGCGGGGACGGAATTCGAACAGCTCCTTCAGGGCTTTCATGGCCTCCAGGATGGTTTCGTGGATGTTCTGGGCCACCACAGAGTCATCCGCCTGCATCCACAGCTCGCCAGGACCTGTGGACGCAGAGCGCCCTACCTCGATGAAGAAGAAGCTGTCTGAGTGGCCGCAGCGTCGGATGTTCATTAGCTGCAGAGTGACCGACGGCACCTCGCAGTTGAGCTTCACAAAACCGATGGTGCGCGCGGAAAGGCAGAGCCGGTACACCCCTGTCAGGTTCTTGCTCTGTCCCAGCCCTTTGGGTTTCAGGTTTACCTGCCAGACCTCCCGGTAAGCAGCGGTGGCCGGGGTGATCAGCCCGTAATGGAGATCCTCGGCCGCTGCCCCAAAGGAGCCGCTGCCGCCCGAACCCGGCAGGGAGGCGCTGCAGGATGAGGCGCTGGCCGATGAAGCGCCGGACGAGAGGCAGTGAGGGTAGAGAGAGCTCGAGTCGTAGGCAGCTTTGCCCTCATTGAGCAGGTCCGTGAGCGCCCGGTACCAGCCCTCCTGCTCCTGCTCATTTTCGGCTGCCACAGCGAAGTACTCGTCCTTGGTGTAGAGGGCGATCAGATACTTGTGCTTGGCGTCTGCCCGCTTGTTGATGTTGAGGCAGGAGTCTAAGGCGATCACCCTTTTCGGGGCCCCTGACTTGTTCTTCCACTTTTTCTCATTCTCGTAGTACTCCAGCCTCGCGGGCAGGGGTGGCTGTCCTCCGGACCCCCCACCGCCCTGCTCTTCACTGCCGCTCCCGGGGCCCCGGAGTACGAAAAAGCGTTTATGCCCATGTTTTTGCTTCCTCAGGTAGCCACACTTCCTCACGCTGTGGTTGTTGTTGTTGTTGTTGTTGTTGAGGTTGGTGCTGCCGCCTCCACTGCCGCCGCCGCCGCCGCCGCCGCCTCCGTTGGAGGAATTCGCCGGGGTCAGGAGCCCGTTTAGTGGCGGGCTGGCCATCCTCCCGGGAGGGTACAGTCCTGACCTCCCCAATCCAGTCGCGAAGGCAACAGGGGGAGGGGAAAGGGGGAAAGCAGAGGGAGGGGTGAATTGGGGAGGGGAAGTGATTTGGGGATGGGTGGTTAGGGATGGCTTCCCTTCTCAAATGAAAGCGTCTCTTTCCCCAAAGGTTAAAAAAAAAAAAAATCTAAAGATGAGCCAAGCAGGCTTCCCTTGGATGCTCGGTTATCTCCGGTGGTCCGGCCGGATGATGCACAGATCACAGTCCACTCCCGCCCCCACCTTCTCCAACTTCCCGCGGCTCCTCTCTCTCCAGTGTCTCTGGCTGCCCTAAAAAGCACCCTGTAACCCCAGTCTTTGGACTGCAGCCTCCTTCACTGCTTCGGCTGTTCCCGGATCCGGGTTATGCCGCTGCACTTGTCCCTGCTGCCTGGGCTGCAACCACTGCCGCCACCGCCACCGCGGTTGCCGCTGCCTCTCTGCTCTCGAAGCTGCTTCGGTGAGCTGCGAATCCCTCGGCGTGGCTTGGGGTTGCTGCCTCTGCTACTGCTACTGGTGCTACTGCCGCCGCCAACGGCGACTCCTGCCTGTCTCGGTCCCAGTTGAACAGTGAGTAACACATCGCGCACTGAGTGACTGAACTAAAGAGCAAAACAACATGTGACTCTGCGTTACGCAGGCACACACACGAGCGCAGGGTGAGGGGGGAAAGAGGGGGCGAGAGAACCGCACTCCTCCCCCACACGCACCCCGCATTGGGTGCAGCGCCGGGGGACTGACGGCCCTGAGCACCAATTGAGCACCACGCAGAGGAAGTGAGGGGGGGAGAGGAAGACTGGGGGAGAGGGGGAGCTTAGAGGGTGGCGGGAGGAGGGAGAAGGGAGGAGAGAGAAGGCGGGCCCTAAAGCACCCCTCCTTCCCCCCTTCCTTCCCTCTCTCCCTCCTCCTCTCTCTTCTCCTTTCTCCTTCTGTTTCTTTTCCCGCCTATCCCCTCCCCCGCTCTGAGCTTCCCTCCCCTCCCCGCACACACGGTAAAGAGGTGGAGGGACTGGGAAGGGAGGGGGGCGTAGGGTATGGGGGAAATGCCAGCTCTAGTGCCTCATTAATCAGAGGCTTGTTGTTGATGCACGCGAAGGAAATGCCACCCAGGGCGTGAAAAAGGAGAGAGGAGAAGGGGCGGGGAAAGGGGAGCTGGGGGAGGAAGTGGGGGGGGGGGGAGACGAGACGGACCTTTCACTCCAGCTATTGAATATATTAAATTATCCCCACACTTCCGCTGTAAAGGAAATACTGTAAAGCATATACGGGGAGGAGGTAGGGGACTCTTTGGAGATCAAAGCGCAGACACAACTAGCTAATAGGTTCAGGAAGGGGGGTGGGAAGCATCCCCCTAAATAAGCCCCAATGCATCACACACTCAACCCCCGCCCCCACTCCAAATCTGCTGCGTTTCTGGCTTCATGGAATCTTTTCCTTCGAGAAGAAAGGAGATGTGGACGAATTCGGACTTCTTTCTCGGCACCCACCCCCACCTCCCACAGCCCCGTGCCCAAATCCGGAAAAGCAAGCCGTTCTTTAATATAGCGAGAAGTTTATGTTGCCGATGGATATCGGTTTGATGAAAAGGAGAACGTGTGGCGCAGCTCTTGTTTGTTTACGGGTCTAGCGTGGAAGGTCTCTGGGGTCGGGGTGCCCTCACTTTTATTGCGCTCTCAGTATTTTTTTTTTTAAACATTCTCTCCCTCTCTCTCTCCTTTCCCCATGTCTGTAAAGGGTGGCCCTGGAGAGAGCCTGGCTGGCGCTTGTTTACGAACATCAAAATTAGTCACACGGTGAGATGAAGCTCTATAGCAGCTTCATTCCCTTTACGGGAAAGGAGGAGGGGAGCGCGGAGGGTGTGTGTAGGGGGGAAAGAAGAATTCTCATTGTTGAGAAGAACCCCTGAGATACAAGCAAGGGAGGGAAGGGGTGTTGAAAAATCCTAGTTTAGGGTGAAGTATGCTGCGTAAAAACTGTGGGGGGGAAGCCGAATGCGGAGAGGAAAGAGTTTTGAGTCTTGGGATGAAAGCTAAGCTCAGTGGAAACCCCCAGTTTAGGCTGGTTTTAATCAGCCACAAATCTCTCTCAGACCAGACTTCAGACCTTTCTTTTTTACATATGCTTGGGTTGGAGGTGTGTATGGGGGGAGTGCAATGGAGGTAAAGGGTGAGAGGTTGGGAGGGCGGATGTTTGTGGCAGGGGGTGGGGGCAAGATGAAGGAAGAGGGACTGGTCACACAAACATCCCTGTTTTCGAATTTTCTTTTCGGGATGTCATCAGGATCTATTAACTTGTCAGATTGTCATGGAGTTGAGCCCATCTGTTTTGGATATAACAGGAGAAAAAGAATGAGAAGGAACAGCAGCCAGAGAAAAATGCAGTTTCCATAGTGCAGGGATAGGGCGGGCACCAGCAAGAAAACAACATTAGCGAAACTCTGTGTCAGCAGCCGTTTGTTCCTTGACTGCTTAGACCCTATCCCACACGTACACACACTAACAAGGAGCTTTACAGCTAAAAGATCCCCCCCCCAACCCTCAGTTGAACTTAATTTTGTATCCCTGCTTCTAATTTTGGGGATGCATTCTAATTATGGATTTTGCCGATTTCCCCCTCTTTGGTCTTGGACCTGGGATTTCATCTTTTAGAGAACTCCTGAGAAAAGCTCTTCTACCACTACAGCTCAGCAACTGTATTTTTATTTGTTGCCTTAGAGTTGCCACAGAGTACAGAGACGTTTCAGTGACTTAGTCTGGGACACATAGACAGTATGTATATATCTCCAGAAGTGTTGGAATACAGCCTTTTCTGTCTCTAGGTTAGATCTGTATTTATTATGCTAGTCATGATTTTCATACTCAGGGACAAAGTAGGTTCCCTGTAATCCTTTATATTAGAAACAAAGTAAAAGCTGACTTGACAGTACATTTCAGTAAGTTTAATTTGGTTATGGAATCATTGTGAAGATGGAAAGTGAATAATGGCATTGCCCTTTAAAAAAAAAAAAAACCTTTTTGGGGCGTTATTTCTTAAGTGTTTATGTGAAATAACATGAGAGGATAATTTATTAAAGTAATGAGTTTTTATTATCAGAGTATTTAAGTAGTAATTATGATATGGATTTCTTTGATAATTTGTAAAAAAAGAATTTTCAAAATATATTATAATCTTAATTGTCTCTTAAAATAATTTAAAATCTAACATTTAAAAAATCAAATATAATTGTTTAAAAACATTTACATGTTAGTGACCTGAATTTTTAAAAAGACATTTTACAACATTATATTTTACATAGTCATGATTAAAAATAATGTTGCTTAGAAATTTTGATGCAAAATTGTCATGAGGTAAATTCATTTAAATCCCATTCCTTAATCCTTAACTTCTTTATAAAGGCATGATAATATGTAAGGAGGCATGCCATTTTTAAATGTGGATTTCTTGTTTTATTTCTGTATAAGAATTGGTGACTGGATGGAAAAGATGAAGGAAGCAATGTCTATGGACATTCCAAGTTGTTTTTATTTGCTTCCTTTTTATATGTTGTTGCCTTTTATATCAACATATTGTTGCCTAGCAGTTCAGTATATCACTATGTGAAAAACATAGAGGGTATCTTACCTGGAGGTTTGAAGAAAATGTACACTGTTTTAATGGCTTTGTACCAATTCACATTACTTAAGGAAAAACATATGACCTCTTTCCCTTCTTCATAACTTCACCTAGGTTACAAGAAGATGTCACTGGGAGTTAAGGAGTTAACATTTTACCATCACTCTGTAATTTCCTCCGTTTTTATGGTTACACACACACACACACACACACACACACACACACACACCCTCTATTCCCACCTCTACTACCTTCAGATTCTTACTCTACATCAGGATGAATTAAAATATTCTTATGAATCTTCAGCTGTTGGACATATATGATATCAATCTCCTGCCATCCAGGAGAAGTTTCTTGATTGCCTACTTTAGGGCCATTCTAGTTTAAATGTCAATTTTTTTTTTCTTGTTAAGGATCAGTAGCTATTATGGACAGGCATGATGTTTAGATTGGCTGTTGCCTTCTATCTGTTGCCAGGGTCACCAAATTAAGGATAGACAAACTGAGAAAAAGGGTGGAGAATTATCATGTACGTCATTAGCATTGTTTTATACCATCAAGATTACAAATCTCTTGCAAGGAAAAAAAAAAAACTGGTTTTAATTCTGATGCCCTTGAACCTCAAAATATGGGAGGTGTATATTCAACTCATATTAGGAAGTTTATTCTAGGGTGCTGAAGCCAAGAAATTCTGTATTCAGAATTACTCCAATCTTATTCCTCATGTGCTGAAGTATTTTTCTTTCTCTCTTTTTTTTTGGTCAATACATTCTCATTTCTTTTCTGTGAAAATTCCTGGTGAGATCTTTCTCTTTCTTTTATTCTCTCTCTCTCTATCTGTCTCTCTCTGTTTCCTTCTATATCTCTGTCTCCTGTCTGTTTCTGTTTTTCTCACACATGTTATATTTACTAATTTAGGATCTGCTCTACACTTTATTTTTTTTAAACTGTTCTCCCATACTCTTTCAGCAAAAGTCAGCTAATAATTCCTGCCCAAGATGCTTTAAGCTAAAAGACTGAGAACTGTTGAATGGCCTGCTGCCAGCACACAGCCTAGTTGAAAATTTTTCTCAGGCCCTAAGATCTTTAGTTGGCAGTCCCCCCCCCACTCCAACCTTTCTGTAGGATAATAAAGTGCTTATGTCGTGTAGCAAAAGGGGCCCTTCATGCATTTTAGAAATATTTTATTTTAAATAAATCAGTGTTCTTTCTAGAATGATGGTTTTTCCTATAGTTATATTTATTAAGGCAAATAACATGCATCATAATCCCATAATAAGAGAAATCTATATTGAAAAATAAAAAATGGTAGAAAATAATGTTAACATATTTTCTCTCCTTTGCGTTATTTTAGGTATTATTTTATGAATGAAAAGTAAGTAAAAAGAGCATTTATGGTAATTAGAAGGTAAATTTGAATAGTCTAATATCCACTATAGTTTAATCTTAATAGACGTAGGTTGACCATGTTCTACCTGTCTAGGGTTTTAAAATATATAAACACTAAAAATGTTTTTAAAATTTTTGCCTAGAATAAATTTTAGAACACATTTCATTGTCAAAGGTTTTTATTTTTAATCTTTTAAAAATAAGCATTACATTATACTTCTAATAACAGCAGTTAATGGCTTGGTAGAGTAGTTTGTTTTTAAATATCCATTTCTCTGTTGAATGAACTCTGTGCAAGAAAAAAAAGCTTATTCCTCTTGTTCATAATGTGACTCCTGTCCACTTAAACAGCAAGTTTTTTTCTTTACAAATTCCATTTGCTAATATTTTTCAACTGAAATTTCGCAAGAATTTTGTAACATGCTGACTGTACATAAGTGCAACAGTCCAATTTAAATGATAGACTACTGTTCTTTAGGATAATCTACAATTTAAGACATTTGAATATATATGTATATATTAACATATATATGTTAAATTCAGATTCTGTACATATATATGTATATATATATATATATATATACATATATATGTACAGAATCTGAATTTAACAATGGAACAGAAAAACAAATGCCTTTAAAATTTTATATTTCCAAAATTTATATAAAATGTTATTGTACTTAATATATGTACATGCTTGTCCAAACTGAAATGACTTATTTGGATAATGCTCTATTCTGAAAATATATAGAATTCGATAGATTGAATTTTCAAAAAATTATAAATTCCAAATTGTTACCCATTTATTTTGCTGTAAAGTTAATATTACTGAGTGTTTGGGGCTATTCTAACAAAGTATAGTAAATGCAATTGATTTTAAGTAAATATCAACACATACCTAGTAAAAGAAGAATTACAATTTAGAACTGGAGCCACCTTAATGCGGAAATGGTGCATTTTTTTGTCTTTTGATTTCTTAACCTGTGAGAGAACCAATCCTATGCCATATAAGAATTATTTTAAAAAATAAAATAAAATAAAAAAAGAACCTGCTGCTAGCAGCCAATTCTAGGGCTTTCCTAAAGTCCTTCAATGTTCAATGATTGATGTGAAAATTAAACATTTGAGTCTGAATTACATTAGTGAATCATCATAACATGGGAGTTTTCTCCTTGGAACATCTCTTTTCCTTTGAATACATGTCCTCTGTAATATAATAGGCTCATGTCTTGCATGACCGAATTGATGCCTTGTATACTGCTTGCTGTTTGTGGCTCCTGCTGCTGAGTATAAAACTGCCTCTTTTCTAGTCAGAGCGGAACAAAATTGTCTGCCTCTCAATCTTAAGATCATCAGTAGCAAATAAAATGAAATATGTCTCCAAAGTGACATAACTATATTTTTTAGAGGAGAGTGGTGGTGGTAGTGGTGGTGGTGGTGTGTGTTTGTGGTGGGATAAGCAATGATGATCATCTAGGACTTAGGGTATAGTGGAATATATTTCAGACATTACCAAAAGGAAAGATCAGCATGTAGGTCTTTGAACAATTTATTTTTGTGAGTGGCAGAATTCTTACTGATTTTACATTCAGTAGATTGCTTATGAGAGAGAGAATAAGACACAAACAACCCTTCTACTTGTTAGAAGTTTCATTGTGTTATTGAACTATATTATAACTGGAAACCTTTTACTTTTCTGTAGTTGTTCATGTACTGTTCTAAGCTTTCCTTATTAGACTGTTTTCAAGAGTTGTTTTGAAATTCAACACAAAGATAACAGAGGAAACGTGATCCACTCTTGTGAATGCTGCCACCAACTGGTAAAATTTCTTTCAATGCCAGATTCAGCACTAGCATTTTTGTTATATCAGCATCTAGTATAGAAAGTTGATTAAATAAACATTTGTACATTTTTCTGAAACAAATTGAGTCAAAAATAATATTTTCTGACAGTGATCAGGGGAAAAAATGAAGTGTACAAAATCTGTAAGTAAAAAAATCATATTCATGAATTAATATTCACACTTTTCAATTTGTTTATTATTAATTACTCAAAAAAGTAATAACCAAAAAAGATTTATAATTTTGAAAAACTTGTTTTGGAGAAATATTTAATGAAACACTATAGATATTCTTCACAAGAAATATTATTTAAAAATGATGAAATTTAAGAACTCTGTTAATAAAAATACACATTTATCTTATGTTTATGATTAAATTTTATGAATTTCTTGTTTAACTAAGAAAGTATGACTATATATTTTCTAACATTTTTGATATTTGATCTTTTAAAACTATTTCAAAATATTATTGAATTAATCAAAAGAAACATTTTGAGGTAGTTGGAAAATATTTAAGAAAAGCTTAAGAAAACAAGTTCTTGGTTACTGTCATACAGTAATTTTGAGTAAATAAAATAGCCAAGAATCAGGGAGGCATAACACATTTTAAATCCAAATCTTGAACTTTTCCTCTTGTCTAATTGGATTTGCCTCAATTATTAACCAGTACAAAGAGTGAAGGTCTTCCATTTATTCATTGCTATTACAATTGAGTGTACATGAAGGATGATAGACCAAGTGAAAAACTTGGCTTAATTTGTTACCAAATAATAATAGGGATTGGAGAGAGAGCAAAAATATATCATCTAACTTAAGTTTGGGGGAAAACCTAATGATGTAACAAACTTAGGATTCCAAATTATTTGAGTATTATTGCTTTTCAATTTTTTGATGCCTTGTGCTTTCATTAGAACTTTTGTAATCTTTAAAAAATTGAAATTAATTTTCTTTAGGTAATGCAAAATCATGATATTCACACAAATTTGTGAATCTGAAATTGGTATAATTTGCTTCCAGGCATTTATGCCTGAAGGAATTAGAAAAATTTAATTCACTTAAGCCCCAAATAAGAGGGACCAGAATAGTAGACCTTAAATTTTGATTTTGCTAATTCTTCTTTGCTACCATAAACATTATGGTAGTTTGGTTTGGTTTTTGTTTATTTTTGTTTTTGTTTTTGTTTGTGAGAAATATCTGTCTTGATAAAAAGTGATCCAAGCAATTTTTTTTAATAAATTGAAAACATTGGTAAATTAAATTTTATACTGGAGTGTCTTTTGAATTATTATAAAATCATTAATATGATGTAATTTCCCCCCTAGTCCTTTTCAAAACAAATATTAAAATGAAATAAGCTACTTCTTTAAAACCTGATTAAATTTTTCTGGTTTCACTTTTGTTGTCCTCAACACATTTAAAATTCATATCACATTTAAAAGCAGTATATACCATTTCAAATCTGATACATAAATTCTCACAGTAAAAATTACTATGCAGGTGGTTGGCATTTGGAGTCATTGGATGGTTGCATTATTTATTGGTATATGTGCCTTGTAAAAAAAGGTGAGATGATATTTTATAGCACAAATAGAATCTGTATCTTTTTCACTTCTCACATTTCTTGCCAATAAGATTTCAGTAGGTTCTGTCTCTTAAAAGAAGTTATGAAGTTTTGTAGCGATTAAATATTTAAACAATAAATGCTTATACAGTTATTCAGTATCAAATTTATACTAAATGAAATAAAGAAAGCACATCAGCAACCTGCAGGGAAAGCTTCCAAAACTAATCTTTGATTTCATTTCATTTCAGTATCAAACTAGTATTGCTTGAGAAATAGCTTTTTCTCCCCTATATTTTTCTATAACAGTACTTTCAGACACTTATTTTTTAAAGGAATTCCACATTGTAAGTTTTAAAATAATTTATGGCAATGATTTTCCTTATTTTAAAAGAGTAATGTCAATTTTGAATCTTTTTTTTTGTCTGTTTAAGGAGAATGTTCTCCCTCTTCAAATCCAAGTACTTTCTGCAAAGAACAGATATTTAAATCAAATTACCTATTTAGGAAATTTCCAGATAATGGTTTGATTAAAAGTATAAGGGACAAAACAAGAAATGAGTCCAGTTTTGGTTAGGTAGGAATTGCTGCTGAACAAAATTGGGTTTTCTGGGGAGGGAAAGAAAGAAAAGAAAAGAAATGAGAAACTGCTGATGTCAGAATAATTATTGATTTTCAAAGGAATATTAGACCACTACTCTGTTCCCTCTCCCCTTTCAATTTTAGGATATTTGTTTACTGATGACACTAAACAGAACTATGGTGAAAATATACTTTCTGATGATACATTGTACCTGAGTGTTAAAATAACTTTTAATATTCCTTTTCAGCATCCCCTGATGTGGATTTTTAAAAAATGCTAAATAAAAAATGACAAGTAGAATTCTTTTAAATTACATGTATCAGAGAGCCTATTCCCTTTTATTGTTTCTTAAAACATAATTAAAATGTTTGCCATATGATTTTTTTGTTGTTGCTTTTCATTAGGTGTCTTTTCTTCCACATTCTTAAAGCAAGAGCTTAATTCTCTCACTTTGGATTAATTAGGATCTACAGTTAATTTCATAGTGGAAAAAATAGTTTTATGTCTTCCCTGATTTATTTGCTGAAATAATGTCCCTTGTGATTAGATTGCAATTTTCAAACTTAATAATACATAATAAGATTATTTTAATAATAATAAGGTATGTATATGCCACAAGCACATAGTATACAAATAAGGCACATCAATTTTGAAAAGATCAAGAGGTCTTGAAAGTCAGTACATGTTTTCCAGGTTATTAATTGCTTACAGAGAAATGGTGATAGTAAAAGAAAAAAAGAAAGTTTTCTATTTTCTTTCATGGTAATGAGCTTTAATCAAATACCCTTAGTAATAACATTTCATTTATTTCAAGGTCATTTTTTAGATTGAAGGAAAAAATAGTTGCCTAGATTTCATGAGAACTTTAAAAAAATTAACCTGGAAAATCTATAAATAGAAGAACTGAAATATAAGTGTAAGAAATTTTTCAGCTGTGTATCCTAATGCCACATCCCTACCTATGCAAAAAGAAAGTTTCTGCGTTCACTTAGGTTGTGGAATCTGAGGGGATTTTTGTGATTTATTAATTGTTTAATTACTGATTAGTTATAAGATAATGAAAGTAGTTTAGCTCCTCTTGTTTGCCTTTTCCATCTCATAGGCAATTATAATTCAGTCAAAATAACACTGGAATAAGAATTTGAAGACCTTCTTTAACCAACTTAATTAATTTATTATTACTGTGGCATATAAACATACATGAGCCTTAATTTCCTAAATTTGCAAAATTAATCAGTTAGACTGCTTTCAGAATTCTAGAATTAGTTTGTCACTTTTTATGAACAAGGACTAAGAGAAAAGCTCTATTTTAACTGTGCCTATGGATATTGAATAAAGTGAAATCATAGAATGTAGACCTGGAGGGGACCTTAAAAAATATTTTTTTAGATCCCCTTTCTGTTATTTTAAAATTTGTTTTGTTTTACTGATGACTTTTGTTTTTATATCAAGGATTTGGGGATATATTTCTACAACATCCTTTATAACAAAATAAAAAGTTAATTCCAAGCAATAGTATCTTAAAACAACAAAAAACAAAAAACAGTATTCTCAAATTGTGCCTCCATGATCACCTACACTCTTCCAAAAGTTGAGAGACTTGCTTCATTTTCTCTTTTCTGGAACCAAAATTGGCTATTACTACAACTTCTTAGAACTCAGTTTCCATTTAATACTTTTCATTTATGTCATAGGTATCATTATATTACTTTCTCATGTACTTTAATTTATTATCAGTTCATACTTTTTATTCTTCTCTGAATTTTCATATTTGAAATCGAAGTATTTCCTCCTCACTCTCATATACTATATACCATTCTTATCATGCAATAATATCTTGAATTAATATATACAGTTTGTTCAACTATTCCCCTGTTAAAGAGCATCTACTATTTCTACTTCTGGCTATCAAAAGAAATCCCTTTATGAATGGGATTTCATTCTTTATGAATGAATAAAGTGGTGTATTTTGGATAATTTTTCTTCTATTTTTGATCTTATTTAAATATATGGAATGTAAGAGAATTCATAAATCAAGGGGAATAACCAGTTTTTTCACTTTTGTCACCTTTCCCCCGCCCCCCAATAACTCCAAGATGTATTATCCTCAACTCCTCACTCTTTCTCATATACTATATACAATCATTGCCAATTTATGTTGATTTTTACCTTCAATTGCAACTTCAATTTTATCTGCCTCGAGTTTCTTCCCATTTCAATACATCCTCCAGTCAGCTGTCAAATTAATTTTTGATCATATCATTCCCATATTTAAAGAACTCCAATGGCTCTTTATCATTTCTAGGATCACATAAAATTCCCTGTTTGGCATCCAATGTCCTTTTCTACTCCTCCCTGCTATCTTTCCTTCTTTTTATACCTTACTCCCTCTCACTTATTGTGTCGTCCAGTGACACTGTCATCTTTGCTATTTCTTGCAGAAGACATTCCATCTCCCAGCTCCAAGAATTCTATCTCGCCCTTTATGCCTGGAATTTTTTTCAGCTTCATATCCATGTTCTGGATCCCTGTTTTCTTTATATCCCAGGTAAAATTCCTTCTTTTGCAAGATGCCTTTATTAATTTATCCTTAATGCAAGTGTTTTCTCTTTGCTGGCTATGTCTAATTTATTTGTGTATTTGTAAACAGTTGTTTTCAATTTGTCTATCCCATTAAACTGTGAGCTCCTTAAGAGCCTAGGCTATTTTGTTTGTTTCATTTTCTTTTGTATATACTACCCTAACACTTATCACACAGGTTATTATATAGTGGGCACTTGTTAAATATTTAGTAATTAAGAATCAGATTTATTTCACATAAGGAATTCCTATAGATTGACTTATAGAAGAATCAGGCACTCTTCTTTGAAGCCTATCATTTCTTAAAGCACAATAGTATTCCAATACTTTACCACAACTTTATTTTCAGCCATTCCCCAATTGGTGGGATCCTAGAAAAACATGGCAAGACTTGCACAAAATAATGATGAGCAAAATGAGGACCAAGAGAACATTGTATCCCATAGCAACAATATTATATTAAGAACAACTTTGAATGAGTAAATCATTTTGACCATTAATGTGTGTGTATGTGCGTGTGTGTGTGTTTGTATTCATTGTAAAGGACATATAAAGATGCTTTTGCATCCAGAGAAAAGAACTGATAAACAGAAGTGTATGTAGAATAATCACACACTCAAACATACACACACACATTCATACTTATTTATGTCTAATGATAGCCATCTCTAGGGTGAGAGAAGAAAGAAAAAAGAGTGGGGGGAAGAATTTACATGATTATTATATGTTTAAAAGGAATAGCAAGTTGTACATAATAGATTTGCAGTTTTGTATGTAATAATCTTTTTATCATACTGTTTTACAGAAATGCTTATTTTATTACATAAATTTAAAATTAAAGAAACTCATTCTTTGGGATGCTTAGCTATGAAGAATTATTTTTGTAAATAATTGCCTTGCTTCTAAAGTATATCAAAGATTTGCAAAGAGAAGGGATTTCTCTTTCTTCCACCCTCCACTATGATTAACAATTGCTTATACCCTATTATTTCATTAGGTTGACTTACTCATTCAATTTGCTCCCCTGATCCAGTGATGCCTCTGATCCATTATTCTTACCTAAAACTATGAAATGGGTTAGCAGAAGGAAGGAAAGGATAAACAGATTCAAGGAAAGGGTAGGATCACTTGTTGGAAGATAGCATTAGATTTTCATATGTGCTCCAGTTAATCTTAGAGCAATTTATTATGCAGATAATTGGGAAGAAGTTGCTTTCATTTAGTCTTTTATATAATATGCTTTCAATCTTTCTTATCCAAGAAAACAGACCTAATTCCCCGGCCTTTTCTCCTTTATGGCTTATTGCTTCCTTCTTATGATTCATTTCACTTTTCCCAATAAATAAAAGTGTTAAGTTTGTCTTTAAAATATCAAAATGGATGATGACAGCACCCTTCATAAGAAGATAGAAGATATTAAAACTTGGGGAAAGGATGGTAGCTAAAGACGGACAAAGGGCAATTAGGAAAGGAAGAGCAAAGGCAACATAAATTTTAAAAGAGGAAATAGGAAGCAAGAAGCTAAGATGGAAAAATCAATGAATCGTTAATTGAGAGGTAACTTTGCTAAGTCATTCAGGGAATGGGAACTTTGTAAACTTTCTTTCAGATATAAAATGTTATATAATTGTGGCATGCTTTTTATCAGTAATTTATCCTGTGACTGCCTGGGGACAATAAATAGAAATAAAAATTAACACTACATCTCTGAAATGGCTAATTGTTAGACACATTAACCATTCCACAAATTCTTTTAAATTTCTAACTTGAATGATTTTAATTTCCAGTAATGGTAATTCCATTATCAGGAATTGAACATTTTAATTTAGGCGCTTTCAAAAAGCATACAACTCTTATTTGGGGATCAACCACTGTACCATAATTACCTTGCTGTGAAGACCATTTATGCAAGGTATCTTGGTTTGGACACTGCACTTTTTTGGGGTAAAATTGTGCTATTTGAGTCTTGTTTCATGCCTTTACCTTCTGACTTCACTTCCAACTCTCTTCTCCCTCTAAGTTTGTATTTTTGTATTCTGACCTCCAGCTTTCATATCCTAATGCTATGTTTTGTCCGTATTATCTGTCTAACTTGAAATAGTATATGCTAAATTCAGATGGTTTATTGAAACTCTGATTTTTATCCTCATCTTCTGTAAAAGTTTGACCACACAATAGATATTTTATTCAAGGCTCACTGTGACTGCATATCCCCTTTCTACATGAATTGATCTTTGACCATAATATGTGAAAATTTTCAGTTATTTTGTCTGACAATTTAATTTTCCGCCTTATCCTGACCACCATTGTCTCATAATTTGTTCAACCAACTGATACTCATCATTTTCAAGACTTCTGTTGCATCACTGTGGCTCTTTGGTAATTATGGTGGTGCTGGGTTAACTATAATATAATTCTGGACTTCCCCCCCTCTCAAAAATATGCTAAATGCTTATGTTATTACATTTTTTTCCATTTTCCATTACTTTGTGCTCATGAGGCTCTTATTTTTCTACTAAGTATGGTAACTACAGTTTGGATAAGTTATCAACAAATGTTCAGTGATGCTTAAACTGGGCTTAGCTCACAGCTAGACTTTCTATATATGTGAGTGATTGTATAAAAGTGAGTAAATTATCATTTTAAACTCATGCTTTTGTTTTCTTTTGTATCAATGTTGTAAAGACACATTAAAATGAACCCATAATTTGAGGAGTCTTTTGGTAAAGTACATTCATATATAACAACTGGGGATTTTGTGCCTGTTAGATTTTTTTGGAAGGATTGATTATTTGAAGATCTTCAAATTTTATATAATTTTCACAGTTGACATACAAAATTTAAAAAGATGAAAGAAACTTTTCATAATGTATCTTTATATAATTGTCCTAGTTTCATGAATTCATAAAAGTGATCCATTAAAGGAAAAAAATCAAGAATTTGTTCTTATTGTCAGAATTAGGTATAGAAAATCAATTCTCTTTTTATGTGAATTGTTTAAGGTATGATGTATTCTCACACAGTGGTTTTTATCCATTTAAGGAGGTGTATACAGGTTTGTTTTCTACTCAGTTCTGAATGTTTTTATTCAATCAAGAAAAAATCATTTTAGTTTTGTTTTACAGAGGTAAATATGACTGGTCTCAAATTCATTCTTACACAATAACAAAAAACCCCCTCCTATCTCTTGGTGACTGATTTTTCAATGATGTGTGAAGCTACAATTGTCTATTATGCGCAAAGCTTTTTTTTTTTTTTTTTTTTTTTTAGTTCTTAAATGACTTTTTTGTCTCTTCTGGAAGAGTTGGCTTCCAAAAATTATCATGTTTACATAATCCTACCCATATAAGCCCCTGTTCCTTATAGTTCAAAATAAAAAAGGATAATTAAATAACAAAGTGTTTAAACCTGGTAAATATGATTGTATAGTTAATACTAAATCAATTATCACTAGAATATGAATTCTTAAGATTCAGGGAGAGATTTCAGGAGATTCATGAACAGATCTGGGGAAACCCTCTATTTCAAAATAATTGATTCCCAGAATAAGGGTGATGCTATGAATTTTATGTGAATAAAATACATAGGCCTTTAATTCAATGTGTTTTCTAACTCAGAGGGCATGTTTCCTTCTAGATTTGTGGCTGGCTCTCCAGTGCTTGAGGATTTTAAAGATTTAATTTCAAGTAAATAGAATCTCACTGTATCTTTGAGGTATGCGTCATGCATACATTTGATTGTATCTACTTATTCTTTTTCTATCTACCTCTATTTCTTTATACATATATGAATATATGCTAACCATATGTGTGTGTGTGTGTGTGTGTGTGTGTGTGTATGAATGTATGTATGACCACAGGAAAACCACTCAATCTCTATTTCCCCAGCAGTAATATAAGGATAATGATTTGGTGAGGACCAAATAAAGTTTTACACAATCACAAAAATATAAGTTGTTTTATCTGTGAATTGTGTAGTTATATATGTATAATCAAATACATATATACCTATATTATGTATTGTGTATGTTTATGTATGCACACACATGAACTGAGGTACTAAATGTAGCAGTGATAATAGTGTTGCTAATGATGACAAAAACTCTCAGAGGCATCAGTCTTTGTGCAAAACTTAGCACAGACAAAGTGCTTAACAAACAAATACTTCTGGTTGTTAAGGATGATGATGATGATGATATATCCTAAATTTGATATATTTTTAAAATCAATCAAAAAGCTAATAACCATTTAAAATTTTATTTAGTTTTAAAAATTGTCATTTCTGATAGTGCAAAAATGAACATTTTAAAATAATATTAATTAGAAAAAAGACAGTTGGGAGATTGTAGAATTATTTTGTTCTAAAATAATATAATATATTATTACTTCTTAAGTATAACTATATATGTATATATCCTTAGTGTTTTAATTAAATTTCTTCATAAAGTATCATTAAGATGAATTTTTGCAATTTTTAAAAAACATGTTAAAATATAACTAAATCCCTATATGTATACCTATTTATACAGTTATCATTCTGCACAAGAAAAATCAGATTAAAAAGAAAAAAAAAGGCAAGCAAACATCAAGAAGAGTGAAAATGCTATGTTGTGATACACACTCAGTTTCCACAGTCCTCTCTCTGAGTGTAGATGACTCTCTTCATCACAAGATTATTGGAACTGGCCTCAATCATCTCATTGTTAAAAAAAAAAAAAAGCCACATCTATCAGAATTGATCTTCGTATAATCTTGTTGTTGCCATATACAATAATCTTCTAGTTCTACTCATTTCACTTAGCATTAGTTCATGTGAATTTTTCTAGGCCTCTCTGAAATCATTCTGCTGATCATTTCTTATAGAACAATAACATTCTATAACATTCATATCCCATAAGTTATTCAGCCTTTCTCCAAGTTTCCAATTTCTTGCCACTACAAAAAGAGCTACCACAAACATTTTTGTACAAGTGAGACCTTTCTCTCTTTTATGATCTCTTTGGGATATAAGCTTAGTAGAGCCACTACTAGATCAAAGGGTATGCAGAGTTTGATAGCCCTTTGGTCATGGTTCCAAATTGCCCTCTAGAATGGTTGAATCAGTTCATAACTCCACCAACAATGTATAATATCCCAGGCTTTCCACATCCCCTTCAACATTCATCATTATTTTGTCCTGTCATTTTAGCCAATCTGAAAGGTATGTATTTATGCCACAGAGTTGTCTTAATTTGCATTTAGAATGACTTTTTCATATGACTAGAAATAGTTTCAATTTCTTCATCTGAAAATTGTTTGTTCATATCCTTTGACCATTTATCAATTGGAAAATGGCTTGAATTCTTATAAAATTTGAGTCAAATGAGGCCCTTATCAGAACTCTTGAACATAAAATTTTTCCCCAGTTTATTGCTTTCCTTCTAATCTTGTCTGCATTGGTTTTGTTTGTACAAAACCTTTTTAACTTAATATAATCAAAATTATCTATTTTATGTTGAATATTGTACGTTAGTTCTTTGGCCATAAATTCCTTCCTTCTCCACAGATCTGAGAGGTAAACTATCTTTTGTTTTTCTAATTTTTAGTAATATTTTAAAACAAAAAATGCCAATGGTAAGTTCACCTTTCATTTTGCAGTAATATAAATTGTACTTCAAAATAGCTACCTTGCTTTTAACATGCATTATATTTCCCAATCCAGATATAGCTTTATATGTTGCATAATGAGTAGTTGTTTCTTGATGTGGTTTCCAGAACACATGATTCATTCTTTTAACATTCATTTAATAAATATAATAGTGCCTCCTGTGTTTCAGGTATTGTGCTACACTGTAATGTGTACATAATCCTTGAACACAAGTAGTTTGTAATCATGTAAAGTATGGTCGAAACAAATATTAGAGATTAAATAGAATACTTTAGTCATTAGCTTTTGAGTAGAAAATGTGTTATGATAGATTTGAAAGGTAGAGAAGATATCTAGCATTTCACCTAAAATAATATATTTCATATTCCCTCTTTCACTAGCTTAAGTATAATTTTTGTAGTTCTATTGAAAAGTATATATGAAAAGTAGGGGCAGCTAGGTGGCACAGTAGATAGAGAACCAGCCCTGAAGTTAGGAGGATCTGAGTTCAAATTTGTACTCAGACATTTAACACTTCCCAGCTGTGTGACACTAGGCAAGTCACTTAACCCCAATTGCCTCAGAAAAAAGAAAAAAAACAGAAAAGTATACAAAACACAGTTACAGCATCAGGAGACCTAGAATTCCTCATTTATAAAATGGAGCTAATAATATTCAGCTATCTCATTGAATTAATTTGGGGTAAGTGCTTTTAAAATTATGTGAGACTTTAAATCTTTAACTCAGGAGTTCTTTACCTGGAGTCTTTGAACTTTAAAAAAAAATTTTTATTTTGAGCAATTAGAGAAGAGAAACTCTTCAAGAGAAGAGTTTGGAATTAATAAACATAGCTAGCACAAAATGTAAAAATAAAGCTGAGGCCATCTTAATTGACAGGAAATGATTGGTTACTAAAGTTGGAGTAATTTCTGAATCAGAGTATTGAATCACTTCTGGCAAAGTATTCTAATTTAAGAGTCATGTCTAAACTTATATCCACATACAATCTAAAATTAAAATAAATATACCAGAAAGAGTAAAGGAATGAAAATAGACAACAAAGGGAAAATATGGGAACTTAACAATGAAAATACATTGTAGAAAAATCAGCAGATTGATGAAAATCAACATGAGGCAAAAATCAATAAAAGGATCTAATATAGTGAATAATACTATAGAGCAAAGGAAAATGACAGAACATTTTCTTGTAAAACAGAACATTTTAAAACACATTTAATACAGTCTTAGATATTGACAACAAGATCTTGAAGCAATTCCAGAATCATTTATGAAACAGATAATAAAATTAAAATAAGAAATGAAGATAGCATAAACAAAGGGGGAAAACAAAGCAAATGTTCTCAAAGAAGAAATTAAACAAGAGAGTAGGGCATTTAGAGGAAATGTCAGAGCTCTTCAAAACAGATGCTCTGATAAAGAGAATAATACATTTAGAACACAAAAAATGCAGAACTTAAAGAAAGATCAACTAAACAAAATTGATCAAAGAAAATATATCTTCATAAAATGTGGAAATTAAGGTATAATTTGAATATGTAATCTGTGGTACTTTCAAAAAATTTTGAAACAATAAATAATTATTATATTCTTCATGAAATCATGCAAGAAAAATGATGTACTGGCAAATTACAGATGAAATAGAATCCATAGTAACCTGATAGAGGGAAATTGGAGGTTAAGCATTATTGTGTTCAATTTGGAACTATGCCTAAAGGGCTATCAAACTGTACATATCCTTTGACCCAACAGACCACAAAAAAAAGGAAAAGGACCCACATGTGCAAAAATGTTTGTAGCAGCCCTTTTTGTAGTGGCAAGAAACTAGAAATTGATTGCATGTCCATCAGTTGGAGAATAGCTAAATAAGTTATAGTATATGAATGTTATGGAATATTATTCTATAAGGAATGATCAGCAGGATGATTTCAGAGAGGCCTGGGGAGATTTACATGAACTGATACTAAGTGAAGTGAGTAGAACTAGGAGATCATTGTACATAGCAACAGCAAGATTACATACACAAAGATCAGTTCTGATGGATGTGGCTCTTTTCAGCAGTGAGGTTTTCAAGCCAATTCCAAAGGTCTTGTGATAAAGAGCCATCTACACCCAGAGAGAGGATTGTGGGAACTGAGTGTGGATCACAACATAGTATTTTTATTTTGTTATTGTTGTTGCTATTTGCTTGTATTTTTTCTTCATTCTTTTTCTTTCTCATTTTTTTTCCTTATTGATCTGATTTTTTTCAGGTCATAATAATTGCATCATAATTGTGAAAGTATGTATAGAAGAATTACATATGTTTAACATATATTGGATTACTTAATATCTCAGGAAGGAGGTGGGGAGAAGAGAGGAGGAAATTTTGGAACACAGGTTCTGCAAGGTAATTGAAAGTTATCTATGCATATATTTTGAAAATAAAAAGCTTTAATTAAAAAGTATTGTGTCCAGACTTCAAAACTTCAGTATTAAAATATCAAATCACTTTAGTGTCAATTAACAGTTATTTTAGGGAGGTAGAAAAAAAGTTCTTTACATACCAAGTCAAATCAGTCTAAGACACATATTTACAAAAAACAAAAATAAAAAAAAATGGGAAGATAATATTCCCCAAAATATTCCCCATTGGCTTGCACTCCAAAAATGACATACCTAGCAAAGATGAACTCAATTACCAAAGGAAAAGATAGATTTCCCGCAAAAGGAGAAATTTGTGTCATTTCTTTTTAAAAACTAAGGTAACAACCAAACAATTGAAAAACAAAGTCAAATAGTTGTCAAGGAATGACTAATAAATAAAATCTATATATTCATGCTTTAGGTATAAACAAGTTGATTATGGTTTTTTTTCCTGTCAGAGTATTTATGAGCAAATTTCAAAGGGAGTGATAAAATTATAAAGAATGGGCAAGAATAGAACTGATATTTCTTGGAGTAGAAGCCATTTTCCTCATTAAAGAATATTCAGAATCCTAAAAATATGTAGAGGAGAATATTTTCAGTTGCACAAAAGGAAGTTGTTTAGGAGGGAAATAAGGGATATAGGATGGAGAAATATAGAAATATGTTTCCAGGTTTGGAAAAAAAAAGAAAGAGCTTTGTAATTTTTTTCATCTTTTTTCCTTAACAAGAGGATGAGAGTAGCTAATTGGTACAGTGAATAGAGTACCAGACTTGGAATCAGAAAACTCAATTTCCTGAGTTCAAATCTGGTCTCAGATACTTACTAGCTGTGTGACCCTGGACAAGTCATTTAACCCTGTTTGTTTCAATTTCTTCTTCTATAAAATGAGCTGGAGAAAAAAAAAATTGGCAAGCTTCCAGTATTTCTGCCAAAAACACCTTTAAATGGAAATCACAAAGATTAGAAAACAGGAAAACAATTGAACTGAAACAAGAGGCTTGGGATAGGTTTTAGAAAAGTAAAGAAAATACATTGAGAAAATATTAGGATTGACAGGGATCTAGAGTAGGGTCTTGCCTATGGAGAGGGAGTACTATGGGATTATCATGTATCTTTTCCCCAAAAGTGAATAGAGGCTCAAAGCACTTCCATTATAGAAGTTGGTCATGGAAATTTCAGGATCTGCAATGAATAAGTGAAAATATTGGTTACATTCTAATTTGGTCCTGCAACTCTGACATCAGAGTTTCTTCTATCACAGGACATTATCTGCTTCATGATTTTTTTTTTCAATGAAATTCCCCAAAAGAATGTCTTGTCAAGACAAGAGACACAAAGCCCAAGGAAGTACTAGAGAAACCTACACTGCATTGCCTACACTGGCAAGGTCAGAGGCCTGGTCTTTCACAAAGGTAATTCACATAGGAATGTGTAAGAACAACACCTAAGAATTGGAAATTTGCTTTTATGCTCTAATATCTAGAGTATGTTACAAGGAGAAAAAAGTAAGGGAAAGGATGAAATAAATTAATATTACTTGAAAAATTTTTCACAAATGATTATTATCTAACTAAGCAATTGTATTCTGGAGTCTGAAGGATCTATACTGAAACTTTATATGTGATCAGAAAATAAATAATACAAAAGTGAGAGAAAAGCAGAGAAAAAACTGTCTAAAGAGATAATAATGAATTAGTTGCATAGAAAATGAATGGAAGGATAGGGAGTGTTTACCTAAGGCCATCTGGATTTAAGTGTAAACAAAACAAACTGCAGGGATCAAGTGCTAATTTGAAAGAAGAGAAAAATGAATAAAAACAATTTAATGGGAAGACAACAAAGTTAAAAACCTAAAAAAGGAATACATTGAACTTTCCATTAAAATTAAAGAGAATAGAAAAATGGAAGAGAAAATAAAAGCAAACAGTATGTTAATATAAGAGACACATTAAAAACCTAAAACTACATGCATAACAAAAAGTAAAAGAATAGAATAGAAATCATTATAATTTAGAACCCCCCCAAATAAGTAACTTTTGTGATTTCAGAAAATACAACAATAAAAATTAATAACTCAAAACATATTATATTTAGAGACCTTAAACAATTAAATAGTGGATAGCTACCCACAAAATGCACTTTTACCTTTTTAATAGAAAAGTCAACTAAATGACAAATAGACGTTAAATACTATCACAATAATTAGAGAATATATTAAAGGTCTCCCTCCCCCCCAGTTTTGGATAAATATAACAGAAAAGTCAATAAAAAAGGAGATTTTAAATTGAATAGATTCAAAAGATTTTTTGTTGATTTTTAAAATGAGAAATAATACATACTTCACATGTTAAATGCTAAGAATAGCACATCTTTAAAGGATAAAGCAAAAGCAATGGACAAAGAAATTTTATATTTCTGAAACCATGCTAACAAAATTGAATATGAAAAGATTAATGAGCTGAATGTTTAATAAAATCTAGAAAGGCAATAAGTTTACTCCTAAAAAAAAACACATGTAGAAATTTAAAATCAGATTAAAATGGATAAAAAGTTTTTGACAGAAGGGGGAAGGAGAGTGAGAGTAGTTTCTGGACGTGTGGTTTTATCAGTGATAGTAAATTAAAATTAATGAGGATTAATATTAAGTTTTTGAACATTCCTAGTCTTAGAAACCCCCTAATCCAAAGTTAATTATCTTAACTGAACACACAAGCATTGCCAACTGAGGGCTATTCCAGGGAGAGAGTTGGCTTGATCTTAAAGCCTCCATCATTACTATTATATAATTTTTCTGAATTCAATAGTATTTATTTTTCAAATTACATGTAAAGATAGTTTTCAACATTCATTTTTCTAAGATTTTAGTGACAATTTTTTTTCTTCCTCCTTCTCTTACCTCCCCTGTCCCCAAGACAGCAAGCAATCTGAGATAGGTTATGATTATTTCAAACATATGTTAGTATTAATCAAAAAAATCAATCAAGTTGAACATTTTAAAATTTACAGCACATCAAGGTACTCCAGAAGTGTTGGCTATATTGTCTTTTGTGAGGAAGCAGATGCTATGTAGTGCTTATAGCTTGATCAGACATCAAAGATGCCAAGGTCATCTACTGCATCTTGGGTGATTGCCAAACCTGACTTTTTTTTTCCTTCCACTGGATTTCGATGATGCTGGAAGAGATAGTGAGGCTGATGACTATGCAACTGTGCTTCCATTAAGTCCAATTTACACTGGAATCAAGACATAAATCTGTTAAGTAATTGGTCCTTTTTAAAAACAAATGATGAACAACAGTGGCAACAATTGAGGAATGGCTCTTCTGCTTATGTATTTGAATAGTCTTTAGCTATACTGATACTCTTTATGTACTTTTTTCAAATTTATATAATAAAATATTACCATTGTATATTTTGTGATTCCTCCCTGCTCCCCTCACTGAATAATGAGCTTTTCCCCTGGCCACAGTTAAGAACACTATATCTTTCTAATTAAATAATTTTATATGGACCATATATCCATGTGAAGACTTGGCATATGGTTAAATACATTTGTCTAACCTCAATTTTTACAAGACTGCTTTTCCATTTTCTTGTAGCAGTTTTTTCAAATAGTCCTTAACAAAATTATTGGAACCTAAGGTTTATCTATTAAATTATTATGTTTATTTACTTTTCTGTGTTGCATATTTAGTCTTTTTTTTCTCCTTTGTTCCTCATTCTTTATAAGGAAGATAGTAGTGAGAGAAAGATGAGAAATTTGCCCATTTCTTTTTCTCAGTCTCAGATTATAAAGCCTTTTCCTTCCTTTCCTTTAATCTCCATCTCTGGTCTTCCCTCTCACCTTCCAAAATTAGAGTTTGTTTTCTTTATGAATAATTCTCTGAGTCTATCCTTTCTTTGTAATCCCACTTGTCATGTTTCTTTGTTCCCACTGGTGTCCTGAATGGAATATATTTCTACATCAAACATGGTCCGTGTGTGTGTGTGTGTGTGTGTGTGTGTGTGTGTGTGCGCGTGTGTGTGCGTGTGTATGTGTGTTCAACTGTACTTTGTTTTATGTTTGTGAGCCATTTGATCCTTCATCCTTTCCTCTAGGATTGTATAGTCTTTTTACCTTGATTACATTTTATCTCCTGCTTTGAAAAGTATTTATTATGCTATGATGGGAAAGTCACCAAAGTTTGGAGGCCCCCTAAGAAATTCTCTAAGACTGTAAGTTACAGATGAATTGTAGATATATTTTAATGGTGAAAATTAAAAACTTACATCCATAAAAGCACAAGTCTGAACATGAACAACATAAGAATTTAGGTATTTATGACTTTTTCTTTCTAAGAATCTTATTTAAAATTTATTTTTTCTTCTTTTGCTAATTTGTGTCTTTTGTAATTTGGTAGATTGTAAATCATTTTCTTTAAATTGTACAGTTAGGTAGAGTATGTTGTTAATTTTAAATTTTATTATTCTTTTAAAAATTGAGTTAGCAAATGGTTTATCTATTTCACTAGCATTTTTTAAAAAAAGGAAAACCAGCTAATTTTTGTCTGTTGGTACAATGGATTGGTTGACAAAATCAATTTTTTTGAGAGCAATAACTATTGAAATGAATCACATTTATATGATCATACATCCATGAAAGTATTGAATTATTAATGTATCAATTCAATTTTTTTTCTAGAACTGTGATTTCATTGGTGTAGCCTATTTATTATTTTTGCTGATTTTAAATTTTTGTGCATTGTTTGGGTGATTTAAAAACAAGTCAGGTTTTTTAAACAGTATGTTCAGCTCGATAATCATTTCATTTTTGTATCTTCATAACATGTTTTCAGTGGAATAAATTTTCTTTTGAGGACTACCTTTGCTATGTTCATTGAATATAATTTTTTTTAAAGTAATAAGTAATGGCTTTGGGGCATAGTTCCAAATTGCTTTCCAGAATGTTTGAATAATTCAGTTTTACCAGTGGCACACTAGTATACCTCCTCATCCACAAACAACTCTTCCAGAATTTGTAATTTTTATTTTTTTGGTCATCTTAGCCAATCTGATGAGTGTAAGGTGGTTTGTCAGCATTTGTTTAATTTGTGTCTATCCAATTATTACTGATTTAGGACATTTTAAAAATATGGCTACTGTTAGCAAATCATTGGATCATTTATCAATTGGGAAATGGCTCTTATTATAACTTTTAACTCAGTTTTTTATATAACTTAGGAATAAAGCCTTTATAATAGAAATTTGCTGCAAGGATTTCTCCCTCCATTTTCCTACCTTCTAAAATAATTTTTAGCTATATTGTTTTTGTTTAGTTTAAATTTTATGTATTCAAAATTATCTACTTATCTCCTGTAAAACTCTTTATCTCTTGCTTGATCACATATTATTTCCCTGTCCAAACTGAGAGTTAAGTTCTTCTATGTTCTACTAATATACTTATATTATCTCCATTTATGTATAAATCTTGTAATTATTTTGTGTTTAATTTGCTATACAATGTGAGATAGTGGTCTATATCGAGTTTCTGCCAAAATACTTTCCAGTCTTCCTTTCCCAACAGCTTATTTTTGAGAATTCTTGCCCCAATAGCTGAAATCCTTGGATTTTTTTTAAAAGTAGGCTATTATGCACATTTGCTTCAGTGTATTGTGTGCTCAAATTGTTCCACTAATTATCTTTATCTTTTCACCTAGAATAATTGTTTGGCAATATTATTGGTATGGTACTGAATAAGTAAAAATAGATAGCAGATAGTGTTATCATTTTTATTACATTGGTGTGGCCTACTCATGAACAATTAATATTTCTTGAATTGTGATTTCTGTGTTTTTATGTGTGAAGTTTCTGTTGTAATTATATCCATATAATTCCTGCATATGATTTGGCAGGTAAACTCTTAAATATGTTACACTGTCCATGATTATTTTAACTGGAATCTCTCTTTTTATCTGTTTGCCAGATTTTTTTGACAAAATGCCGAAATATTGATTATTTGTTTATTCTATATCCTGACACTTTGTTGAATTTATTAATTGTTTTGATTAATTATTGTTGTTTCTGCTATTGTTGACTCTAGTGTTGTCAAGTAATGACCATTTCATTTGCAAAATGTTGTAATTTTGTTTCTTCTTTGACTAAGCTTATTCCTTTAATTTCTTTTGCTTGCCTTATTGTCAGAGCTAGCATTTCTAGTACAATATCAAAATAGAAATGGTAATAATGGACATTATCAAAACTTATCAGAAAAACTTCTAGCTTATTCCCATTTCAGATGATGCTCACTTGTGATTTAAGATAGATATTACTTATAATTTTAAGCAAATCTCTATTTTTTTCTGTGCTTTCCAGTGGTTTTAACAGGAATAAGCCTCCTATTATGTCAAATACTTTTTCTGCATCTATTGAGATAATCAAATTTTTGTTGATTTTGTTATTATACTTATAGCTTTCTTAGTAATGAATCTGCCCTGTATTACTGAATGAATCCAGACTAATCATAATGTATGGTCTCCTTATGATATTATAATATTATATAATAAAAAGTATTATATTAAGTTATTACATTACATTATATTATATTATGGTTTTCTTGTTAACAATTTAAATTTTTTGCATCAATATTCATTGAATAAATTGGCTTGAAGTTTTATTTCTGTTTTGATTGTCCTCATTTTAAGTATCAAGACTACAAATTATATCATAGAAGGAAGTTGGTAAGAGCCCATCTTAACCTGTTTTTTTTTTTTCCCCAACATTTTGGAATTTTTTTTTAACATTTGGTAAAATTCACTTGTAAAAGCATCAGATCTTTGGACTTTTTTTCTTAAGGAGTTCATTTGTATCTCATTTCCTTTCTTTTTCTAAGATAGGGCCATTTAAAAATTTAATTGCCTGCTCTTTAAACTGAGCAATTTATATTTTTCTTTATTTTCTTATAACTTTATTTTCTTTCTTCTTTTTTCCTAATCAAGTTAACAAATGGTTTATCTGTTATTTTTTTAAAATAATAGTTACTAGGTTCATTAACTCATCTTTTTCCTTTCAATTTTGTTAACCTTACATTTGATTTTTAGAATTTCTATTTTGTGCTTAAATGGATCTCAGGAATTTATTTATTTGTTTTCTGGCTTCTTTTTTAAGTTTCAATGTCAAATTCAGTAATCTTTTCTTTCTCTTTTTTATTGATGGAAGAGTTTAAAGATATAAATTTTCCTGTAAGTACTACTTTTATGGTACCTAACAAATTTTGGTATGTCTCATTATTAAATTTAACTTTAATAAAATCATTGATTGTTTCTGTAATTTGTTCTTTAATCAACACATTATTTGGGACTAAGTTATTTGCTTTCCAATTAATTTTTAATCAATGTTTTGGAAGCACTTTGTTGAATGTCATCTGTGTTGCATTGTGTTCAATAAAAGATATCAATGATATTTACAATGCTCTAGTACATGGGTTGAATTTGTGAAAGTTCTAGACTCATCTGATAATAGGCATATTTCTCTCTATTCCCACTGAATATTTTCCCAAGGACTATTATATCTAAAATTCTTTCCATGTTCTTAATTTCATTTTTGTCTATTTTTGGTTTAATTTATCTAGGCCTGAGATGAGTAAAATAGGATCCCTGACTGTTATGGTTTTGCTTCTGTCTGTTTCTTCCTATAAATCATTTAACTTTTTCTTAAGAAATTTAAAGTTTATACCAAGAGGTACTTCAAAGACATTTGTTGAATGAATTAATGACTTTGCATCTGGTTGGATGTGGATGGTGAAATAAAAGGAAGATTCAGATAACTTTAAGTTTCCAGTTTGAGTAAATGGAAGAATAGGGTGTCAAAAAACAGGTTTATATTTTGTATAAGAATTTCCAGAGAATTCCAAGTAAATTAATTTCTTGTTTTAAGCCTCTTCTTTTGAACATTGTTTCCTTGATCCCATAGCACATTCACAGCAGATTGTTTCCTTGATTCTACAGCACATTCATCAGAATAAGGTAAGGGAAATAGAATAATCTGCTTTCTTTTAAGAGTATCTACATAGTATTTCACCATCTTTCTATCTGGAATAATCAGGATATCTATACTCATTAACTTTGTGTCTTCTGTACACTCTACTTTTGGTAAAATGTATCAAGTGGTAATTGAACAATTTTACATAATCAGCCTTTTTACTAGATGCAACTATCTTTTTCTAAGAAGCTAGGGAAACCTTCCTAAACTCGAGTTTAAGGATAAGGAAAAATCTTGATCTAACAAGCAAAACATTTTTAAAGGATTTATTTAGAACAAGGTGGTCCTGATCTCATCCTCTATCAGAAAAATTAGATGTTGAGAGATGAAAATCCTTTGTTAAGTTCACCCAGTGGGGTAAATGACATTAGAATCCTGGGGTTTGTTCCAAAAAAAAGGCTAAGAGTATTTGAGCAAAGACCAAGAAGATAGAGACCACCAGTGCTGGAACAGTGCTAATATACAGCAGGACCTTAATAAATGCTTTTTCATTCATTCAGTCTTTTGAATGAGAGATGAATGAACAACTGCCTAAGTGAAAAAGCATTTGTTAACCTGCTATGTGTCCGATTCTGCAACTACAAAGACAAAAGAATGAAACATTCTACTTGCAAGGAGCCGAGAAAATCAGCACCTAGGAGAAGTACCCAATCATCCATATATGGTGGAGGGTCACCCTCTCCCCGCATTTTGGGCAGAGAGAGTTACAGTGACTATTAACAGCAGTGTAAAAGATTTTTTTATGAAATCCTAGATCTAAAGTCTAACGCAGAAGCATCCTCAGAAATGTTCTAGTTCAAGTTCCTCTATTAACAGAGAAGGAAACTGAGGCATAGAGATGTTAACTTATTCAAGATCACATAAACTCTACTCTTCTTTCCTCCTCTTTGGTTCCCTCCCTTCCCCCTTTCTTTTCTTTTTTCCTTCCCCTTCCTTCTGCTTTTCTGCCCCATTTTGCTTGTCTCTTCCTTTTTTCCTGCTTCCTTCCCTACTTTCTTCTTTTTCCTTCTTCTTAAGGCTCTTCTTTCTCCTCCTTTTTCTTCTCTTTCTCTTCCTCCTTTTCTCCTTCTCCTGATTCTTTCCATTCTTTCTTCTTTTTTCTTCTTCTTAAGGGTCCTCTTTTTCCTCTTCCTCCTTTTTCTTCTTTTCTTTATCCTTATCCTTTTTCTCCTCATCCTTCCTTCTTTTCTTTCTTCTTTTCCCTCTTCTTAAGGCTCTCCTTTCTCCTCCTTTTTCTCCTTGTCCTTCTTCCTTCCGTTATTTTTTTCTTTTTCCTTCTTCTTAAGACTCCTCTTTCTTCTTTTCTGCTTTTTCTTTTTCCTCCTTTTCTCCTTGCCCTATATCTTTCCCTTCTTTATTTTTCTTTCTTTCTTAAGGCTCCTCTTTTTCCTCTTCCTTTTTTTCTCCTCCTCCTTTTCTTGCTTGCCCTCCACTTCAGAACTCAGATCCAGGTTCATGTTCTGTTATCCCAATGAATAATGTCATGGAAATGCAGATCTAGACCCTGTCCCTGAAGTCCTGAGTTCCCTTTTCTCTAACTGAGGATAACAGAGTAAAACTTGGAAGCCCAGATACCTGAGTCCTATTTATGAGTTTGTTGCTAACACTGTGATCCTGGGCTAGTACCTTCCTTTCTCTGAGTCCCTATCTCCTCTCCTGTGAATGAGAGAGGGGTATGTGTGTTTTTGTATGTGGGGGGGGGGGGAAGGGGAGGTGGTCCAGAAAGTCTCAAAGGGTTTATCTAGTTCCCAGTTTTTGTGATTTTCCCTAACTCTATCCGCCTGAAAGACTGAGCCTCAGACCACAGATTAGTAAAAATTGGGGATGGGGTTCAACATCTCCTTTTCAAGCTTCTGGGTCATGTGACAGTTCAGGAGAATAATATAAAAAGAAAAAAAAAGTTTTATTTAGCTGGTAAGTATGTAAGTATCAAACAGAAAAAAAAGAATACAGGTTGCAAGAGTAGGACCAATAATAGTTAGAGTCAGCAGACAGATTTCCTATGCTTCTTCCTGTTCTCCCATAGTGAAGTTTATCACTATTCCTAAAATAATGGCAATCAGTGCAAGTTGGGGATCTTAACTAGTCAGAAAATTTCAATGTTCTGTGCTACATTTTTCTGGAGATTTCTCTGGAAACAGCCAAGATAGATCCATGATTCAAGGCCTATTTTACATTTTGAAACCTTGTTTTTCTGAATCTTTTACCAGTGTCCTTTATTTTATAGCTTAGCTTTTCCTTGATCGAAATTAGTTAAATTCTTATTATACTCAGTTTTTAGTACCTCAGTGGTGGGCTGCATCACACAGAATTGGATGGACACAATGAGTGAAGAGAAAGTTGTGGTGAAATTTCTTCAGGCTTAGTTTGCTTCCCAATAGAGCTGCCCTTAGGCTATACTATTTGCTGATTATGTGAAAGACCTGGAGGTGTCTATTTTTTAGCTGGGCCAAATCTTAGCCCTTGAAGGCAATTCTTTTTGTGTTGGCAAAGAATTGGAAATTGTAGAGAATTCCAATCAGAGAATGACTGAACAACTTGTTTTGTATAATTGTGATGGAATATTACTGTGCCATAAGAAATGGTGAGTTCAATGATATAGAAAGGCATAAAAAATGCTTACATGAAATGATGAAAACCAAAGTGTGCTGAACCAAGAGAACATTATATACAGTAACAGCAATTTTGTTTTAAGGCTGTCTTTGAGCAATTAAGTCATTTTGACTATTATAAATACACAAATTAAAAATAAAGGACATATGACATTATTTGCATCCAGAGAAAGAGAAATAGAAGTATGTATAGAATATTTTACATATGTGTCTTTATATGCATGTGTGTATATATACACAAAATATAATATATATACATATATTCATATTATATACACATATATACATACATTTATTATACATGAAAATATATATAATCTATGTGAATATTTGGGGTGGATTTTAAAAATTTATGCATCTCTTTTTCTTCTGACCTCTTTCAATTCTTCTTTGCTCACAATGTATAGCACTTTTTCTGATGAGGACACACCATGCTGGGAGATACTATCGCCCATGTTACACAGTCATTTCCAAAATGCTTAAGAAAGACTCTGAGAGAAAAACCTTGTATTGATTTTTCTGACCACCTTGTGAATGCTTGCCCTATGTGAGTTCTCCAGAAAATATTCTTTTGGGGAAGCATATGTTTGACATTTGAACAGCATGGCAAGCTCATCGAAGTTGTGCTTTCTGCAGGAGTTTTAATGCATGACAGTTTAGTTTGAGAAGATTCCAATATCTGCTATCTTATCCTGCCAGGTGATAATTCAAAATTTTCCTAAGACAATTCACATGGAAGTGATTCAGTTTCCTGGCATGGCGCTGACATACCGTTCAGGCTTCATAGGCATACAAGAACAAAGTCAACACAATGCCTCTATAGACCTTCAATTTGATAATCTATTTAATACCTTTTCTCTCTCACATAAACGTCATGGACCAACACTTCCTCCTCTTTAGACTTGGCTTGTAGCTTTTCCAAGTTGAAGAATTTACTATCAACGTGGTAGCTGATTTTGATGCCAAAATTGTCCATAATGAAGGCATTTGGCAAAATGGCAGAAAGCATCATGCTAAAATGCTTGGGGACAAGTACATAGCTTGTTTCATGCCACTGGTGACTGAGAGAGCACTGTCCATTGCCCAGACCCCTGGAAAGCATGCCATTAAGAAACTGACATACAATTCTGATGAACTTTTCTGGGCAAGCAAATTTTCACATAATTTCCCATAAACTCTTGTGGCTGACAGTATCAAATTCCTTGGTCAGATCTACAAAATTTGTGTACAGACTTCTGTGCTGCTCCTGATATTTCTTTTAGAGTTGTTAGACAGCAAACACAGTATAGACTATTCCTTTTCCGCTTCAGAAACTACACTGGCTCTCAGATTAATGATCTTCTTCCAGTTGGATGATCAGCCTATGAAGGAGGATTCTGGCAAGAATCTTGCCAGAAATAACTAAAAGAGAAACTTTCCTGTGAATGTTACTGGACAGTGTATTCCTTTTATCTTTAAAAGATGGACAATGAAGGCATCCTTGAACTTTTGGGCGATAACTTCTTGCCAAATAACCTGGAAAATTTGTCAGCTTTTGTATGGGCAGTGGATCCCCCACCCCCACCCCACATACACAACTCAGTTGAAATAACAGCACCTGGTTCTTTGCCACATTAAAGGAGCCTGATGGCATTTAACTCTTTAGCTGGAATTTTAGTTAAGAAGGGATCATAGACTTGTAACCAAATGTCATCCTTGACTTTTCACTCTCTCACTTCCCCAAATCCAAATTCTTATCAATTCCTGTCAATTTTACCTTTGTAATATATCTCCTATGTACCCCTGCTCTTCTCTAACATTGTCACCAACCCAGTACAGGTCCTGAGCTCCTTACATCAAGACTATTGTAACCCTTGCTATAAGTCTCTCCCCAATCTAATTTACCCTCCACTCAGCAGTAAAACTGGTTTTCCTTATGTGTAGAATTGGTCATGTTACTGTCCTACTAAATAAGTTCTAGTGGCCCCCTATCACCTCCAAGATCAAATATAAAATCCCCATGATATTGAAGTCCTTCATAATTTTCATCCTGATCCTCCCCTCCTTTTCCATTCTTCTTACATTTCTTCATACATCCTGTGATCTAATGAAAAATGTTTAACAAAACAAATTCTAATATTTTTAATTTTAAGGGCTAGGTAATGGAAGAGAGACTAATGCTTATTTTGCTAGTCCCTGGCAATAGAACTAGTAGCAATAGTTGAAAGTTATGACGAGGATGAAATTTAACAGTGAAAGTGAGCTGAAAGTAAGACTATGCCTTATAATGCAAAAAGTTTTTCTCCTTGATAGTTTCTAAGCACCACCTGAATAACCATTAATCAGGTTATATTGCAGATGGAATTCTTGATCTTAAATAATATGGATTGTGTGACCTCAAAGTTCTTTAGAATTCTGACTCTGTGGTTTTAAGCCATGTTAAGAGGTATAGTCTTAATTCTAGGAAAATGATATTCCAGCTACTCTCCGTGCTGGCCAAAAGGCACCTGCATTAATGTATTCACTTCTAGGTCTCCTTTTCCAATTCAGAGAGTTGGTTGCTATATGTTATATGGGAAGGAAGAAGGATCAGACTTATTCAATTTGATTCCTGAAGGAAGAAATGTAATTATTGAAGGAAGTGATAAAGAGGTTGATCTTTTCTCTGCAAAGAAAAAAAACCAATAGAATTGTCTAAAATATTAAATACTTTAAAAATAATAGCATTAACCTCTACTCAGGCATTCAAGTAGATTAATGCATCACCAAAGGGATAATACTAAATTATATATATAGATAGATATGTAGATAATATGCAAATATAGGGGTATAACACATAGATATATTATACTAGATTATTATAATATCTACATATATAATTATAATAGATTATACTAGATTCTAATTCATACCCTCCTCAGCCTTTGAAATTAGAACTTTTTTTCTTAACATGAAGATCTTCATAGCCTAAGTATTATGGGTATAGCTGGGTTAGGGAAATTAATTCCTAAATTAATTAAATCTCTCTTGACACTACCACCATATTCATGCAGTTTTCATCACTTCATTGCAATAGTCTGCTAGTTGGTCTCCTTTTAAGCCTTTTTCCACTTGATTCTGTGTTCCATTCAGCTATCAGTGATAGCTATTAAAGCACTTGTTTAACCATGTCATCCATCTCTCCATCCTATTCAATAAACCATATTACTTCATTATTATCTCCAGTCCCTGTCTAGTATAAAAATTCTTAAAACCCAATCCCTTCATATATTTCCAATCTCCTTACTCATTATCCCCCTTCCTATACTTTATGATCCTAATGGCTTTCACTTCTTTGTTGTTCCTCATAGAAGATGCTCCATCTTTCTGAACTCTGCATTTTCACTAGATATTCCCTATGCCTGGAATAACCTCCTTCTTTGTTCTTGCTTTTTCATTTCTTTGGCTTACTTCAAATCTCAGATAAAATTTCACCTTCTGTAAGAAACCTTTTCTTGATATTCTGTTAGTGCTTTTCTTCTGAAATTACCTCAAATTTATCTTCTATATATCATCCATACACAATTATTTGGATGTTGGTTTCCCACTTAAAATAAGAGATTCGTAAGGATCTGGTTTTGCCTTTCCTTCTTTCTCATTGAATATTCCATTGCTTCACACTCCATAGGTGGCATATGTTTGTATATATGGAGAGACTTGTGGTAGGCATTACAATAGTCCTGAAATAGTTCTGATGTAAGGCTCTCAGGACCTCAACTGGGATATATACATATACATACATACATATACATATGCATACATATATATACCTACATATATATGTATGTGTATATGTGTGTATAGACTCAATCAACTCATTGATTCATGTCCTCAACAAGTCTTTGTTATGGAACCCTGAAAGGCAAGTCATTATTAAGATTAGCATAAGAGCCTGATGTTGTTTAAATCTATTCTGAGGGTGGTAAAAAATTTCCAGGGAATAATGAGTAAACAGCTTACAGGAAAATGAAATCTGAGATTTATAGAGCAAAGTTGTTGGAAAATTTGAACTACTAAGAAGTAGAAGAGATGGTTAAACATTTGAAATGAGAGGGAGAAGGCAGCATGAGATGGGCTTATTCCTGTCATATTGCATGTAAGTGTTATTGAGTATGACTTAAATACTTGGGGCTTCAGTGATGTCTATGATATTGGAGCATATGCCAATCATTTTTCCATCCTACTGGAGACACATGATATTTTTATTTGTTCTTAAATTTGCTTATATTTTTCATATATTTGTATGTATATATGTGTATTGTATGTGTATGTGTGTTGTTTCCCTTTATACAATGTAAGAACTCTGAGAACTCAGATTATTTCACTTTTGTCACTGCATTCTCATTGCCCAGCACACTTCCTGGCACAAGTAGGCACTGAATTCATGCTTGTTGACTAATTGTTTTCTCAATGGCTGTAGCAATAAGATTTTGAAGGGAATGGAGGGGGGGGAGAAGTTTAACATTTTAAAATAGAAAAGTCTATCCAAAAAGCAGACAAGGAATAAATCAATAAAGACTTTCTCATAGCAGAAGCAGTCTTTTAATTATAGGTCCTGAAAATCTTGGCTATACTTTGAAGTGGTTTACTTAAGAAGAACATTGCCTATTGTAGGTACATAATGCAGATTTTTTTTTTTCATGACTAATATTTTTCTTTCACTTCATGAAACAAAACTCAAGGAGAATGTATGGACTATAAATTATCCCTTAACATCTGCCACTTTTTTTTTCATGCAAATTACAACATAGGAATACAATTCATTTTTACCACACCCTTCCCCTCCTAGCAAGCACTTAGTAAATGTTGCATTTGTCTGCATTAGTCTGAGCCAATTCTGTAATTTATATTTTTTCTTACATAGTATTTTTATTTTAAAACAAATGGGTAAAATATAAACCTTGATGAAATATGCATATATCAAATTATCCCTTTTATCATTATTCATACTAGAATATTAACTGTTATGTGAGATACAGTATCTAAAGTACAAATGTGTAACTTCATAGAAAATATATAAAGGAGAATTTCATTCCTTTATAATTTTTTCCTCCTAAGATCAGGTAATTTTCTGTTTAATATAAAGATTTTTATTAAAGATGAGAGGATGGTTGACTTTGTTAAGTCCCCCCCCCCAAAAAAAAAAAAACTGCTGCCAATTTACTTTTTCTTGTACCTTGTAAAATGTCTTGATAATCAAAAATTGACAGTAGTGGTGGCCAAAAGAAAGCATGAAAGGATAAACTTACAAATTTTATGCCTGAACTGGAGATTAAGGGCAGGGTGATTGAAGGATGTTGCGGAAAGAATAGGCAGATGAGTATGTATTTCCCTTATATCACCAATAGGATTTGTTAAATCTAGTAATGTTACTTTAGCAATTTATTTTTAGCAGTTAATTATTTTACCACTTAATTCCTCTAGAACTGCTGACCTTTGGGCAAGTTCAAGTCCTTAGAGCTGCCATTTGGGCAACTAGGTGGGCAATAGATTGAGCATTGTGCTTAGTGTCAAGAATGTCTGAGTTCAGACTTTTACCAGTTTTGTAATCCTGGGAAAATCATGTACCTTTTCTCTGCCTCAGTTTTCTTATCTGTAAAATGAGGAAGTAGGATTCAGTGTCTTTAGCAGAACTTTTTAGCTCTAATCTATGATCCTAAGATCTCAAGGGGCTAAATATGTGCTTAGCATGCTAAGATTTTATTAAGAGACTAATATATGTGCCAGGCACTGTACCATTGCCTTTCTACAACTATTTGTTAGTACTCTTCCTCTTCCAGAGTTACTTTGCATATATTTTGAATTGATTCTGCTTATATACACATTATTCCCCCAGAGGAGAATGTAAACTCCTTGAGAGCAGGAATTGTGTTCATTTTTGTCTTTGTATCTTCATGTCCAGCATGGGATATGGTAAAGCTAATAGATACTTTTAAAAATACCTATTCAATTAAGTTAGAAAAGTTTTATCCTTATAGAGATAGTAAAGTGGAAAAATGTGTCATATTGAGTTATGTAATATTTTTGTTGTTGTTTTGGCTAGGCAATTGGATTAAGTGACTTGCTCAGGATCACACAGATAGTGTTAAGTTTCTGAGGCCAATGTGAACTCAATTGAACTCAGGTCCTCCCTACTCTAGGGCTGATGCTCTTGTCTACTGCACCATTTAGCTGTCCCTGAGTTATGTAGTTTCATTGTTGTTAGGTATTTTTAAGCAGACTGGAGATGAAAGTGATAAGCTTTTCTTCCTGCTCATGCAGCATTCTTGTCTAAATTTTTATTTACTGTATTTTCAAAAACGTTTGACAGTTTGAGGCCTGTGAATTATGTAAGATCTTACTCAGGAGTTAAAAGTGATATGTATCCATGAGGGTGGGAAGATGATGTTTATGTCTTGTAAATCTTAGTAACCACAATGTGCCCTATTTTACATTGACAATGAACTTTTCTATTGATACTTATTTTTGTAACATCTGTGTCAAATTTCATTGAAATCCATTTTTAAAAATTCCAGAAAATTTGTCTGTTTGAAAAGTTTTGACAGTTGTCCTTTTGTTTTCAGAATAACAGATTATGTTTCACTTTTTATATAAGATGTGTCTTTTATTATGAGTACCAAGTATATTTAATGGTTCTACTCCTTTAAAAGACAATTCAGACAGGATGGAGAGATTGTGTCCTACAAGATAAATATTTCTTTTAATCTTGTTATATCTTCAAAGTAAATATCCTTTTGTAAAAGCTAATTGCTGTCAAATAGTTAATTAGAACCAGAATGCTGATCATTAGCACCTACAAAGATGGGGATATACACATATTGAGCCTTCTGCTCCTAGGTTAGAGTCTTGAATTTATAAGTCTTACTGCCTGGAAGCTTTTATGTTTACTTTGATAAATCTATGATTTCACTGGTGTAGTTATCTTCTTTGGTGAAAAAGAACACAATCTCATTTTGTGTGACTTTATTTTGTGCTAGCTTATAAATCCTGTAAATCATACACAAAAGGGATACCACTAACATGCTAGGGGATTTCCCCAAGTTCCCTTGACATGGTCCAGTTAATGCTAAAAATCATGGACAACATGTTCATGTTATCTTTCATTCTTACCATCTAACCAGCCCAGTGGGTTAGCTCTCTGGTGGAATCCTTTATATTACTTCTATTACAAAATTCTTGCTTGCTAATAAGTACAGCCCATTTGTATTCATGTTCCTTTCATTTGAACTTTGGTGAAATTCAACTATAACTCTTTGGAGATTATAGTATTTCGTTACTTGTGGCCTCATAGAATTAGAATAATATTATCGAAAATATTATTTGTTTTAAAGAGAAACTTGGGGTTATTAAAAGCACTGTACAATTTCCCAAAGTAATCAAACCTACTTTTCTCCTCTGTTGTTCAGTTCTGGAGTCAAATCATTGTCTCTCTCGATGTCTATTGAAAATATAGTGGGGAGAACTAGGAGAAAATTGTATATTGTAATAGCAATATTATAATGACAATCAATAGTGAAAGACTTTTCTACCTGCTATTCACTTTAAGGATCCACAACAATTTTAAATGATTCATGATGAAAATGCTTTCCATCTTTAGAGAGACAGCTGATGAATTCTGAGTGCAGACTGAAGTATATTTTCTTTTCTTTTTCTAGATCTTTTCCCTGCAAACTGGCTAATGTGGAAATAAGTTTTGCATAAGTTTATATATATATATATATATATATATATATATATATATATATGGTATAATATTTCATATTTTCTCAATGGATGGGGGAGATGCCATAGGGAAGTAGACAATTTGGAAGTGAAAATTTAAAAAATTAAATATATACATATATGTGTGTGCATGTGTATAGATAAATATTTATAAGTATATATATATGCATATGCATATGCATGCATGCATATATGTATTGTTGGACCAATTCCATGAATTGATTGTCCATCATAGTCCAAGCAATGGGTATTTTATTCACTTTTTTTCCAAATGTAGCTAATTAGGCCTAATTCTTTTGAGTAAACTTTTCAGCTATATCACTGTTGTCCATCATAGTCCAAACAATGGGCATTTTGTTCATTTTTTTCCAAATATAGTTAATTAATCCTAATTCCTTTGAGTAAACTTTTCAGCTATACCACTGCTATAGTGGTATACCACTCTATCAAAAAAAAAGGTCAAAAAAGAGAAAAAGATCTTTAATATAAGAGAATATTTAATAGTAGTTTTTTTTTTTTTTTTTTTTTTGGTAGTGGCAAAAAAGAAACTAGAAAATTTTAGCAATTAAGGAATGGCTGAAAAAAATATTTAAATGTCATGGAATACTATGTGCTTTTAGAAATTAAGAAATAGATAATTTCAAAAAGAAATGGAAAGACTTATCTGAATAGTTATAGAGTGGGAGCAGCTAGGTGGTACAGTGGATGGAGCACCAGCCCTGAAGTCAGGAGGACCTGTGTTCAAATCTGGTCTCAGACACTTAACACTTCCTAGCTGTGGGATCCTGGGCAAGTTACTTAACCCCAATTGCTTCAGAAAAAAATAGATATGTAATGAACTAAAGAGAACCAAAAAGAATATAACATCAGTATTATAAAAATAAACAATTTTGAGGGCTTACATAAACTGATGAAAAATGAAATGAGCAAAATCAGAACAATTTATGCAATAATAACAATGCTATTAAGATAAATTTGAAAGCTAAAAGAATCATAATAAATATATTTCATAATTAAAATTATAACCAATAATTATAATCACATTTAAATACAATTATAATCATAATTATAATCAATATATTCACAATTCTAGAGATAAATGATGAAACATGCTGTCCGTGATAGAAATGAAGGATTTAGGGTACAAAATTAGACTTGGGGGTGGTATAAAATCATTGAAGAAATTGATTATATATTTATTACATGATTTTTTTTCATTTCTTTTTTTTGGAAGCATTGTGAAAAGGAAAAAAAAATAGATTTCTCTTAATTTTTTAAAATTGAAAGCTGGGAGGTGCTACCACTGTGAAATATTACATGCTTTTTCAGATGAGGTCACACTTTTATTAGTTTTACTTAATTCTTTTACTTTGTTAAATTTCTTATGAAATGAGAGTAATCTGTAAATTAATATAAAAACAAAGCATATCAATGAAATTTTAAAAATAAAATAACATGAGAAAGTTGACCAAAAAAGAAAGCCAAGGGCAATCACCTTTAGCTAATTTATATTTCTCTTTTGTATCTTTCTTGATAGTAATATTAACTGTAGAGTACTAGGCTAGTTCCCTGGAGGGTCTTGAGGTCAGCCGGTCAGGATAAATTAAAGTCCTTGGTCTTTAGGGGGAGAAGTAAAGGAGGCAGGCAAACTGCCAGCAGGCTTGCCAAAGATCTCTCCTGGATTCTGGAGTCCTGAGTCACCAACCTCTTTCCTCCTCATCCTGCCACCAAGTGACTCTCTGGCCCCTTTTCTTCTGCCCTCCAATCCTTGTCTATGATTATCTTAATACCAAACGTTCAGCAAGCACCAGTGGTGAGAAGAGCCATTTATACAAACATATGCTAATAGAATCATTGTCTTACATCGATTAGGTAATTAGCCTTTAGTGCTAGGTTGTCTGATTCAAGCATACCTTTTTGGAGTTTCAGACCTCTACAACTCCCACTTTCTTTTGTTTTAGAACATAGGTGGTCATGCCCTTCCTGACTTCTCAGGGAGGTGAGAACCCCAAAAAGGAGGTGATCATGCCCCCTCTCAGGAAGAGAGAAGAAAAACATCAAAGAGAAATCAAGCCACATATTGTTAGTAAGTTTCTGGGCTGAAGGGTCTTACTAGAAATAGGTATATACAAACCCATCAGAGTGGGATGTATTACACAAACACATAGCAATAAAGAATGGCTAGCAGTGGTGACTCTCCCCACAGCCAATGTAGGCTCAATGTGGTGTAACAAACATGAATTGTATATGTAAGTAGTAATATAACAAACAATACGAATCAACATGGTATTGTAAAAGATTTCCAGAAGTCCTAGAAGGAGGGTATGTAACTAACAATCACACATACACCTCCTTAAGCAGCCAAGAGATAGTTCAAAACCAATCTATTGTCCATTATTTCATGTGTCAGGGAATCTACTGATCCCTGCAAGTTTTTGAAGTTCGGCAACAGTCTTTTTATGAATTAGGGAATCCAATGGTTCTTGCGGATTTTAAAGTTCTGCAGCAGTCTCATCATGTGTCAGGGAATCCAATGATTAAGATTTTGAAGTCTTGCAATAGTTTTATCATGTCTCAGGGAATCCAGTGATTCCTGAGAGTTTTCAAGTCCTACAACAATCTTATCATGTCTCAGGGATTTCAATGATTCCTGAGGGTTTTGAAGTCCTGATCAGTCTCATTACCAATTTTTGATGTCCATGAGTCAATTGCCATAACTGCCATGCTCTTTCAGTGGTGGGCACAAGCAGTGATGGAACCACCCAATGTTTCTTGTGTCTTCTCCTTTGTTTCAAGGGTCTGCTCCATCTCTCTCTGATTAACAAGGTGAATACGGCTCATTGGCACCCATCTGGTTCCTTCTCCATCTGTAGAGATACAAGCAAACACTCTCCCCCACGCAGTTAACCTCTCTGGTCTCTTCCATTTACCACTTTCTGGATTTCTCTATATCACCTGGCGATTATCTAAAGATAGTGGTACTAGACACTGCCCTTCCGGTAGATTATAAAACCTGTCTGCTGAAGCCAGTGCATCTTTGTCAAAAATCAAGAAGTTAATTGTATAAAGAGCTAAATTTAGAAGTTCTCTAGGGTTACCTGTGGCTCCCCCTTTCTTTTGTTTTTGGAGGAGTACTTAATGTCTCTGTTTCTCCTCTCTACTATTGCCTGTCCTTTAGGATTAAAGGGTATGCCAGTGGTGTGTAAAAATCTGATACTGTGCACAAAAGTGTGCAAAATGTTTAGAAGTATATGCAGGTCCATTATCTGTTTTTATTGTTTGTGAAACATCCATAATTGCAAATGCTTGAACAAGGAATTCAGTGACCATTTGGGCTATCTCTTTTGTTGCTGATATTGCAAAAGTGAATCCTGAAAAGGTGTCTACTACAACATAGATAAAAGACAGACGACCAAAAGATTTATAATGGGTCACATCCATTGGCCAAATTTCATTAGGTCTCAAACCACTTGGGTTCTTCCCTGGAGGGAGTGTAGGAAAGTGGAAAGGAAGGCAAACTGTACAGGCTTTTACTATGCTCTTAGCTTCCTATCTTGTTATCCCAAATTGTAAACGTAAAACTTGAGTAGTCTGATGATATTTAGAATGAGATTCTTGGGCTTCTTGAAATAAAGGAGTATTGGCCAACATGGTTAGAAGGCTATCTGCCTTTGAATTACCATCAAAAATAGGACTTGGAAGTCCACTATGAAAGTGGACATGCAAAATATGCATCTTACTTGGGTACTTTCTCATTTTGCTCTTGAAGTTCTTTAAAGAGATGATATATATTGGAATCTACAAATTTTATTTGGGCCGTGGCAATTTTTTGTACCATACCTACTGAATAGGCTGAATCAGATATTATATTTATATCTACTGAATAATAAGTAAGAGCTAGAATGATTGCATATAATTCATTCTGCTGAGTGGACTGAAAAGAAGTTCTGACTACTCTATAGTTAAGTCATGAGAGTATACAGCACAAATGTTATATTTGTTATGTTTACATCTGTAAAGATAGTTGTCCTTTAAGAGGAACTTTAGAAACCTTTTCTTCAAGAATTATTGCCAATTATATAAAAGTCGGGTTATCTTTAATGGAGATCTATGTGTAAATTTGGAGCTGTTGTCAATAAAATTTGCCACTCTGGGATGATTTCACAGCATACATTAATTTGTGCATTGATTGATTCATCTGCTTTTGTCTAACATTGGTATAAAAAGGTGTATATCTTGTCAGGTCTTATCCCAGATAATTGTACTGCTCACGTAATGGCTTTTAATAAAATCCTAGCCACAAGCACTGGGTAAGGAGTAAGGTTTTGTTCTGGTTGTGCTGGGGAGGTTCACCCATTCCATCATACTGTCTCCTTGCTGAAGGACTGCTGTGGGTACCTCTTTTGTAGCAAAAACTGATATTTCCAAGGGTTTTTGAATGACTCTTTCAACCACATTGGATAAAGCCAGTTCAACTTCTCTCAAAGCCTCTTGAGCTTCTTTTGTAAGCTGGCATGGTGAGTTTAAAGCAATGTCTCTCCTTAAAATATCATATAATGGTTGCAATTGATAGATAGTCAAGCCTAACATTGGACGCATCCATTGGATAGCTCCTATCAACTTCTGAAAGTCATTTAAGGTATTCAGCTTCTCTGTTCTTAAGGAAAGTTTTTGTATTGTAAGCACCTTAGGGTATACTTCATATCCTAACCATTGAAAAGGAGCATGTCTTTGAATTTTTTCTGGAGCTATCTGCAATTTATTGTTCCTTAGTGTTTCTATAGTCTTTTGTAGACATGCTTCTAATATTTGTTCCTCAGGTACACATCCCAATATATCATCCATGTAATATAATAACATTACTTTTGGAAATGCTTTTCTTACTGGAGTAAGAATATATTTGACACATAGTAGGGCTGTTTTTCATTCTCTGTGGCAAAACTGTCCATTCCTATCTTTTATAAGGCTCAGCTAAGTTAATGCTGGGCACTGAAAAGGCAAATCTTTTCATATCCTTCTTATCCTTCATATCTACATATAGACATAATGTCTATAACACAAAGAGGCCATTCTCTAGGCAATTGAGTAGGAGATGGAAATCCAGGCTGAAGAGTTCCCATAGTTTCCATCTGTTCATTTACTTTTCTTAAATCAGTTAACATCCTCCATTTTCCAGCTGTCTTTCTTACAACAAATACAGGGGTATTCCAAGGACTTAGAGAAAGTTTTAAGTGTCCTTGATCAAGTTGCTCCTGTACTATATCTAATAAGGCCTGAATTTTATTGCTAGCTAAGAGTCACTGTTCTATCCCCATTGGTCTATCAGTTTTCCATTGAATAGGAACAGGTGAGAGTGTTGGCAGGCTTTCAACAGCAGTCCTGCCTAAAAAAACCGAAGAATTCATTTGTAATCCTGTTGTAAGATGCCTCTTTCCCACAGAATGATGGGGATTTTTTCAATTATAAAAAGAGTAAAAACTCCTGTTTCACCTTCAAATGTCCATCTCAAAGGGGTAGCACTAACTTCAGTTGCTATTGATCCTTCTACACCTGCCATGTAGGTGTCTGCCTTAATCTTTGGCCAGTGACTGGGCCAGTTGGCACCTCTAATGACTGTACAATCTGCACCTGTGTCTACCAATCCTTCTAATGGTATGCCATTTATATAGATAATGAGCATACAATGGTCAGCTGTAACTGTTGGAGTCCAGAATATTCCTGGATTCTCTGGCTTGGAGTCAGAATCTGGACAACTATCACCAGATTGCCTATTAGGAGTCTGTATCAGTAAACCTGATGCTACTATTTCTCCTTGTTGATAAGTCACACATTGTCTACCTGTATTAGTGACTAGAATATTATCTTTATATTCCCCAGTTTCCCACCTCAGTGTATGGATGAACACTGTCATGTAAGTACTCTTAGGAGATGAAACGGTCAAGCCTACTGTACCTGGAAGCAAGGAATCCATAGGCTGGAGAGAAACAGAGTTCACCTCTCCAGGGGGTATCTCAGTAGTCCCAGCTGTATACATCTCTATTCTCTCCAATTGTAATCCCATCATATTGCTTTCTGACTGATTGGTCATGTCTGGGTATTGAACTTCTAAAGACTCTCTGGATGTAGCATTGGTGGCTATCATGCCCCAAGTAATTTTTGCCTTGGGCCCTGGGGTTGGGCCCCTCATCCCATTTTCCTGAATCAGTCTACATTCTGATGCCCAATGGAAGCCTCTGTTGTATTTTGGACATGGGGTATTGGGTCTTGTTCTCCCACCCTATTTTCTCACTCTGTCTCTATGCCGACATTGAGATTTCAGATTCCCTACTTTACCATGTTGAAAGCATTGACGAGTCCCTCTGGAAGTCTCTTGCCAAAAGGGACCCTGTTCCCATGTTCGCATCTTGGGAAGTCTGCATTGTAGTCTGGGTATGAAAGATATTTGTGAATGGATGCCCATCAATTGGAGAATGGTTGAGCAAATTGTGGTATATAATGTTATGGAATATTATTGCTCTGTAAGAAATTACCAGCAGGATGAATACAGAGAGAACTGGCAAGACTTACATGAACTGATGCTAAGTGAAATGAGTAGGACCAGGAGATTATCATAAACCTCAACAACGATACTGTTTGAGGATATATTCTGATAGAAGTGGATCTCTTCGATAAAGAGAGCTAATTCAGTTTCAATTGATCTATCCTTGATCATAGGATAGACAGAAGCAGCTACACTCAAAGAACACTGGGAAATGAATATAAACTGTTTGCATTTCTGTTTTTCTTCTTGGGTTATTTATACCTTCTGAATCCAATTCTCTCTGTGCAACAAGAGAACTGTTCAGTTCTGCACACATATATTGTATCTAGGATATACTGTAACCTATTTAACATATAAAGGACTGCTTGCCATCTGGGGGAGGGAGTAGAAAGAAGGAGGGGAAAAATCGGAACAGAAGTGAGTGCAAGAGATAATGTTGTAAAAAATTACCCTGGCATGGGTTCTGTCAATAAAAAGTTAAAAAAAAATGAAAGGTATTTGTGCCCACTGTGGCACAGCATCTTATGATTTCCTCTAAATGAGCATCTTTGTGTGGTCCTAGTATAATTCTTTTATAAACCTCACTAGCATTTTCTTTAGCAAGTCTCCTTATCATAATTTCTGTTGCTGCATTTTCACCAATAGTTCATATGACAGCTGTCTGCAGATATCCCACAAAATCAGCAAAGGATTCATTTGGGCCTTACTCTATTTTCGTGAAGGCTTCTCCTTTGTCCATGGGGATAAATCCCCATGCTTTGATAGCAACAGAAGCAATTCTGCACTCATATGCTGCTATGGGGTAATTAATATGTGCTGAAGTGTCTGCATAAGAACCTACACCTGTTAATTGGTCACAGGTGACCAACCAGTGTATTGGTAACTCCAGTTTGACTATTTTGTTGGGCTTGTATCCTACAGAGCTCACTATATTCAGAAAGACACAACAAGTTTTGTCCAGGTTCTAAGCATGTCCTTGCTATAGATTTCCAGTCATTAGGGATTAAAATTTCATAAGCCACATTCTGTAATAATATCATTTTATGTTAATAAGATGATGTACCCCCATAAAGAGTGCAAGCTTTTTTCAGGTCTTTGATAATTTCTAGACTAAATGGAGTGTATCTTCTCCTTTCTTGACCTGAAGAGTTAAGCTATTCAATCACAGGATACATTTCTATTCAAAAAACAGCTCTATTCTGCCCTTCCTCTTTGGCTTTAAGTAGTGCCTTTGCAATGGACTCATAGGAGGGGGTGATTGCTGGGGGTGGGGGTGGGAAGGTGCTGATGATATCACTGCCCACTCCTCTTCTTCCCTCCACTCATGAAGGTGAACTTAATGGGGGATGATCAAGAGCCTGCTTGGGTATAGGTGGAGGTGAAGCTGGGCTGTGAGAGGGAGAATCATCATGCCTTTCAAGTTCATTTAACTCCTCATGCCCTACAGAGATATTTCTATTATCCTCTGCAGTATCTTCCTCTTTCTCCTCACACTTCCTTAAAACTTTTCTTTTTTTGTAGAATGTGCAGGATTCTTTAAGGTCAATTGTATTATGTTGTATATATAAAATCTTTTCTTAGAAATTGAATCGGGACCTTTATTATTAAAATATTCACATAGTTGATCTCCTACTAGTTTCCAATTATCTGCCTCTATTTCTTCTTTCATGAAGAACCAAGGGGACATGCATTCTATTGTATCCAAGAGTCCACCAATCTGCTCCCAAGTTACAAGCAAAGCTTGGCTCTTTATTAGGCTGAGGATGCTTTCTTTAAAGTTTCCTTGGGGTAGGGTTGGGAGTGGGGGTGGGGGAGAATCTTTTCCTAATATCTGCCCTATTTCAGCTAGAAAAGGAAAGTTACTAGTTTAGCTCTTAACAAAGTAAGTTCCCTATTTGTCTTTTAAAATATTCACCCTATTTCCTGGTCACAAGGACTTCTTCAGCGAAATTAAGGTCTTTGGTTCATGTTGGGCCAAAAATGTTGAGTATGGGCTAGTTCACTGGAAGGTCTAGGGGTCAGCCAGAGTCAGGATAAATTAAAGTCCTTGGTCTTTAGTGGGATAAGTAAAGGAGGCAGACAAACTGCTACCAGGCTTGCCAAAGATCTCTCCTAGATTCTGGAGTCCTGAGTCACCAGCCTCTCTCTTCTCCTCTTCCTGCCACCAATTCTCTCTGTCCTCCAATCCTTGCCTATGATTATCTTTACACCAAACATTCAGCAAGCACCAATGGTGAGAAGAGCCATTTATCTAAACATATGCTAATAGAGCCATTGTCTCAAATCAATAGATAATTAGCCTTAAGTGCTAGGTTGTCTGATTTAAGCATACCTTTTTGGAGTTTCAGCCCTCTACAATTAACTTTTGATTGACAGAAATGACTTGGACCCAGCTATAAATAAGGTAAAAGTAAAGTTTATGAAGAATGTCTTTTGTTCAGATTTTCACATGCAACTGAAAAGACAACCAATAAAACTAGCCAGTTAGTGAATTTTTATTGAAAAAACAACCAATAGACCATCTAGAATTGAATAGGATACTGATGATAGCAGTGCTTATGAGAAGCTGTGGAGTACTTTCAATGACTCTAAGCTCATCCCTGAAACAAAGATTCATCTTTTGAACAGGGATGTTTGTCTGGTAACATGATGAAAAAAGCAAAATCTTTGAAAAATTAAAATTGAGATTACCCAGATTGCAGACCTGTTTTTTTGAATTTTATCAGATATATATATAACCAGTAAAAAGCAGGCTAATTTTAAAGCTAGAATGAAGGAAGTCAATACTAAAAAACCTTTATGGTTTGCTGATATCTATATAATGTCAAGAGAACTAGAGGAGGACTCACAATATGTTGCATGAACATTTCAATAGTGGATTTTTGGAAGGACATGAACAAGAGTGGCATAGTCTATGGAGATTTGTATGGTGATCTGTATAACTGGAAGAAGTGCCCATATCAATGAATCTATAGATCCACTGAAATATTGAAGCATTGAAATAAAGCAATCATCAGAAAGTCATTGAATAATATTTTATTTTGTTGACATCTTTCAAAGAATATGTTATTAATTTGACATACATTTGATAGATAATTAATTGATGTAAACAGCGGAGGTGTTTTATCCTATTGCATCAAATTGCTTTCTGAAGTCCAACAAAAAACATCAAAGAATTTTTAAAAGAACATTTATAACAATAAAAATATTAAATATATGGCGAAAGCATGCCAAAGCACAATGTGACATTTATAAAGATAATGGTAAGATTTTATATGCAGAAACAAAATCTAAGTAACTGAAGTAAATACCTAAAGGAAATTTCAATGTCCATTATTGGGTTAAAATGGCATAGCAAAACTTGTGCTGTATCCTAAATTAGCTTAAATGTTGACTACAATACTATTTAATGTACAAAATGTTATTATATATACATCATAAAAGAAATATGGAAACACAAATGACCTAAAATAATAAGGAATAATTTGAAAAATAAGTATCAATGAAGGTGTATTTTTCCTCCTAAATTTTGAAATATCTCAGAGAAAAACAGTTGTTATAAAAAAACTGACAGGGGGTGAAAAATAGAAAAACATACAATTGAAATACAACAAAGGTCCCTAAAATAACAAAATTCTGTTATTAGAGAAATTGTTGTAATTAGAGAAATTCAGAATTTGATAATATTTCAAAACATAAGACTATTTCATAAGTTTTATTGGTATAACTGGAAAACAGTGTGACAAAAATAAATTTGGTCCTCATCTCATACAATACACTATAATAAATTTTAATTTGATCATTGACAAGTATAAAACAGAACTTTTAAAGTTAGAAAACAATGAAATAAAATTTATCTTGGGGTAGATGAGTGCATCTTAATCTATTAAGCAACTAGAATAGGTTATTTGAAGACATTAGATTTACTTATATATAATACAAAAAATTTTCCATAGCAAATATTTGTATTCTTAAGACAGACCAAATGGCAGATTAGGATCTTATAACCAATTAAACAAACAAACAAACAAACAAAAAAAACAATAAAAATGCAACACTTACAGCAAATACAATACTCCCTTAATTATCCAAATCACTAAAGAATCTGAACAATTTACAGAGCAGAAAAAATATTATAAATAATTACTTGAACAAATGTTCAGCCTCATTATTTACATTACACATATACATTATAAGAACTTTGGCATACTTCTTCACATCTATCAAATTGGTAAAAGCAGCGAAAGCAAATGTTAATGGAGTGGTGGAAAAACAACAATACTCATATTGCTACTAAAATGATAAGTTGGCAAACTTTTCTTGAGGAACATTTGGTAATGTAATGAAATGTTATAAAAAATATTTGTACCCTTTGTCTCCTTATTGGAAATATCTTCTGAATTTTATCATAAAGGGAAAAAAAGTTGCTTTTTTAAAGAATCCTAAATGAGGTACTATTTGTACTTTCCAAGAACTGAAAAAAAGTCCAACCATTGAAGGATGGCTATATTCTCTCTTTCTTTTCTTTCTTTCTTTCTTTCTTTCTTTCTTTCTTTCTTTCTTTCTTTCTTTCTTTCTTTCTTTCTCTCTCTCTCTCTCTCTCTCTATATATATATATATACATACACATATGTATGTATGTAAATATGCACAATATATTATACCTGTCTTGCAAAATACCATAATGTAATTCAAATAAAAAAATAAGACAAATATAGGAAAAATTGAAAAGATCTAGGAAATGTGAATTGAAGAAAGAAATAGAAAGATTTATATACTGAGTCCAACCGTATAAAGAGGGGGGGGGGGAAATGTACAAATATAAAATTGAATGAAGAAATTTGAAAAGAACATAGAGAATATAGTTAATAGAGTGTTATGAACATGTTGCATGTTAAGTTTCATTTTTATATGTAAATAGTTTTAAGGATTTGTGATTTCATTCATATGGATACTTTCTCTACCATTACAGATTGCAATCAGCTCCTCAACAATTTACAAACAATAGTCTTTAAAAATGACTATAGCTAAAATTTCTTTATACCTCTCAGACTTTACTTAGGCTGGTCAGAGATAAAAGATGTACATTCTGTTTCATACATTGGCCTAGAAGCATCTTCATAATTGTTAGAAGCTTAGTGAGATTTGAAAAAGCTTGCAGTTTGTAGATATAAGTTTAATTGGCTTTATTGTTACCTAAGGTTTAGTAGATACTAAATTATTCAATCATAAAATATCTTTATGCCATGACAAAGTAATTCTTTAGGGATATGCATGTGTTTTAAGTAATCTTTTATTTACAAATAATCTTAATAGTGTTATATTTATAAATTGCTTTTGAAGAGAAGATTTCAATTCTACATCAGTCTAAATAAAGATTGTTAACTTAAGATTTGTGAACTCTCAAGAAAAAGTTTCAGAGAATAATGAACTTGTATAGGAGAAAAAAATTTATTTTCACAAACTTTCAAAATTTAGCATTTCCTTCAATTATGAGTGTGGAAAATTTATTCTAGAAAGAGATCCAATAGTTTCACTTGCCTACAAAAAGATATGACAAAAAAACGATTAAGAATCTTTCATCTGAAGAAAGCATTCACAAGAATAGAAACAGGGAAGAGTAGAAGAAAGCTTTTCATTAAAGGAGACTGCAAATCCTTGGATACATATGCATATTGTATATTATCAGACAGGGATTTCTTAAAATAGCATTGGGTTTATTTAAAATAATAATGAATCCTAATAGCTGTACTTTGTTCAGAGTTGTTATCTCTCCACACCATTTTTCTTCCTATGTAAGACAGGCTTTAAGAATTGGCTTCCTGAAGTTACAGGCAGCATTTAACAAGTCCTAGCTTGCCTAAGAAAGCTCATTTGAAGCAAGAAGATAGAGCCCTGTGTTTATGACAAAACATTGTCTGAGTGAAAGAGGTTTAGGTCTGGTTCATGTTTTAGGGCCATTTGTTACACTTTCGTAATGCTTGCATTGGAAAATAATGTTCATTTAGTAATGAAACATTTGAAATCACTTCAAAGACATTTAGTTAGCTTCATGTGTAAAACAGATACAAATTTGTGTTCATTTTATATAGGAAAATGGTTGGATAATATGAGTATAATTTAAAATGTCAATCAGCAAATTGCTGGGAAAGGTTTACTAGTATGTTAGTCACTTATCCTTTTAACCTCATAGTATGTGAAGCTCTATTGGTTACTGAGATCGACCTCGACGCAAGAATGCAGAATTGGACTTCTTTTGATTCATAATATACAAAAAAACCCAAAAAAACTAAAAACAAAATAATGGCATCCTGAAGAAATGATCCAAATCTGATTGTATTTTAATTAATTAATTGGAAAGTCAGCTCCTTCAAAGAAACATTGCCCCCTACTGTCTTAGTATGGAGGTAATATTGGAATAGAGGTAATGTCCCCCCTACACAAAGGGATGTATAGAATTGGCAACTTGCCCACTGAGTCAGTAAGTTATCCATTATGACTGATGTGTACCATAAATTTATCATAAGAGTTTTCAGTCTCACTTTGTGTTAATGTAGATTTAATCTAAACTTCTTACATTCCTTATCCTCCTACATCCTGAGGTTACTCTCTATATCTTTGACAATAATGACCTTGTCCCCTCTTCTGGTCACTCCTCTATCTCTTGCATTCCCAGATATGACTGTCCTGATTATCCTTCTACTTATTCCCCTTTGTCTCCTCATTCTCATTCTGATTTTTTCAGATGGATTTTTTTTTCTTTTTTTGGTCTTTGCTGTGTTAGTCAGACTCATTTTATTTTTTATAGCCATTATTCTATTTTATTTTAACAATAGGTTTTTATTTTCAAAATATATTCAAAGATAGTTTTCAATATTCACTCTTTTTAAAAAAATTTTTATTTAATAATTACTTTATATTGACAGAATCCATGCCAGGGTAATTTTTTCAATATTCACTCTTGCAAAACCTTGTATTCCAAATTTTTCTACCTCCTCTATCCTTCCCCCTCCCCTAGACAGACAATTTAACAATATATGTTAAATATGCAATTCTTCAATATATATTTCCACATTTATTCCACAGTATTTTCTAGCTTCTAGCTTCTACTCTCTTCTTTCCCCTTTATAATATCTTTTTAAAAATCAATTTAATTTATTAACATCTGGACCTGCAGTTGCTGTTGCTTAAAGACCATATTCACATGAACGTCCCAAATCTTTCCCCGATAGTTGTTTCTGTATATGACTTCACTATTTCTGCCAGTGGCAACCTTGTGTCACTCTATTGCCTCTGCTATAAAGTACAAATTCTTTGATAAGCATCTCAGATCCTCCAAAATACGACAATCCTCTTTTCCCCTGACATTATCTCATACTTACAGAATTTCAAGTTCAAAGAGATGTTGGTGGCCAATTTATATCAGAAAAAAATAACTATGCAAAATATGATATGTAGTCTTACAGCTTTTTCATGATTATGTTTAGTGAGGGGGGAACCCACTATTTCCCATGGCAACTCCCATTTGGGGATTGTCTAATTGTTAGAACTTTCCCTCCTTTACTTAGAACCTAAATTTGCTTCTTTGCAATTTCTATGTCTTGCTTCTAGTTCTGGTGTCTGTGGCCAAATAAAATAAATATAATCTCTCTTCTGGGTGACAACCCTTTTACACTGTTTCTTTGGAGCCAAACAGGACTGTTACCAGTCCTCAAACATGCCTAATGCCTTGCCCTAATGCCTATGCTTATGTTGTTATCTGTGTATGGAATGCCAACTCTACCTTTCTCATTTGTTGAATTCCTACCCATACTTTAAAACTCAACTCAGCTAGCACTTCTTCCATAAAATACACCCTGGTTTTCCTAATTGAAAAAGAGATTTCTCCCCATGCAGAACTTTTGTGTTGCTCATGTACACTTGGTGGAAAAAAGTGTGATGTACTGGGAAGAACATTTAAAGTTAGAACTGTTGTAACTTTATGCAAGTCACTTCCACCCTTTGGAATTCAGGTTCCTTATCTATAAAATGCAGGCAAAAACACTTGAGATATTTATCTGACATGGTTATTGTGATGCAATATGTTTGTAAACCTTAAAGAGCTATATAGGAATATCATGTATTATTGTTATTAAAATATAACACCTGGTATGAAACAGATGAAACAGATTTTGTCAGGACTCTCACAAGGGATGGCACCTTAGGTTTTGCTCCAGGGGATTGAATTTAAAGGATGCTAGATTTAGCAGGTACTGATGACACTTGTTGTCTTTCAATAGCAGAGTACAAAAAAACTGACTTTGATGAACAATAACAGATTAATATATGAAGCTACTAGATGGTAAGCTGGGATAAAATCCTCTTCTCTTCCACCCCCTGATTACCTTTCTATGAGGAACTTTGCACTGCTGTCCATTTCATCCTGAGGTGATTTTTCACCAGTCCAGTCATTCAAATAAAGACATATTTCATGGTACTTGCCCTAGGCAACAAATTCCTAGATATGCTTCTGTATTTTCTATTATAGTGATTTGCATGTATGATATTCCCTATATGACTATAATTTTCACAAATGTAATGACTATATATTCTCTAAGCTTTATATGCCCCCAGAGTTTAGAACAATATTCTACCTGCAGGGAGCACACACACAATGTTAGATATATATGTATATATAGATACAGCAAGGTTTAAACATTCCATGAGGTTAATGAGATAATAATAAATCTTCAATAGTTTTTGCAAATTATTATTGTAATTATTGGTTATGCATGTGTACAATCAGATTTGTAAGAATAGCAGGTTAATTTCACAAATTATTTTTGCTAGGAAAATAGGCTGCATACATTTATGCAAGTCACTTCCCTCTATGGGGTTTCACAAAACCCTCTATAAGGTTTCTACTTATGTCTTACCAAATTCTCCTTAACATTTTGCTTTCAATTCTTTTGTTAATGTGAGACTAAACTTCAGTGGAAGAAAAAGAATCTTTGCACCATCATTGCCTCAGTCAACTAAAATTAAAACATATCTGTTAAAAAACATTTTCATTATTGCCAGAACTCAATTGCTCTAACACCACTAAAAAAGCTCATAAATTACTCAAAATTGTGTGTTCTGCACTTTCTCCAAGTAATCTCCATGGAAAAGCAATGTAAATGGGGTGTAGCTTTTGATGAATTACGCTGCTTTCATTCCTAATGTAAGATTGAATTTCTCATTATTAAATGGTAGTAAGCCAAGATGGTTGGTGGCCTAATGGTCAATTAAATTTCAAATGGACTTCAAAGAACCAGGATTAGTTATTTCCTCTTTGCTTTCAATTCTTTAATAATCTTTTACTCAAATCCCCAAGTAATTTTAAAAGTCATAATATACTTCATTTATAGTGGGTGTTCAAAGAATTGCAAAATTCCTTTCTGTATTTTTTTGGCAGCCCAACATTTTAAAAAAGCAGGTGGGTTTTTATTTTTATAATCGGTGATAGAATGATCATAGAATTAGGATTAATGGCTCTCCATTATCATGTTGGGAAAACACCATCTTCATTGCACTATGTACATTGGTTTTTATCTGCTTTGTTCTCTTAGTCTGAAGTAGATACAGCAGATGTTTTACACAATGATCATAAATTTTGCCATGAATATGACCAGCATAAACAACTTAAATTTAAAAAAGTAACATCTTGACAAATTCTAGGTAACAGTCCATCATCTGTCCTATGACAGTAATATTAATATTGTTAGTTGAAGTGTTGGGACTAAATTGTATTTGGTTAAGAAACATGCAATTCTAACATGTTGTGGAATTATGGGGGAACAATTAGAGTTTTAAAAATTATGATGGATTTTTTCATTTGCATATTCCTTTTTTTTCCTAACAGCAATTTCAAGATATCTTGTATTCATTTGAGAAGAGGAGTATGTCTGACATAGAACAGAGGAGTCATTCTTTAAAATAAAGGATTATTCATTTACAGTGGTAAAGATTTCAGAAAGATCAAATGACATGCCATTATGTATTTTGGAGTCAGCAAAACCTGAGTTCAAATCCTGCCTCAGACACATATGTGCTGAATGACTTCTCAGTTTCCTCAGCTATATAGTGTGGATAATAATAGCACCTATCTCACAAGGTTGTTCTAAGGATCAAGTAAGATTATTTATGTAAAACACTTTGTAAACCATTAAATTCTATATAAATATTAGTGATGATGATGATGATGATGCTGCCTGGAATTTTAGCCCAGGTCTTCTGACTTAATCTAGAACCTTTACTCTATCATGCTGTGTGTGCTTTTACATAAGCTGTGTCAGTTAGCTCTGTATCTGTCCAGCCATTGTGATTAACTAGAAAGCAAGAGGATGAAGAAAAGTAAGGTACTACCTCTCGCTCACTAAGAGATAACTAATACTTCCTTAGCTTAAGCCTTATCACTCTGCAGTCATCTAAGCCCTTCAGTCTTTGACACAAATACATCTAAGAGCATTAGGAAGAATTCAAAAAGTCTTGTCAAGAATATAGCTGTTGAAGATTAAAAAGCATAGGATGGAACCCACTTGAATTCTCACAATGCTCCTCAAACAACTTAATGTCTCAAACTAAGTTTTTCAATGGAAAAGTTAACAAAAGATCTGGGTGAGACATTTTTCCATTAACCTGAGACAACTTAGGGGATCAGCAGGAGAGGTCTGTGACATTATGGTTGAGATCTATCTGGAACACATGCATGGGATAGCTGTACCAACAGTGAACCTTTGAGCAAGTGACAGCAGCAGGAGCAGCAACTGCTGCTACTTTGAGAGCTCTCAGCCCAGAAACTAAAAGCATCAAACAACTGGTCATAACGAGATTATAAGGGACTCTTTGCGGGCCCAGAGTATATCTGATACTAATTGACAACGTTATTATCCATAAGCTGTTTCAGCTTGCAATTCCAGGGCAGAAGCACTTGTCAGACATGAGGGAGTAGAAGTCCAGTTCCAAGGCAGAGAAGAGTTTTAGTAAGGTTGTAACTGCAGGAGGGTAAAGGACTGCTCATAGTTTCAGGGCCAAGAGGAGGGCTAGTGCTTTTTGGCTACAGGGAAGCAGAAGCCCTTCCAAGGTAAAGATCAGAATGCAGATAAAAAGAACAATGACTATACTAATTTCCCTGTATCACAACAATTTTCAAGCACTAAAAATTTGCAAACCTTCATGTGATGACCACGTATTTTAAAATCAGCCTGAGTCAGGAATTCAGGTTAAGGGAAAATCTTCAATATTTATTCTTTGTGGAGATGAAGGGGAGTTGTGATAGCATTGTGAGCAGCTGTGACAGGAACCAGCCAGCAGTCTCTTTCCATCTCTCTCTCTACCTCTCTGCCTCCACCGATCAAAATTGTCATTTCCTATAAACACATCAGGACTTGCACACAGAGTGGGCAGGGGCCATTCTTTCTCCAAGCATATATATTAATAGAGTATGGTCCAATTACTATTTAGCCTCACATGCTTGGGACTTCAGTGCATCAACTTGAGCTTCAGCCCATTACATCTCCTGCTTACTTTTGTTTTAGAACACAGGTGGTGATGCCATCCCTGACTCCTCAGGGAGGTCAGAGCCCCCAAGGGGAGGTGATCACACCCTCCCTGACTTCTCAGGAAAGGAGGTGAAAGCACTAAAAAGGAGGTGATCATGACCCCCCTGACTTCTCAGGAAGGGAGATGAAAAGCACCAAAGGGAAGTGGGGGTTACTAGCGGGTTTCTGGGCTGAAGGGTTTTATTATGCACAAACCCATCAGCATGGGAGGTATTACACAAGCACATAGCAATAACGCAGAGGCTATTAATGATGACCCTCCCCTCAATCAATGCAGGCTCAATGTGGTGTAACAAACCTGAATTGTACGTGCAAGTAGTGGTATAACAAACAATATAAATCAACACGGTGTTGTAAAAGATTGCCAAAAGTCCTAGAAGGAGGATATGTAAACAACAGTCACACATACGCCTTCTTCATCAGTCAAGAGATAGTCCAAAACCAATCTATTGTCCATTGCTTCACATGTCAGGGAATCCAATGATCCCCCAAAGTTTTTGACATCCTGCAAAAGTCTTTTTATGTGTTAGGGAATCCAATGATTCCAGCAGATTTTGAAGTCCTGTAACAGTCTTATCATTTCTCAGAAAATCCAGTGATTCCTGAGGGCTTTCAAGTCTTATGTCTCAGAGAATCCAATGATTCCTGAGGGTTTTCAAGTCCTACAACAATCTTATGTCTCATAGAATCCAATGATTCCCGAGGGTTTTCAAGTCCTACAACAATCTTATGTCTCAGAGAATCCAATGATTCCTGAGGGTTTTCAAGTCCAACAATTTTCAATGTCCATGAGTCAAATGCCATAACTGCCACACTCTTTCAATAGTGAGCACAATTAGCAACAGAACCACCCAATATTTCTTTGGTCTTCTCCTTCTTTTCAAGGGTCTGCTCCATCTCTCTGCAATGGACAAGGTGAATATGGCTCGTTGGCACCCATCTCATTCCTTCTCCACCTGTAGAGATACAAGCAAACCCTCTCCCTCAAGCAGTTAGTCTATCTAGTCCCTTCCATTCACCACTTTCTGGGTCTCTCCACATCAACTGGCTATTATCTAAAGAAGTGGAGCTGCTCGCACTGGACACTGCCCTTCCGGTGGATTATAAAACCTGTCTGCCGGAGCCAGTGCATCTTTGTCAAAAATCAAGAAGTTAATAGTATAAATGGTTAGATTTAGAAGTTCTGTAGGGTTACCTATTGCTCCCCCTTTCTTTTGTTTTTGGAGGAGCATCTTAATGTCTCTGTTTCTACTCTCTACTATTACCTGTTCTTGAGGATTAAAAGTTATGCCAGGGGTGTGTAAAATCTTATATTGTGCACAAAAGTGTGCAAAATGTTTGGAGGTATATGCAGGATAATTGTCTGTTTTTATTGCTTGAGGCACACCCATAATGGCAAATGCTTGTGTGAGGAATTCAGTGACCACTCAGGCTGTCTCTTTTGCTGCTGGTATTGCAAAAGTGAACCCTGAAAAAGTGTCTGCCGCAATGTGGATAAAAGACAGATGACCAAAAGATTTATAACGTGTCACATCCATTTGCCAGATTTCAATGGGTCTCAAACTATGAGAATTCTTTCCTGGAGGCAGTGTAGGAGCGTGGAAAAGAAGGCAAGCCATGCAGGCTTTTACTATGCTCCTAGATTCCTCTCTTGTTATTCCAAACTGTAAACGTAAAGCTCGAGCAGTCTGATGATATTTAGAATGAGATTCCTGGGCTTCTTGGAATAAAGGAGTATTGACTAACATAGTTAGAAGGCTATCTGCCATCAAAAAAGGCTAACCGCCATAGCTAGAACATGTCTAGAACCGGGACAAATTTTGTTGTGGATTTCAAAGTTTCATGAATTATGTAGGATTTAAGCCCAATGCAATAGGCAAACAGGAGCTATTGGACAAATCACTTTTGACCAACTAGCTGGTGAAGGTCAGTATGGAGAGAATTCAGAAAAGATTTATTATCCCATAACAGTGTATGAGCAAATTTCTAAGGCTGCAATAAAAGCTTGGAATTCTCTTCCTGGACAGAAAGATTGAAGTAAAGCTTTCACAAAAATAGAGCAAGGTCCTAATGAACTTTTTGCAGATTTTGTGGGACGTTTGCAAACAGCTCTAATAAGAACAATTGGAGATAATGCTGCCACAGAAATAATGACTAGACATTTGGCTAAGGAAAATGCCAATGAGGTTTGCAAAAGAATTATATGGGTACTAGACAAAGATGCTCCTTTAGAGGAGATCATAAGACACTGTGGCACAGTGGGCACAAATGCTTGTTATGCCCAAACTATGATGAACATGGGAAGACAGGGTCCCTCTTGGTAAGGGACTGCTAGAGAAATTCATTGATGTTTTCAATGTGGAAAAGTTGGACATCTTAGATATGGAGATAGAGTGAGAAGACAAGGTGAGAGAACAAGACCCAAAACCCTATGAACAAAATGCAACAGAGGCTTCCATGCAGCCTCAGAATGTAGACTGACTCAGGGAAACAAGAGATGTGACCCAACTCCAGGGTCCCAGGCAAAAAACAGAGGGGGCATGATGGCAGCCAAGGTTACACTAAGAGAGTCTTTAGAAGTTCAATATTAAGACATGATCAATCATCAGAGAAGCAATCTAATGGAATAAAGGGATTGTAATTGGGGAGAATACAGATTTTATAACCTGACAGAAGGGCAGTATCCAGTGCAAGCAGCTCCAATATAATCTCCAGGTGATGAGGAGAGATCCAGAAAGTGGTGAATGAAAGGGACTAGATAGGCTAACTGCTTGGGGGAGAGGGTTTGCTTATATCTCTATAAATGGAGAAGGAATCAGATGGGTACCAATGAGCCGTGATCACCTTGTTCATCAGAGAGAGAACAAAAAAGAGAAAAACCTTGAAACAAAGGAGAAAACTCAAGAAACATCAGGTGGTTTCATTTCTGACTACATGTGCCACTGAAAAAACATGACTGTTAACCCAATGTGTATGGCAATTGACTCTTGAACATAAAAAATTGTTGATAAAACTGTTGCAGAACTTCAAAATTTGCAGGAATCATTGGATTATCTGACACATGAACTAAAGGACAATAGATTGGTTTTGGACTATTTCTAGGACTTATGGACATGTATAATTCCTCATATTGATTCATGTTGTTTATTACATCACTACTAGCCTGTGTTATATTACTATGTGCTTGTGTAATACCTCCCATGTTGATGGATTTATGTATACCTGTTTTAAATGAGACCCTTCAGAAATCAGCTAATCTGGTTTAACTCCCCATTTCCCTTTGGTGTTTTCATCTTCCTTTCTGAGAGATGTCAGGGAGGGTGTGATCACCTCCTTTTTTGGTGTTTTCACCTCCCTGAGAAGTCAGGGAGTGCATGACCATCTGTGTTCTAAAACAAAAGAAAGCAGATGATGTAAAGGGCAGGAACTTTGAAGAAATATACTTAAGGCTTAGTATGACTGATTTAAACAAAGTATCAACTCAATGGAATTGATAAAACAATGATTATCTGGTTTAGCATGTGAGTTCTCTAGTTCAGTATGATTGATTTAATCTTACAACAAATAATGGTTCCCTAATGATATGATTGGTTTATACTCAGTAGACTGTAATTTATATAATTGTAATAGAGCATATAAACTGGGGACAAAGTCAGCCAGAGACAGATTTCAAGATAGAGGCTGTCCTGGTAGCTCTCCGGCCTTCATCACTTCTCCATTAAAGAGTAAGGACTTGGGACTGGTCCCAAGATCCTCCAGAGAGCCAGTCTGGACACTATATTTTAATCACCTTGGTGTGGGGACTCTAGAAAGCAACAGTATGTTTTATCACCCCAACTATGGGACTCTAGAAAGCAGGACATTACATTTGGATGTGCAGACTGCTGACTGGCTGATTGGCTGAGACTGCTGACAAAGACTGGGAGACTGAAGGAGACAAGAAAGACTTTTGGACTTTATTCCTGGTTCCAAGACCTGGTCCAGAAAGCTAACCTGGACATTACAGGGAACAGTCATAAATTTTTCTCCAAACTATTTAAAATAATGTTACAAAGCAAATTCTAGAGTGGTAGAACCAACAAATGAATGGGGTGAAAAAATTTTCCAATCCAAGAAAATGCGGAAGGATGACAGGAAAGATCTATCTCACTAAGATGAGAGTGATATGCACTCTAGTACAAGCTGCTCCCAGCAGAGCAGCACCAAGTCTTGGATGTAACTAAAGTAGCAGCTTCTAGAGTTCTTACTCTATAGGAGATAGGAAAGCAGACAGAAGAAGATTGGAACGCTTTGCTGGCACTGGGAGGAAGATGCTGTTGACATTGCTCATACATATTTCTAGGTTATAGTTCCAGGGCAAGGAGAAAATTAGCAGGATCAGGGATCCTGGTCACAGTTCCAGGGTAGAAAAAATGTTTGTGGATATTCACAGACAAGAGCACAGGTTAGGAGAGTAGTGATCACAGCTTTCCTTAGACCATACCATCTTGGAAGAACTGAGAGCTTGCAGACTTCCAGGACTAGCTTTGAAAACACTATAAGCAGCCAGAAAGAAATAATTCAAATACTATGAAGGCACAGTCAGTATAACACAAAATTTATCAGCTACTACCTTAAAGGATTAAATGGCTTGGAATATGATATTCTAGAGAGCAAAGAAGCTAGGATTACAACCAAAAATAACTTATCTATCAAAACTGAGTATAATTCTTGGGTGGGGTAGGGAAGTGGAGATGTATATATAGTACAATAGAAAGTTTTCAAGTATTCCTGATGAAAGACCAGAGCAAATAGAAAATTTGACATTCAAAAACAAAACTTAAGTATTAAAATGTAAACATATAAAGGAAATCATAATGGACTTAAGATGCTTAAACTGTTTATATTCCTATATGGGGAAGCTTATAATCCATAAGAACTTAATGATTGTTAGAGTAATTAGATGGAATCTACATGTAAAGAGTGCATGAGTATGAGATGATTATGCTGGGATGATTTTTTTTAATGAAGTGAGAAAAAGGAATGCACTGGAAGAAAGGAGAAGGGAGGGGTGGAATGAAGAATTTTTCTCACATAAAAGAGACATGCAAAGAAGAGCTTTTATAGTGCAGGAGGAAAATGGATGGGTTTGGCAGGCAATGCTTGAATTGGAATTGGTTAAAAGATGAATATATACATATATATATGTATGTATATATTCACACACATTCAGTTGGGTATAGAAATCTATCTCATTATGGTCAAAGTAAAACAGACATTTGAAGAGGGAAGAGAGACATACAGACAGTCAAGCAGACAGAGATTAAAGCAAGAGCAAGAGACAGAAATTGAGACAGTGAAAGAAATATAAGAGAATAGGATGGCAGGAAAAACACAATCATAATAATTATGAAAGTAAAAGTGAATGGGATGAGTACACCCATAAAATGAAAGCAGATAGAATGTATTAGAAATCAGAGTCAAACAATATGTTATTTATAAGAAACACACTGGCAACAGAAAGACACAGAGTTAAAATAAAAGATTAGAGCAGAATCTATTATACTTTAGTTGAAGTTAAAAAGGAAAAGATAGTAATAATTATAGCAGACAAAGCAAAAGCAAAAATAGACCTAATAAAAAAGAATCAGGGAAATTAAATTTTCCTAAAAAATACCACAGACAATGAATTAATCTAAGAAAAAATGGTAGCAAGTTTCTCTGATTAAGATCTCATTTCTCAAATATATAGGGAACTGAAATCAATTTATAAAAATAAGGCCCATTCCTGAATTAATAGTCAAAGGATATGAATTGATAACTTTTAAAAAAGGATGTCAAAGTTATATATAGTTATGTAAAAAGTGTTCTAAATCATATTGGTCATTATTTTTTTTTAAATTTTTTATTTAATAATTACATTATATTGACACTCGTTTCTGTTCCGATTTTTTTCCCCCTCCCTCCCTCCACCCCCTCCCCTAGATGGCAAGCAGTCCTTTATATGTTGGATATGTTGCAGTATATCCTAGATACAATATATGTTTGCAGAACCGAACAGTTCTCTTGTTGCGTAGGGAGAATTGGATTCAGAAGGTATAAATAATCCGGGAAGAAAAACAAAAATGCAGATAGTTTACATTCGTTTCCCAGTGTTCTTTCTTTGGGTGTAGCTGCTTTTGTCCGTCATTTATCAATTGAAACTCAGGTCTCTTTGTCAAAGAAATCCACTTCCATCAAAATATGTCCTCATACAATATCGTTGTCGAAGTGTATAATGATCTCCTGGTTCTGCTCATTTCACTTAGCATCAGTTCATGTAAGTCTCGCCAGTCCTCTCTGTATTCATCCTGCTGGTCATTTCTTACAGAACAATAATATTCCATAACATTCATATACCACAATTTACCCAGCCATTCTCCAATTGATGGGCATCCATTCATTTTCCAGTTTCTAGCCACTACAAACAGGGCTGCTACAAACATTTTGGCACATACAGGTCCCTTTCCCTTCTTTAGTATTTCTTTGGGATATAAGCCCAATAGAAACACTGCTGGATCAAAGGGTATGCACAATTTGATAATTTTTTGGGCATAATTCCAGATTGCTCTCCAGAATGGTTGGATTCGTTCACAACTCCACCAACAATGCATTAGTGTCCCAGTTTTCCCGCATCCCCTCCAACATTCATCATTATTTTTTCCTGTCATCTTAGCCAATCTGACAGGTGTGTAGTGGTATCTCAGAGTTGTCTTAATTTGCATTTCTCTGATCAATAATGATTTGGAACACTCTTTCATATGAGTGGTAATAGTTTCAATCTCATCCTCTGAAAATTGTCTGTTCATATCCTTTGACCATTTATCAATTGGAGAATGGCTTGATTTCTTATAAATTTGAGTCAGTTCTCTATATATTTTGGAAATGAGGCCTTTATCAGAACCTTTAACTGTGAAAATGTTTTCCCAGTTTGTTGCTTCCCTTCTAATCTTGTTTGCATTAGTTTTATTTGTACAAAAGCTTTTTAATTTGATGTAATCGAAATTTTCTATTCTGTGATCAGTAATGGTCTCTAGTTCATCTTTGGTCACAAATTTCTTTCTCCTCCACAAGTCTGAGAGATAAACTATTCTATGTTCCTCTAATTTATTTATAGTCTCGTTCTTTATGCCTAGGTCATAGACCCATTTTGATCTTATCTTGGTATATGGTGTTAAGTGTGGGTCCATGCCTAATTTCTGCCATACTAATTTCCATTTATCCCAGCAGTTTTTATCAAATAATGAATTCTTTTCCCAGAAGTTAGGGGCTTTGGGTTTGTCAAACACTAGATTGCTATAATTGACTATTCTGTCTTGTGAGCCTAGCCTTTTCCACTGATCCACTAATCTATTTCTTAGCCAATACCAAATGGTTTTGGTGACTGCTGCTTTATAATATAATTTTAGATCAGGTACAGCTAGGCCACCTTCATTTGATTTTTTTTTCATTAATTCCCTTGAGATTCTCGACTTTTTATTGTTCCATATGAATTTTGTTGTTATTTTTTCTAGATCAATAAAATATTTTCTTGGAAGTCTGATTGGTATAGCACTAAATAAATAGATTAGTTTAGGGAGTATTGTCATCTTTATTATGTTCGCTCGGCCGATCCAAGAGCACTTAATATTTTTCCAATTATTTAAGTCTGACTTTATTTGTGTGGAGACTTTTTTATAATTTTGCTCATATAATTCCTGACTTTCCTTTGGTAGATAGATTCCCAAATATTTTATGGTATCAACAGTTATTCTGAATGGAATTTCTCTTTGTATCTCTTGCTGTTGGGTTTTGTTGGTGATGTATAAAAATGCTGAGGATTTATGGGGATTTATTTTGTAGCCAGCTACTTTGCTAAAATTATGAATTATTTCCAATAGCTTTTTGGTAGAATCTCTGGGGTTCTCTAGGTATACCATCATATCATCTGCAAAGAGTGATAGTTTGGTTTCCTCATTGCCTACTCTAATTCCTTTTATATCTTTCTCGACTCTTATTGCCGAGGCTAGTGTTTCTAATACGATATTAAATAATAATGGTGATAGTGGGCAGCCTTGCTTCACTCCAGATCTTACTGGGAAAGGTTCCAGTTTTTCCCCATTGCATATGATGCTTACTGATGGTTTTAAATATATGCTCCTGACTATTTTAAGGAAAAGTCCATTTATTCCTATGCTCTCAAGTGTTTTTATTAGGAATGGATGTTGGATTTTATCAAATGCTTTTTCTGCATCTATTGAGATGATCATGTGGTTTTTGTTTGTTTGGTTATTGATATAGTCAATTATGCTAATAGTTTTCCTAATATTGAACCAGCCCTGCATTCCTGGTATAAATCCTACTTGGTCATAGTGTATTATCCTGGTGACAATTTTCTGTAATCTTTTTGCTAATATTTTATTTAAGATTTTAGCATCAATATTCATTAGGGAGATTGGTCTATAATTTTCTTTCTCTGTTTTCAGCCTACCTGGTTTAGGTATCAGTACCATATCTGTGTCATAAAAGGAGTTTGGTAGGACTCCTTCAATCCCTATTTTTTCAAATAGTTTATATAACATTGGAGTTAATTGTTCTTTAAATGTTTGGTAGAATTCACATGTAAATCCATCTGGTCCTGGGGATTTTTTCTTAGGGAGTTGATTGATAGTTTGTTCTATTTCTTTTTCTGAGATGGGACTGTTTAGGATATTTACTTCTTCCTCTGTTAGTTTGGGCAAGCTGTATTTTTGGAGGTATTTTTCTATTTCATTTAAGTTGTCGAATTTATTGGCATAAAGTTGGGCAAAGTAACTCCTAATTATTGCTCTAATTTCCTCTTCGTTAGTGGTGAGTTCTCCCTTTTCATTTTTAAGACTAACAATTTGATTTTCCTCTTTCCTTTTTTTAATCAGATTTACTAAGGGTTTGTCTATTTTGTTGGTTTTTTCATAGAACCAACTCTTAGTTTTATTAATCAATTCAATAGTTTTTTTACTTTCAATTTTATTGATCTCACCTTTTACTTTTAGAATTTCAAGTTTAGTGTTTGACTGGGGGTTTTTAATTTGTTCCTTTTCTAGCATTTTTAATTGCAAACCCAATTCATTGACCTTCTCTTTCTCTATTTTATACAAATAGGCCTCTAGAGATATGAAATTTCCCCTTATTACCGCTTTGGCTGCATCCCATACATTTTGGTATGATGTCTCATTATTATCGTTTTCTTGGGTGAAGTTATTAATTATGTCTATGATTTGCTGTTTCACCCAATCATTCTTTAGTATGAGATTATTTAGTTTCCAATTATTTTTTGGTCTACTTCCCCCTGCTTTTTTGTTGAATGTAATTTTCATTGCATCGTGGTCTGAAAAGGATGCATTTACTATTTCTGCCTTACTACATTTGAGTTTGAGGTTTTTATGTCCTAATATATGGTCAATTTTTGTATAGGTTCCATGAACTGCTGAAAAGAAAGTGTATTCCTTTCTGTCTCCATTACATTTTCTCCAGAGATCTATCATATCTAACTTTTCTAGTATTCTATTTACCTCTTTGACTTCTTTCTTATTTATTTTGTGGTTTGATTTATCTAATTCTGAGAGTGCAAGGTTAAGATCTCCCACTATTATAGTTTTACTGTCTATTTCTTCTTGCAGCTCTCTTAGTTTCTCTTTTAAGAATTTAGATGCTACCCCACTTGGTGCATATATGTTTAATATAGATAGTGCTTCATTATCCATGCTACCCTTTAGCAAGATATAGTGTCCTTCCTTATCTCTTTTAATTAGGTCAATTTTTGCTTTAGCTTGATCTGAGATCAGGATGGCTACCCCTGCTTTTTTGACTTCACCTGAAGCATAGTAGATTTTGCTCCAACCTTTTACCTTTAACCTGCATGTATCTCCCCGCTTCAGGTGTGTTTCCTGTAAACAACATATTGTAGGATTCTGGCTTTTAATCCATTCTGCTAACCGCTTCCTCTTTATGGGGGAGTTTACCCCATTCACGTTTATGGTTAGAATGACCAATTCTGTATTACTTGCCATCTTGTTAACCCCGGTTTATGCTTTCCTCCCTTCTTTCCCCTTTCCCCCCTTCCAAGTATTAAGCTTGTGAGCACCCCTTGCTTCTCACAGCCCTCCCTTTTTAGTGTCCCTCCCCCGCCTTAGAGTTCCTCCCCCTATCTTACCCCTTTCCCTCCCAGTTCCCGTATTCCCTTCCGCTTAGCTTATTCCTTCCCTTTCCACTTTTCCCTTCTCACTTTTCAATGAGATGGGAGAAGTTTCACCATAGATTGAATATGTCTTAAGATTTTTCACTTAAAGCCAATTCTGAAGGCAGTAAGATACCCACTATATTCATCCCCCTCCATTCTTTCTCTCAGATATAATAGGTTTCCTATGCCTCTTCATGAGATGTACTACCCCCACTTTACCCTTTTTCTGGTACAATGTCCTTTCCACATCAATTTCTAGAACAAGGTATACATGTATTCTTTATACATCTATATAGTCAAAATATAGTTCCCAAGATTAATCTTTACCTTTTTAGATTTCTCTTGAGTTCTATATTTGTAGATCAAACTTTTTGTTAAGTTCTGGTTTTTTCATCAGAAATAGATGAAATTCGCTTACTTCGTTGAATGTCCATCTTCTTCCCTGGAAAAAGATGCTCATTCTCGCTGGGTAAGTTATTTTTGGTTGCATACCAAGTTCCTTAGCCTTTCGGAATATCATATTCCAGGCCCTTCGATCTTTTAATGTGGATGCTGCCAGATCCTGGGTGATCCTTATTGTGGTTCCTTGATACTTGAATTGGGTTTTTCTAGCCGCTTGCAATATTTTTTCTTTCATCTGAGGGTTCTGGCATTTGGCCACTATATTCCTTGGTGTTTTGATTTTAGGATCCCTTTCAGTGGGTGATCGATGAATCCTTTCAATGTTTATTTTTTCCTCTGTTCCTATGACTTCTGGGCAGTTCTCTTTGATAATTTCCTGGAAGACAGTGTCCAGGCTCTTTTTTTCATCATGTTTTTCTGGGAGTCCAATGATTCTCAGATTGTCTCTCCTGGATCTGTTTTCCAGGTCTGTTGTCTTCCCCAGAAGGTATTTCACATTTTTCTCCATTGTTTGATTTTTTTGGATTTGCTTGACTGATTCTTCTTGTCTCCTCGAGTCATTCAATTCCACTTGTTCAATTCTGATTTTCAGTGAAGTATTCTCTTCACTCACTTTTTTAAAATCTTTCTCTAATTGTCCCATTGAGTTCTTTTGTTCTGTGGAATTTTTTTCCATTTCGCCAATTTTGTTTTTTAGAGAGCTGTTTTCTGTTTCCAGTTCACTAATCCTATTTTTCAAGGATTTTACTTCTTTATCCACTCTCTCTTTAACTTTCTCCAGGCTCTTTTGCCAAGCCTCCCTCTCCTTTTCCCAAGCCTCACTCTGCTTTCCCCATTTTTCTTCTAGCTCCCTTGTGAGAGCCTTTTTAATCACTTCTATGAGGTTCATCTGTGCTGAGGAACAGACAATCTCCTTCTTTGGGGAATCACCTGGGGACTGCCTGTTTTTAGTCTCCTCAGGATTTAGAGTCTGCTCTCTATCTGTGTAGAAGCTGTCAAGGGTTAAAGTCCTCTTCAGCTTCTTGCTCATTCTGTCTATTAATCAGGGACAAACTACCAAAGAAAAACAGAAAAAACTGGAGTCTTTCTTTGGGGGGGGGCTGGGTGTGTTATCGAGCTTCCTCTACAGACTGCAGGGGGCAGCAGTGAGGCACTAGCAGGACTGTGCTGCGCCTGCGCTCTGAGATCCCAGAGCGTGCTGAGTCACTGAGGGGGGGGAAGGGGGGGGCGGCCAGGTCCTGAGAGACTCCAGCTGTTTGGGGTTGTGTTCTTCAGCCCCGGTGTTTTTAGCTTCTCTGCTGGGCTGTTGACTTGCTGCCGGAGGAAAGTATCCAAACCTGTAGCGAAGCTCTCCCCGCAGAAACGGCTACGATCACTCTCCACCCCCTCTCCAGTCTGCTCCCGTGCTCTCACTGCCGCTGCCCGCCGCCTGCGCCCGATCTAAAACCGCCCCAGCCCTCCAGTAAAGACAGACCTTTCTTGGCGGATCTCAAGGATGGCTTCTCTTGGTAACTATTTGTGGGTTTTTTTCAGTCAAGCATTGATTCAGAGGCTTGTAATGAAGTGGATAGTGAGAGAAAGCGCGGAGCTTATGCAACTGTGAGCCTCCTCTCCGCCATCTTAACCAGAAGTCCCCCATATTGGTCATTATTAAGTCATTTCAGTCCTAAGTCTTTGTGACCCCTTTTTGTGTTTTCTTCACAAAAACTAGAGGAATTTCCCATTTTTTCTACAGCTCATTTTACAGATGAGGAAATAGAGGCAAAGTGGCCACACAATTACTTATTTTCTAAGGACAGATTTGCAGTTACGATGATGTCTTTCTGATTTTAAGTCCTGTGCTCTATCTCCCTCTCCAGCTAGGTGCCCACCACTATTGATTAGAGAAATGTGAATTAAAACAACTCTGGTGTACCACTTCATACTATCAGAAGTAACAAAAGTTTCAGGGGTTGAGAGAAAATACACTATTATACTGTTGGCGGAGTTATGAACTAATCCAATCATTCTGGGGAACACTTTGGAATATGTCCAAAGCGTTATAGAGCTGTGCATACTTTTGATCAAATTGTATCACTGTTAAATCTGTACCTCCAAAAAGATAAAAGGAACATGAAATGGATGCATGTACAAAAATATTTATAGTAACTCTTTTGTGGTGGTAAAGAATTGGAAATTAAGGGGTTGCTCCTCAGATGAAGAATGACTAAATAAGTTAGGATATATCATTATGAAGAAGTACTGCTATGCTATAAGAAATGATGAAGATGGTAATTTCAGAAAAAAAGTCTGAGTATATCTATATGAACTGATGTAAAGTGAAGTCAGAAGAGCCAGGAGATCATTGTGCGCAGTAAGAGAACATTAACTGTGAAAGACTTGGATATTCTGATCAATACAATGACCCAAGACAATACCAAAAATCTCATGATGAAAAAAATTATCTACACTCAGAGAGAGAACTGATGAACTCTTGAGTGCAAATTGAAATAACTTTTTTTAACCTTTGTTTTTAGTGATAAGTCAATATAGAAATATGTTTTGTATGCTTTCAGTTGTACAACTGATAATATTTTACTTGCTTTCTCAGTTGATAGGGAAGGAATTAGAGAGGGAGAATATGTAAAATTCAATTTAAAAAGAAAAGAATTTAAAAACATGTATTTAAAAAAAACATTGTAGCATAATAGATAGTCTCAGCATCAAAAATACATGGGCTTAAATCTTGCCTCTGACATGTACTAATTGTAGAATGAATTAATAAAAAAAACATTAAGTGAAAAAAATACAGCTGACATTGACTTTAAAAGCTTGAGCTTCACCCCTCAGACCTGGAGGTGAGGAGAGAAATATTTTTCCTGAAGACACATATTGGCTTAGAAAACCATATATAACTATCTATGTTGTATTTTTGTTTATTTTTAAAAAAACATTTACCAAGTTGTGAATTGATCCAACTATTCTGGAGAACAATTTGGAACAATGTCCAAAGAGCTATCAAACTGTGTATATGCCCTTTGATCCAGCAGCGTCTCTACTGGGTCTGTATACCAAAGAGATTAGGAAAAAAAATGGTGGGGGGAAATCCACATATGTGTAAAATTTTTTGTAGCAGTACTTTTTGTAGTGGCAAGTGGAAACTGAGTAGATATCCATCAATTGGAGAATTGTTGAATAAGTTATAGCAGGGATCCTCAAACTTTTTAAATAGGGGGCCAGTTCACTGTCCCTCAGACTGTTGGAAAGCCGGACTATAGTAAAAACAAAAACTTTGTTTTGTGGGCCCTTTAAATAAAGAAACTTCATAGCCCTGGGTGAGGGGGATAATCGTCCTCAGCTGCCACATCTGGCCCACAGGCGTAGTTTGAGGACCCCTAATTATAGTATATGAATGTTATGAATTATTATTGTTCTATAAGAAATGATCAGTGGGATGATTTCAGAAAGGCTTGGAGAGGCTTATATGAACTGCTGCTAACTGAAGTAAAGGATAATATTGTACATAGCAATAGCAAGATGATAACAATTATCAATTCTGAAAGACATGACTCTTCAACAGTGAGGTGATTCAGGCCAGTTCCAATGGCCTTGTGATGAAGAAAGCCATTTGCACTGAGAGAGTGGATTGTTGGTACTGAGTGTGGATCACAACATAGTATTTTTACTTTATCATTGTTTGCTTACATTTTGTTTTCTTTCTCATTTTTTTTCCTTTTTGATCTGATTTTTCTTATGCAGCATGATAATTGTGTAAATATATATAGAAGAATCACATATGTTTAATATGTATATGATTACTTGCCATCCAGGAGAGGGGGTGTGGGAAAGGGAAGGAAAAAAATTTGGAACACAAGTTTTACAAAGGTGAATGTTGAAAATGATATATGCATATGTTTTGAAAATAAAAAAGCTTTATTAAAAATAAACATCTCCTAATGCCATTTCAACCTTGGTTCAGTTTTTACTCAGGATTTGTCTTTTGTGAACTGCTGGTAGCAAGGCTGATACCATTGGTTATAGTAAAGCTCAAGCTCATGACTTTCCCAGAAGTGCACTTAAGACCACAATATCATAGATTTAGTGTTGTAATTGATCTTTGACATCAGCGAATTCAACCGTTTCATTTTACAGATAAGGAAACTTTGGCTTAGAGTGATTAAATGACTTATCCACAGTCACACAGCTAGTCAATGTCTGAAGTAGATCTTCTTGACTCCAATTCCATTCTGCTGTTCATACCACCAGAAAATATGAAATACCTAAAAGGCAAAAGGACCCAGGTTAATAGGCTCCCACAGCTGCCCTTTCAGCTTATCTTATACAAAGGTACCTTACCAAAATGAAGTCGTATGTGCCTCTCTTAGTCTCCTTCCAAAACATGCATTTCTAAAAATGTAACAACTTAAAAATTCCATAAGCTTATTCTTTTTTAAATGCTCTCACAAGTCATCCATAGCAACTTTTGTATTATAGACAAAACAATGGTCCTGCCTTCTGAATTATTCTAATGCCATGCACTTACTAAGACCAGTTTTACTTTCATCTCACAAAGGAAGGAAAGTAACATTGCCTCAAGTGATATATATTATTGAAGGGCCATCATACCTCTCTCCAAGCATTGCTATATGCCTTTTCTTATATCGGTCTTTCTCCTAGCTCATCTAGAAAATAGACAATACTAAAATTTACTCCATTTTCTATTCAGTGTCCTGCCAAGAAGAATACGCTACTAGCTTTTACACTTTTCCCCACAAGGCATCCCAACTGGGGGGCTTTGACCTACAAATCTTATCTATGGAAGCAACTCCTTGCACTTTGCAAACACAGTCCTGTAGGCTGCTTTTCCAACACTGATGGTATTGGTGAATTCTAATTTTTGCTACCTGATTCAAAGCAATTGAATTATTGTAGTGGAATTGTGAGAGAGAAGATTCATCCTTAGGGTCCAGGTTCATGGATTCAAGTGCCCATCAAGCAAAGATTTTCACCTGAACTACTGAACCCCATTTGGTAGTGAAAAGTGGTCAATCTGTTTGACACCCAAACTGCCATGTCCATAGAATATTTTTTTGCCCTATCATTCCTCTCCTTTTTCTCCAGTCATCTTTCAGCCAGAGCAACTCTTTTTATGTCAACCTTGTCCAGAACTGGTACATCTTATCTCCTTGCTAAGTTGCAAGTAGTAAATATAATACCCTAGGACACCTCAAATCCTCAAAGGGATCACATGGCAAATTTTGTCCACAAGTCCAAAGCAAACGCTCCATAAAATATAACCAGAGCACATGTCTTTGTCATATCTAACAACTTCCCTGCTTCTGTCAAGCTTTTCTCTTCCCCTAGGGCTGCTTGTATCACTGATGCAAGTGACTTACTTCCCTCCTTCCTCTCCTTCCATCAAAAAATGTTTAAAAACATTATTTAGCATGAAATCAATGTGGCCATATTCTAATATACTAATGTCTATGGTTAGTATTTCCTTGGTCACTTGTTTACCTCAGAATGTTTTTTGGAAATTCATGATCTAAATGCCCTCATAGAGGCCCATATAAGTATCTGCTTTAGCTCCCAAGCAAGTGACTCTGGTCCATCTCATTCATGAACATATGGTATTCTAATATATGAAATACTTACAAAGACCCTAGAAGAATGTTAATTTATTCTACCTATAGTGTGCTTTAGAGTCTGGAGGCAGGCTTTGGAGACTTGAATTAAATCAGAAATTAAGGCCATAAACTTTGGCTTCTTTGTGTTTTGTAAGCTCAAGATCACCTGTGTGGAAGGATAAGCTCCTGGGCTCCAAGAAATATTCTCAGAATCCTTCACAGTCATGAAGAGCTGATCCCTATATCTGAGTAGAGACTACAAATCAATCTTGAGAGTAAGTCAGATTCCTTTCCACTCTCCCTTCCTCTCTTTTAATTCTTAAACCAATCATAGTGTTCAAAGGTCCCAAAGTTAAATTTGAGTGGAAAGATAGTGGATAATGATTTCTTTTCCCATTAATCACTATTTTAGGATTCCTAGATAGCAAGGTAAATGTCTTCAGCATATTCAGAAATGATATATAAATTATACATGTATATACATATAAAAGGGGGGAATACTGAAAGGCCATTTCAATGAACTTGAAGACTTACTATATCCATTTAAACCACTCCAATTTTTTGTTATATAGACACCTGTACATTTATATAACCATTATCTTCTGACCTCTTGAAAACTTGATGACTTATAAATACTCTTAAATTAATTTGATTTGGATATGGGCTCTTTTCACCATTCATGGCATTTGCTTCTAAATGTAGGAATGAAAATGTGTAGAATTTACCAATTTTCCTCTTTTATAGAAAAATTCTATGAATCTGCATATTTTAATCCTAATTGGTGCCAACAATGAAGCCCCTTTCAATGTGTCCAGTCCAAGTTCTATTTGTATTACCATACTAGATATTCATAGGCAATTGAAAGGAAGCTCTGGCCTGTGGACCTATGGGACTGCCACCCTTTAGAGGAACAAAATCTCTAGTTTATCCTCAATTGTGTGAGCTCATGATTTTCTTGCATCCCCAATGCCTCCATATGGTCTTTAGAATTATGAGATCTACTCAATTAAGCAGTTATTCAACTTTACTATCATTTCAGTTAAGACCACTACTTCACTAGGCATTGTTAAGTACCCGGTTAGTTGATCCTCTAATTTCTCTTTTTTTCCCCTAAATACTTTCATCTACATATCATCCTCCTATCCTCAAATTCTGATCAAATTCTGAAACATTATGTATCTAATATATGCAATCCAATTTGATTGTCAGTTAATGGAATTTACTGAAAGACAGAGACAGAAACAGAGACAGAGAGGCAGAGAGATGAGGCAGAGAGACAGAGAAAGAGAGACAAACAAGAGACTTAACCCACTTCTCCTTTATTTTCTTCATCACCTTTTCAGCTTTCTTTTGTATGTTATCTTCATGATTAGATTGTATGCTTCTCAAGAACACAGAGTAGTTTTTTTCTTTTTTTGTATTTGTGCCTCCATGCTTGGTACATAGTAGGTACTTAATAAATCTTTAGTAATTGATTGATATATTCTAGAAAGACCATTTCTCCCTATTGGAGGAACCCAGTTATGGGAACAGCTACATCCACTTGCAATAATGGTATCCCAAAACATCCAGCAATCTTACTTTAAATTGGTGGTCATTTTCTTGCAGGGGCTTCATTCTTTCTCAAAGGAATTCCCAAATGAACATTCTCTCCCCAACACATGTTATACCCACAGTGAAGAGATAATTTGCAAATGTGGCAAGTTAGGCTAATTTTTCTTTAAAACATATTGAAACTATTCTTGAGACTTGGTTGACTCAAGAGATTAAAGATTTGAATCTGGTAGAATATGATGGAATACATAGTTGATTCTCCTGTTACTCTTGCTGTATCATGACCCAAGCAATTACTCCGTGAAGTTATTGCACCTGTTTTTACCAATCCCTGTGTTAAATAAAACACTAGACACTCTCAAGTTACTAAAGGAGAAATAAGAAGAAATAAAACTCCCATCTATTACTGGGTAGGGTTCCTGTCTTGTGACTAAGGTATAACTTTAAAAAGAGGGAAAGGGCTGGAAGATCTTATCAAGGACATATGTTAATAATCTTGGGACATAGTCATTACCTTTCTTCCCGTTGACATATGGGTGGCCAGGCATCAGCAGCATGTAGCAAAGCTTAATGCATAATAGACTTATGCTACACAGGTAAAACCATCCACATAATTAGACTCCACACTATTCTGTCACAGTAAGTTTTTGCATGGCTTTTTTTCTCTTTCCTTCCAAAACATACAGTTTTGTAACCAAAATGTAGTGAACCAACCTAAGACTAATCCAGAGACTTGGGTTCTCCTAGCTTTATCAACTGCTTTGAGACAATGTCAAAGTGATAGAATGGTGATCTTGTTAGGTTTAATAATTACACCTGCTCCTTCCCTACCTCATAAGTCAATTGCCATACCTCCCTGACTAGGAAAACAAGTTGTTTTTAACTCCTAAAAGTTGTTAGGAGATAACATTTGTATCATCATATATAAAGAATAGATATGGTTTGGAGGAATAAAGGAAATGGAGAGGAGAAATTCACTAGTTCCATCCCTGATTACAAGAAAGCTCTCTGAAGTCAAATACAATCTAAATCATTTATCATTGTATCTTTACTGGTACTCTACCTATAGTGGGTATAATCAATGCTTGTTTGGTTCAATTGAATAGAACTAAGCAGGCACATTAATAGTGATTCATAAGAACTTGTGATTTATCATAATTATATTATTATTCCATACTGTTAAGAAGCTATGAGAGGCCCAATTTAAACAGATGTGTGAACAAGGCAAACTAAACAGAGGCTAAAAGTATTTTGGAAGTCATGTAGACAGAGAAACAGTTAAATTAGCTAGGAAAACTTAAGTACAATGCCACAAAGATTTATGGTCTCAAGGAATGTGTATACCAACAATACAAGTAAAACTTTAAGATACAATAATTCAGTTCTTTAACACTTCAAGGAGTGATATTTCAATTACTTGGGTGATTTTTCCACTACTACAGATCTCAATCACCCATTGTCTTCAGTAGATGACAACTCAAAAATATCTCTTAAGCATCTTTTATATATACAAGGCAATGTCTTAGACTTTGTGGACAGAAAAGCAAGGGAAAAGTGCCTGTCCACAAGGAGCTTAATTTTATTGATAGAATGAAACTCAGGCATTAATTGAGGACAGAGAAAAAATAAAAACACCTTGCAGCTTATGAATAACAGCATAATATTTCTATATGATTCATGACTCCCTTCTTCCCCCACCCCTGTGGTCTCCTCTGGGAAGATCTGAATTTGGTGCATATTTTCTCCTAACTAGTGTTTCTCCTGGGAAGATCAGAATTTGGCTTACTTCAAGGATATTTGAGTCAGTTTTTTTGGCTAGCAATGAAGGTATCAACTAAAGCACTAGAAACATAAACATATTTATTACCAAAACAGATAAGAACAAAAATAGGATTCAGACTCAAGTCCAATAAGAAGAGGAAAAATCCTCATAACTAATATTATAAATGCAATACAATTGATGGTCTCATGACAATTATGTATTCTATATGTCCATCTGGTTACCACTTTACGTGTTTGCTGCTTCCATTTCTGCTCTTTACAATTTTACTGCTGTGGCCACTGTTTATAATCTAGTAGCTCCATGTCTCTATCCTTAGTGAGGTTTCCTTAGCCCTAAGCTGGTAAAGTAAAAAGTCTTCTTTCTCTAGTAGAGTTCCTTAAATAGATTATTTTCATGAGTTGTTATAACTGAAAACAAATAACCACCAACCCCCCCCAAAAAAAACCAAACAAACAAAAACCAAAACCCATCATTACTTAGTAGCCAGCCTTCTTGTAATGAGCAACTCTAAACTTTAAGACAATCCTCTTATGACAAATACGTGATCAGTCTACTACAAGGGAGAATTTCTGGTTTGGTAGAACTTCCCAGATCTCTTATTATCATAGTCATCCCCACATCTTGGTGAAGGCATGGGAAAATAAGCTTTATTGAAAGATTTATATTCCCCAATATTGGCACTATAGTTATCTACATTATCAAGGAATAATATTTTCCACTTTAGCAAATTTTCTAAAAACAAACAAACCTTGAAGTTTAGTTTCAAGAGCCACTCCCACAATGACTAGGAATACTTTGCTGAATCTTAAAAGAGGCTCGGGAACATTAAATAGTGACAGTTTAACTGCCATTCCTCTGTAGAGGGTGTGATTTAACTTTGATCTGGAAGGAGTCTTTGAGGAGACAAAGAGTTTTAAACTGCCATCTGTAAAGAGTTTGAGTTTTAACTGTCATCTGTGAAGATACTGGCAGTTTAACTGTTATTCTGGAGAAACTGTTAGGACTGTGAGGGCTTTTCAGAAAATGTGAGAAGACAGAGAAAAAGAGGATGAATAAAATTTCTTTTCTAATGGAATAATGAATTATAAAAACATATAATATAAAGATAATTCTTTGAAATGTCTGTGAAAAAATTTACCTATATTTTTGAAGTTACTTGCATTTCTGGAAAAAGATGACAGAAATTGGGAAGGAGTAGAGGGAAAGGGGAGGAGGAGAATCCCTGAGAGAACTGAGTTTAACACATGTTAGAAACAAATAAAAAGAGGCTTTGATGAGAGACTTTGGCTGTAATCTTGAGAGCTGATAAGTGGAACTATGTTCCAAAAGTGAGAAGTCAAGAGGAACAATGATAATTAAAAGCAACTCTAGCTGTGATCTTTTTCTCTGAAACTAAATCATTAGTTACTTGTGTTTTTATTGATTGTATTGTTAACAAAGTTTTAATTAGTGACTTTGATACTGATTTAAGCCTAGTATATAGACATTTTGATGTACAGACTAGCAACTGCTTATGTAGAGGGAAAGATTTTTCTTATTAAATAATTTGTAATAAATTAGAATGGGAATCCAGAGATAACTAATGGGAGATGTTTCAATTTTAGTAATTAATAAAGATATACCTCAAACTCATCCTATTTCCCTAGAAATCAAGAAAGAAAATGATAAAGATGATGATTCAATGTAGCAGGCTGTGGTGCTGATGGTTCCATATGTGCTACAAACGAATTTAGTTGACCCTAAAACCTTGCTACACCTCTTTAATGGGGATTTTTCTAAAATTTATTGCACCTTTACCTATTATCAAAGTTCGCTGAATTTGTCTTATAGTAACATGTTCTTAATGACTCAAGTTTATTATTATGAACATCTGTTTGGTGAGGTATAGTGGGGAAAACACTTGTCTTGGATTTAGGAAGTTCATTTCTAGCTTGAGCATGCCCACTAAAACTTGGGCAAATTAATTCTGTAGCATTAAGTTTCCTGACCTATGAAATACAAGTGAGTTAAACTAATAGTTTATTCAGCTCTATAACTCTGATTTCTACTTTTCAGTAAATCAGGATCTCAAAACAGCAAATAGGAACATAAAAAAAAAAAAAAAACCAAGGTCTTGCCTACTAATTCTCTCATGTGATAGCCACCACCATATCTTTATTTTCTAATTTTTTTTCCCTGAACATTCAAGTGAGAAGTAGAATTTTTATCTCTACCAGAAGGACTTCTTTATAGTGGGCAGAAATTAAACAGAACTTCCACATAAAAATATAACTCTTATTCAGCTGTAATAATACTGATGATGATATATCTGATGTTTATTTCTTTAAAATTTTCTTCTTGTCATTCTTTTAGTCATTTTCTTTTTTCTCACAAAGGTAAAATAGGGCATATTTATTACAGGGCAATGTAACATGTATAAAATTAATTATTTGATATAAGGCTGAGACAGTCATTCCTCAAATGGTATGACTTAACTTCCAGAAAATCATCTACTTCACATTTGTTATTAGGGTTCTTTGAGCTAGCAGAAGCAAGCAAAATATTATCTAAAGCCATTCTAGGGTATTAGTTTCCATATGTTCCTCTTAAAACACAAATACCAGAAGTATACAGATGGTATGGAGACCTTAAAAAAGGAAATAGATATCTGTTTAGGATTAAAAACAGCAAGTTTAGGAAAACGTTATTAAATTAATTAAGGCAACATTGATTCACCTAAAATATAAAAAACTAAGGTGCAGGAAGGGCAACCAATTAAATACTTTACCAATTCTGAGATATTTAAAGCCATGAAACAGCATTATCTGGTGTAACTAAATTAATTACAGCATCAAATTATGTTCTACAGTATTTCAATTTTATAGAAACAGCTGGGGTGGACAGAGTACTGGGTCTGAACTCAGAAAGATGAGTTCAAATGTATCCTCAGACACTTTCTGGATGTGTTCAGGTTGTGACCTGAACAAGTCATTCAATTTCTATCTTCAACAATTCCTTCAAAAGCAATAGCATTGATCTCACAGGATTGTTGAGAACATCAAAAAAGATAATATTTGTAAAGTGCACAGTCCCTAAGATATAGTCAGCACTTAATATATACTTATTGCTTTCCTTCCAATTCCTTCCTCCCACTACACACTTTCCAGGGTCAAGAGCTTGTTTAAATGTATCATATTGGAGCAATTATAACTGTAAGGTGACCTTGGGTTATTAATAGGCTGGGAAGCAATTGATTCAAGATTGAAAGGGTTTAAGGAAATTGTATCTACTGTCCTAGATCTTGGAAGCAGTAAGTACAATGTTGCCTCCAGCCCTTAAGGGTTACTTTGAAATAGATCCTAGCAAAGGTTCCAACATGTGTTCTTATTAAATTAAAAGTTGGAGGTGAACATGGAAGACAAAGGGATTTAAGTGTTCTCTTCTTAAACATAGCAATAGTGTTTTTCTGGTTGGTTCAGTTTTCTTTCTCTTCTTTTTGATTAGAATCTTGGAACCTACTACCTACCTGGCAGATTGACAGAGATGACAGGAAAAGATAATGACGAACTTTGGAGGGGATGTGGGAAAACTGGGTCACTACTACATTGTTGGTGGAATTGTGAACAGATCCAACCATTTTGGAGAACAATTTGGAACTATGCTCAAAAAGTTATCAAACTATGCATACCCTTTGATACAGAAGTGTTTCTACTGAGCTTATATCACAAAGAGATCTTAAAGGAGGGAAAGGGACCCACATGTGCAAAAATGTTTCTGGCAGCCCTGTTTGTAGTGGCTAGAAACTGGAAACTGAGTGGATGTCATCAATCGAACAATGACTGAATAAAGTATGGTATATGAATGTTATGGAATATTATTGTTCTGTAAGAAATGACCAGCAGGATGATTTCAGAGAGGCCTGGAGAGACCTACATGGACTGATGCTAAGTGAAATGAGCAGAGCCAGGAGATCATTATACATAGCAACAACAAGATTATTTGACGATCAATTCTGATGGATCTGGCTCTCTTCAACAATGAGCTGATTCAAACAGTTCTACTTGTTTAGTGATGAAGAGAACCATTTACACGCAGAGAGAGAACCATAGGAACTGAGTGTGGATGACTGTAATGTCCAGGCTAGCTTTCTCGAGGATCTCTCTGGAGTTGAGTCTGAAATCAAGCTTGAGAACACTCTCACTGGAGTCTCTCTCCAGTCTGTTCATTTCAAGTCCTCCCAGCCCTTATATACCTTAGTACAATTATATCACTATAGCATACGGAGCATGTGCTAACTGTAGAATCATTACATCACTATACTAAGTATATGTGAACTAGAGAAGCATCATTTCATCAATCACACTGACTTAACACCCTGCTGTAAGTATCTTTTCTTCAAGTATACTTTTCTTAGAGTTCCCCAATATCTGCAGTCCTCTACAGACCACAACATAGCATTCTCACTCTCCCTGTTGTTGTTTGCTTGCATTTTATTTTCTTTTGCAGTTTTCTTTTCTTCATTCTTGATCTTATTTTTCTTGTGCAGCAAGATAACTGTATAAATATGTACACATATATTGGATTTAGATTTAACATATATTTTAACATACTTAATGTATTGGACTACCTGCCATCTAGGGATGGGGGTGGAGGAGAAGGAGCGGAAAATTTGGAACAGAAAATTTTGCAAGGGTCAATGTTGAAAAAATTACCATGCATATGTTTTGTAAATAAAAAGTTTTAATAAAAATATTAAAAATGGATATAGAGATTGAACTAAAAAAAAAGAATCTTGGAACCTGCAAAGCTTTTATGATTAGGCCCATGTAGACCCAGCATATGTCATTTATACCCATCCTATTTTTAGGAAGACCTTTGTGTTAAATATATGTAAGGTCCAGTATATTTCATTTAATTCATGCAATTTAAGCTGTCACCACACACTAGAAATGTTATAAGAAAAATGTCTAACAGGGATTTGATATCCAAGATAAAAGAAAACAGAAGGGTACATCCTCTTTCTTCATGAATTCAAATCACCTAGTCCAGATGGAAGTGAACAGTTGCTGAAATAATGGAAAAGTATTAGTGCTTAGCTGTTGTCAGTGATATTTGGGAAATCATGGGAAAAGATAGAAAATAAACTAGAAGCCTTTACAATAAGATTAAGATTAAAGCAATGAGGAGCAGCTAGGTGGTGAAGTAGATAGAGTACCAGCCTTGAAGTCAGAAGGCCCCAAGTTTAAATCTGATCTCAGACACTTAACATTTCCTGTGTGACCCTGGGCAAGTCGCTTAACCCCAATTGCCTCAGGGAAAAAAAATTATAGCAATGATGTCCATATCCTAAATGTTATTTGACATAGTTTTTAAAAATATTACCTATAGCAATAATTAAAGGGAAAGAAATTGAAGGGTTAGTATAGTTATAGAAGAAATAAAATTGTTATTTTTAACAGATGATTTAATGAATTGAGAAACAACTAAGATTTATTAAGTTAATTAATAAACAGCAAAGTTGTACACATTAAATTAATCCACAGAAATCAGTAGCATTTCTGAAATATTAATAACAAACCCAGCAAAGAGATGGAGTTCTATAGAAAATTAGTACTGAATATATAAAATATATAATTGTAGAATGTATAAATAATTGTAGAATGTACAAAATGTATAAAATACCTGTTAATCTACCTATCCAGATATATACAAAAATTGAATGAATATATACACAAAGCACTTATTACACAAATAAAGATCTAAATCATTGGAGAAATATCAATTACTCATGGGAAGGCTAAGCCAGTATAAGAAAACTGATAATGCCAAGTAAATTAATTCACTTATTAAGTAATATATCAAACTACAAAAAATGCTTTATGCATTAGACAAAAAATAACAAAAGCCTTCTTATAACAAAAAAAGCCCAAGGAAATTGATGGGGGGGAGTGGGAAAATTTGGTAAGTAGAGGTAGCAGAACCAAATCTTGAACTATACTACAAAATAATAGTCATCAAAATGATTTGGCAATGGTTTAAAAGAAAGATTGATTAAGGGGGCACAATAATTTACTGATAAAGTTAAAGACTTCTACAATCTGGTTCCAACTCATCTTCCCATTCATATTTCATACAATTTTCCTCAGTCATTCTACATCACAGTCAAATGGGCTATCTTTCCCTGTAAGGGCTCAATATAAAATTCCAAATCCCACAAATGAGCATTCCTACAAGCTTTTCCTTACTCTTGGATTGTACTTGAGTACTTCTTAGTCCTTCCTTTCAGAACACAGATTCTTTCTTTATGGCCTGGCTTTAGGGTTACATTTTCTGTGAAGCCTCTAGTTCCTCCTAGTTGTTAGTATTCTTTCCCTCTCAAATTATTTTGTGTTAATATCTACTCTAGTAGAATGAAAGTTCCTTGCATGAAAGATAATTTGTTTGATATTATTATCTTGAGACTCAGCATAATACCTTCACCTGTTATTTACTGTTTGTTGAATGAAACTGAAATATAAGAGAGCCTAATTATTTATGCAAGTAAGAATCATGAGCAAATTAACCAAAACAAATGTGAATTATAATTCTATTATGAATAATAATTTTTGAACCTCACTAATCGTATCTCTTTTAATTGAAACATTGCTCCTATGGTCAGTCCATTGAATACTTTTGAATACTACTGACTCACAAAATCATAGGAACCTAGATATAGGAATGGAAGGAACCATTTTGCCATTTAATTCAAATCTGAAAGAACTTATTAGAAACCTGGCCCTCCCTTATTTCTAAAATATATAAATAATTGACTCAAATTTTTAAGAACTCAATCCATTATTGATAATATGGCTTATTGCCAAATTGATAAATGGTCAAAGGACATGAATGGACAATTTTCAGATGAAGAAATTGAAACCATTTCTAGAAACATGAAAAGATACTCTTAAATCAATATTGATCAAAGACTGCATAACAACATAGCACTGAGGTATCACTACACACCTCTCAGATTGCTAAGATGACAGGAAAAGACAATGATGAATTTCAGGAGGTATGTGAGAAAACTGGGGCACTTATATATTGTTGCTGGAATAGTGAACTGATTCAACCATTCTGGAGAGCAATTTGGAATTATGCCCAAAGAACTATCCAACTGTGCATACCCTTTGATCCAGCAGTGTCTCTACTGGGCCTGTATAACAAAGAGATCATAAAGAGGAAAAAAGGACTCATGTGTGCAAAAAAGTTTGTGGCAGCCCTTTTTGTAGCAGGAAAAAACTGGAAACTGAGTGGATGCCCCTCATTTGGAGAATGGCTAAATAAGTTATGATATTTGAATGTTATAGAATATTATTGTTCTATAAAAAATGATTAGCAGGATGATTTCAGAGAAGCCTGGAGAGACTAACATGAACTGATGGTAAATGAAGCAAGTAGAACCAAAAGATCATTGTACACAGCAACAGCAAGATTATATGACGATCACTTCTGATGGATGTGGCTTTTTTCAACAATGAGATGATTTAGGCCAGTTCCAATGGTCTTGTGATGAAGAAAGCCATTTGTTCCCAGAGAGTGGACTTTGAGGACTGAATATGAAGCACAGTGAAGTATTTTCACTCTTTTTATTGTTATTTGCTTGTATTTTATTTTCTTTCTCATTCTTTTTCCTTTTTGATCTGATTTTCCTTGTGCTGCATAACTATGTAAATGTTATAGAAGAATTGCATATGTTTAACATATATTGGATTACTTGCCATCTAGGAGAGGGGGTGGGGGAAAGGAAAGAAAAGTTTGGAAGTCAAGGTTTTGCAAGGGTGAATGTTGAAAATTATGCATATATTTTGAAAATAAAAAGCTTTAATAAAAAAGAAGAGTTGAGAAAGCATTTAAGGAAAAGCAAGTCAACTTAAAGACAAGTCATTTCTTGTTGATTTGTATAACAGAACATATTTCACAGGAGTATTGTAAGGTTGAAATAAGATAAAATATGTAATGAGCTTCGTAAAAAAGAGCTACATAAATACTAAAAAGAGAGAAAGAGAAAAAGGAAGTGAGGGAGGAAGAAAAAGAAAGAAAGCAAGAAAAAAAGAAAAAGAAAAACTTCCTTGTTGTTGTCCAGCCAACTTCACTTTTTCTGCTCATTTCTTATTTCAGTTTATACCACTTAGTGCATAAGGCTTCAAAGACAGAGACTGTCTGAGTGTTTAGTGCCTAGTGGGAAAAAGTGAATAAAAATAAGAAATGGAACCCAAGTAATATAGTAAGGAAGAGTTTTTTGTGTCTAGAACAGTCAATGGCACATATTAGGCACTATAAATGTATTTATTGATTACATGCAATATAAATATGTTATTCTTGAGGGGAAGTTTGTCATAGTGAAAAAAAAAAAAACACTGAAAGCCAGAAAATCTGTTTTTGGAGTATCAGTTTCGTGACTTCAACCCAGGAAGTTTCTATATCTGTAAAATATGAATTAAATTTGTATAAATAGTAGGTGTAGTCATTAGGAATTGTTTGATTATAAAACAAGCACTTACTTTTGTCTGCTTTCTCCTCTTGAAGCATAAGAAAAAAAGAGCAGACTTTTATCAGATTATACTTTTCTCTTCCCAAAATGTATGACCTTCCCTTGGTCTATTCTTTTCTCTCACCTCTTCCTTAGAAAGAGAGTTTTATAAGGTACCCTCTCTTGAGTCATACTGATTTTAGTTTAATAATAGTTCATTTCAGTCTAGTGAATAAAAGCCTCATTTTTGCTTTTTGAGATAGTTAACAAAACTATTAATAATCAAACCTAACTTCCTTTCTACCACTACCACCATCATCACCACTCTCAACTGGTGCTATCTAGCATTCCAAACAGAAGTTTAATCTTCCAAGTATTTTGGTTTTTTTCTATGTAAACCAAGCTATTCATTGGTATCTTCCATTTACCCTTTCCTAGAATTTAATTAATATATAGATATGCAACACAAAATAATTATTACACACACCACATATATATATTGTTAAGAAAAAAATTTCAAATGCACAGATGTAAACAGACCTAAAAATAAACTTAGAGGTAAATTCTTTCTAGATATATAACAGAAACAGATAGGGAGAAGAGTACTAAAAAGGACTTTGCCAGTTTCCTTAGTCTCTCAAAGAAATTCAGTCACCTCTCCACTAGGGATTTGAGTAGGTGGAAGCTGGTTGTCTGTTCAGCCAGTCTTCTCAATGCCATATTACTACACCCCTTTCAAATCTGCCTCCTTGGCATTCATTTTTAATACTAACTTTCTTTGTCCTTTTTCAAAATCAAAAGAGTCTAATAGCTACTTTAGCTCCTCCCTCTTATCCCCTCTACCCAAATCAATTTTTGAATTCATAGAACAATTTCTCTGGATACAATGTGAACCTCTACTCAAAAATTCTCTTCTGTACTTTCTCTTTCCCAGCAGAAATGTCAAAAATAGAGGAAGCAATTCAATTTCTAATGCTTTGCCCATAGATCATGGTGAAATATATAAGATGGAGTTTGGAAGTATATTACTCTCAAAAAAGATATTACACTGATGAATGTTGGAGGGGATGTGGGAAAACAGGGACACTGATGTATTGTTGGTGAAGTTGTGAACAGATCCAACCATTCTGGAGAGCAATTTGGAACTACCCTTAAAAAGTTATCAAACTGTGCATATCTTTTGATCCAGAGGTGTTACTACTGGGCTTATATCACAAAGATATTAAAGAAGGGACCTGTATGTGTCAAAATATTTGTAACAGCCCTTTTTGTAGTGTCTAGAAACTGAAAATTGAATGGATGCCCATCAATTGGAGAATGGCTGAGTAAATTGTGGTATATGAATGTTATGGAATAACATTGTTCTGTAAGAAATGACCAGCAGGATGATTTCAGAGAGGCTTGGAGAGATCAATATGAACTGATGCTAAGTGAAATGAGCAGTACCAGGAGATCATTATATACTTCAACGATACTATATGAGAATCAATTCTGATAGAAGTGGCTTTCTTCAACAATGAGAGGATCCAAATCAGTCCAGTTGATTAATAATGAACAGAACCAGTTATACCCAGCGAAAGAACACTGGGAAATGAGTATGGACCACAACATAGCATTTCCACTCTTTCTGTTACTTTTTGCTTGCATTTTTGTTTTTCTTCTCAGGTTATTTTTACCTTCTTTCTAAATCTGATTTTTCTTGTGCAGAAAGATAACTGTATAAATATGTATACATATATTGTATTTAACATATACTTTAACATATTTAACATGTATGGGATTACCTGCTATTTAGGGGAGGGGGTAGAGAGAAGGAGGGGAAAAGTTGGAATAGAAGTTTTTGCAAGGGTCAATGTTGAAAAATTACCCATGTATATGTTTTGTCAATAAAAAGCTATGATAAAATTTTTAAAAAGATATTACACATGTTAAAAAAAAGATAGATGATTGAAAATGAAGATGTCATAAATTAGAGCCCATATTCTGCATTAGTATTCTCAAAATGTCAAAAGAGTGTGATTAAGAAAGACACAGCATCTTGAATATTCTGGTGAAATTATTGCAAGTTATTGATGAGTCAAACAGTAGTCAGGCATGATTTTTGATTTCTTTACATATGGATGAAATCAATTATGTGGAATATTAACATCTATTAGACTTCCTTCTGCACTTTGCTAATAAATTGTGTTATTTCTGGCATGTCATCATACCCTTCTGGACTTTGTGAGGGAAAAAAAATAAAACTGAGGACTGGGCTTGAGAGTCTCTCAAATACCTATGAGCTCTATGCTGTTGCCAAATTATTTATTGACCACTATCTTTTATTGTTAAAAGCAAACTATAAGATTCTAGCATCCTTAAAAAAATCTATTCATTCACTGAGAAGCACTGATATAAGTGATTGATTATAAGACTACTTTATAGAAATGATCAGAGTTAATAATGAAAGTATAAATCAATTCTCAATTTGTCATTTTCTTTGTTATTGTAGATATCAGTAGATTTCATCTTTAACCTTATTAGATGTATTATCCCAAAATGCAAATATAGTTTTCTTATGATATATTGCTCAGATAATAAAAACTTTTCCAAATATATAACATTTTCACTTAAATGTGGAAAACAAATTTTGTCTCATTTTAGGCATGACTGATGACTATTGGATGAGTGTCATACAGTTCATAGTATTTTGGATGCATTATTTAAGTGGTGTTCAGAAACTTACCATTGGCACAATGAGTCATTCAGTGAAGCTTCTATTTGGCAAGCAATTCTGCCTTAGAGGAATGTATAAAAGATAAAGCAAGCTATATACAAAATATACCTTCTAATTTCACAAAATTTTCTCTGTGTCTTAAAATGTCATCTGACATCTGCATTTAGCTTAGTCCTTCATGGTTGAAGATACTGCTTTTAATGTTACAGTTTCCCATCGTTAGTTATGGAAATGGTTATACTCAATAGAAACTTTACCACATAACTTGGACATGTAAAATAATTCTATTCCCCTTGAGAAGTTATATTTGAAGGAAAGAAGCAATCATTTATTAAATGACAACTGCATACCAAGTACTTAAAAACATTTCATTTGTTTCTCACAACAACTCTAGGAGATAAGTCCTTCTGATGTTACAGTTGAGTTGAAGCCAAACAAGCATTAACTGATTTGTCCAGGTAACATTGCTAGTAAATATCAGAGGCAACATTTGAATACAAATCTTTCTGACTCTTGGCTCAGTGTTCTATGCATTGCACTTCATAGTTGCCAGTTGAATCCTGTTCTTCATGAGGAAAATGTTTAATCTCTCAAATCATTTTGATTGGTCAAATTAAATTTGTCATAATCTTAAGTTGCATTTGGGAATCACCTTTATTATGAATATAATCTTTGCCTCTGAAATCTCTGTAGGCATCATGAATATCATCCAAATTCTACCTCCTAACTGTATGTATATATCAAAGACTATCATTTTTCCTACTCTCTTTTCTCTTTCTTTTTTTGTGACTATACTGGCTCCCATAGATTTAATTATAATTCCCATGCAAATGACTTCTAGTCATATAAGACTCTCTTGGACTCCAGGCCCACATAACAAAATTGCTTACTGAATATTTAGAATTGAATGTCATACATAACCTTTCACCTAATAATACCACTATTAGGCATGAATCCTCCCCCAAAAAAAGATTTTTTTAAAAAAGGAGAAAGAACCTATATATATAAAATATTTATAGCAGCTATTTTCTTAAGGCAAATAATTGGAAATTGAGGGGATGCCCATCAGTTGTGGAATAGCTGAAAAATTGTGGCATGTTATTACGATATAATACTATTATTTTATCTAAAAAAAAAAGGATGAGCATTGGTACAAAGTGAAATGTACTGTGTACAGAGTAACAGCAATATTGTAAGGTGATTAGCTGTGAATGACATAACTTCTAAGCAATAAGATGATCCAAGACAACTCTAACAGACTTAAGATGAAAAGTGTTGTCCATAACCAGAAAAACAACTGATGGCGTCTGAATGCAGATTGAAGTATTCTTATTTTTTACTATATTTTTCTTGAAGTTTTTTTTAATGGCATGGGATCCTATGGTTTTTTCTTGACTTCACTATTATGGAAATTTTGCATGACTACATATGTATAATCTATATTGAATTACTTACATCCTCAGTGGGGTGGGGGATAGAAGAAGGGAAATGAGCTGGAACTCAGTTATAAAAATGAATGTGAAAATTGTATATGTAACTGGAGGGGGATAATAAAATAGTAATTTTTTAAAATAAAGAAATAAATCTCATCAAAATTTAGCATATCTATACCAGGTATGAAAATTACCACTATCCCATCAAATTTCTTTCTGATTCTTTAGTCTCTCTTTCATATCCAATTCAATCCAATCAATTAACATGTTTTATTTATTCTGCTTCCATAATAGCTCTCATATTCATCCTATTCATTTTACTCACATGAAACCTACCAAATTCAGTGCTTTTTTACTGGATTTTTACAGTAGCCTATTAATTAATTTTGCTACCTTAAGTCTCCCCTCTCTAGTTCATCTTCTACACAGCTGCCAAAGTGATATTCTTAAAACATAGGTGTAACCATGTCATTCTCTTGCTTAATACATTCCAGTAGTTCCTTATTGCCATTAAGATCAAAACTACTTTGGTTAATATTTAAAGCTTTTTACATCTTGGCCTCAACTTACCTTCCAGTTTTATTATAATTACCTCCCTTCACATATTTTATGGCCTAGCCAAACTGATCTTCTTGCTTGCTGTTACCTACAACAGTCCATTTCCCATATCCATGCCTTTGGAAAGACTGTCCCCACAGCCTTATAAGTAGTTTTGCTTTTCTGTCTCTCAGAAGATAGAGATTTTTTCTGAATCTCTGAACTTTTTTCAGGTTTTTTTTCAAAGCTCAGCTAGGCTGCCATTTTCTACACAAGGCTTATCTACCAGATCTATGCCTGGCTAACCCTCTTCAGCTCTAAATTTTTGTTGTATTGAATCTTTTTTTTCAATTGTATCCAATTCTTCATGACCCTATTTAGGGTTTTCTTGACAGAGACACTCCAGTGGTTTGCCATTTTCTTCTCCAGTTCATTTTACAGGTGAAGAAACTGAGGTAAACAGGGATTATTAATTTACTCAGGGTCATACAGAATGTAAATATCTAAGGTCAGATTTGAACTCAGAAAGATGAGTCTTCTGACTTGAAAAGTGGTAGTCTATCCAGTGTGTCACCTAACTGCCTAGTTTCAAATTACCTTGGGTTTATTTCATTTATATTTTGTATAAATAAATAGATGTGTATATTATGTCTCCTTACAGAATGTGACATCTTTTAAGGCATGGAATGTTTCATTTTCTCCTTTGTATCAATTACTATGTTTTTAGTAAATATTTATTTATTGATTGAAATGTTGATAAATTTTTGTGCTTCCCTAGCCCTCTTTATATATTTTCCACCATCTTGTTCTGTCATGTATTATATTTATTTTTATATTTATTTCTTTAGCTAGATTAGCTAGAACTATTTTACACACACACACATACAAAGATATATATATATGTATATGTTATACATATACATATACATATATATATATGATATTTTAGTATTTCCCTATTTAATGAAGTTAGGAAATGCAGTGAATAGAGCTCTGATCCTGGAGTTGTAAAGACCTGAGTTCATATCTAGTCTCAAATACTTACTGGAGGTATGACTCTGAGCAAGTCACTTGAACTCAGTTTCCTTATTTGTGGAATAGGGACCGGAAGATAATAAAAACACCTACTCTCCAAATTTATGAGGATCAAAAGAGATATTTGTAAAGTATTTGACATGTAGTGTTTAACAAAGGCTTGTTTTCTTTCTCTTTTAGCCATTAGCAAATGGTTAATTCTTCAGTTTTGTTTGTACTAAATTACTCAAATTCAGGACCATGATGGTGGAGAAAGAAGAAATTGAAATTAGAGATATTATGACACAGTGGAAGAAACAAAATCTCTGAAGTTTAAGAAACTGGGCTCACCTCTGATGCTCATGACCTGTATGACACCAACCAAATAACAAACTCTCAAGACCTTATTTTCCTCATCATCTGTAACATGAATGGGTTATAAGAGACACTATCTCAGAGTTTCCAATTCTAGAATTATGATGCTAATGATTTAGTGTTCTCTGGGTAGATTAGCTCTGCTCCGGATACATTGTCATTAGCAGTTCACCTTGAGTAACAGTTATGAAATGTTTTATGTATTTCTGCCAACTTTTCCATTACTAACAACTCATCAAATATTTGTTAAGCACTCATGTGCATAAGATCCTGTACTTAGAACAAAAACGAGACTCTAAACACCACCATCCACCCCTTCAAATAAAAGAGAGAGACAGAGACAAAGAGATGGATACACTATCATCAGAGACAAGCATATAGGTAGAATTTTCTCCTGCCATATTTAGAGGAAAGGGAAGGCTTAAAAAGAAGAGAGGATAAAAGGGAGGAAAATATAAAGAATGTTTTTTACAGATCAGCAAAAAATAGAGAAATACAAAACTGCCTGTAAGAGTTAGTACAGCAAAGAGGGGAAGTACTAGTCTTTCTTTAGAGTTGACTTTACAACTTATTAGCTGTATGACTTGGGCAAATCAATTTACTCATGTGGGCCTCCTCAGTTTCTTAATCTATAAAATGTGTGAATTGGTCTGGCTTGTCTCTAAGGCTTCTTTCAGCACTAATATTCTGTGATTCTAAAATTCATTTTCTCTGGTCCTAAAGGTTGTTTCCAAAAACATAAAGTCAATGTGTAAAGTCATTGAAAAGAGATGAAGGAGAAAAGTCCCTCATGAACTTTAGAGAGAATGTCTTGCCCAACAACCTATTTTGAAACCCAGTCTCAGGTTTTATTTCAGAGATGACATCTAAAACACTGTGTGAGTTACTGTATGTTATTTCAAAATGACATGCTCACCCAACCCTGTAAGAAAATTCAGTCCTTACTTTCAGAGTGATGATGCTTCCCTTTAAAACTACTTTACAACAGTAACTTGAGAAGGGCAACTGGTAAGGTTGATCTGTAGGTCAGGAGTCATCAGGGTATGTGAAGTCAAGGCCTCTGGCCCTTTTCCAAGATGGCAGCAGAGGCCCCATTTCTATATATGTCATTGGGCTTAACTTCTGATTGTGTTATCAAAACTGTGCAAGAAAAAGAAATACAGAATGAAGAAAGCCATGGTATTTGCAGACCAAATATTACGTCAGTGGAATCCAGATGAATATGTTCAAAGTGGGGGAAAAGTCAAGCTGGGTTTTTTCTTTTCATAATTACAAAACTAACTTGGAAATTTTAAAATGAAGTTTCTGTTGTAAAAGGAAAATTGTTCCCTTTCTTCAGGAGGTTTAAAGGTCTTCTTTCAAGGACCTTCTCCAATTCACCATTCTCTAAGGTGGCCTTAGTGGCTCAGAAATCAAGTTTACTATTACTACAAATGCCTCTTATTGTCTATGTTCTGACACTATTATAGTACTTAATATGGTTATCAGAAAGTGATATCATAGAGCAAGAGCAACAGAATAAGATAAACATAGAATTTTAGACCTGAAGGTTTCTTACAAATAATCTTGACCACTCTTCTCATTTTGAAGTGAGGAAATTGATGCTTCCAAAGGTACTGCTCCCCAAGATTCTAAAGATAGTAAGTGTGAGAATTAAGATTCAAATCTAGGTCTCAATTCCCAATGTAGTGTTCTTTCACTTTATTTCTGTATTATCTAAAGGGATATTTATTTAACCAATTCTCCTCTTTCAATTTTAAAAAATTCTCCATTTTAGTTGTTATTTCCTGACATCATTCTGGTTTCTGGCTCTTTGAAATCTCATTGATCATGCTGGATAAATTTAGTAATGAAGAGTCAAGCTCAAGAGAGATAAATAAACTCCTAGATTATACAAAGCTGCATATCAATATTGAATTCCAAGAAAATATAAGATCCTTGAGGACAGGGGGAAATTTTCTTGTTTGTCTCTATATTTCCCCAATTGCCTAGCATACATTACTTCATGCATTGTTAGACCACAAAAATGTTTTCCAAATTTATTTGAATTTCAGAAAAACTGAATAACTTGTCTATTTATATTTTGGAAAGGGAGAGAAAGCAAAAGAGAATGAACAAGAGCGAGAGTGAGAGCAAGAGCTAGAGCTAAAGGAGGAGAGAGACAGAGATAAAGAAAGAGGGAGAGGGAGAAATAGACAGAGAATATGTGTACAGAGGGCAAAAAAAGGAAGAGATAAATGAAAGACCTAAAAAAAAATTGAACTAAAAACTTCCTTCAGCCTTACATGATCCAGTTCAGTTCAAATCAATTTATTAAGACATACCGTGTGTAAGGCACTGTTCTCAGTGATGAAAATAAAGATAACCCTCACACATCCAGCAATCTCTGCCCTTCAGGAGTTTATATTCTACTGAATAACCATAACTCAGCTGTGCTGCACATATTATAAATAAGGAAGCTGACAACTGAAGTGAGAGAGGAGAAAAACAAAATACTGAAAATGGAATTAAAATGGAAGTTAGGTAAGCAAAGAGATGAAGTATTAAATTGTTACCATTTTCTTATCTGTGTTTGAGGTGATTTTAATTTGCTCATTTTCTGTTCTGGGTCATTGAGGGGAAGGTTTGCTTGCCACCCTGTTTCATTCAGGAGCTTAATACAAATAGTTCACATAAGTATTGGATGACTACCATTATTAAAAATAGTGTGACAAGTCCTAGCTCCTCCCTCACAAGGGCAAATTGGAATACAACATCTAACTGCTGTACTTCATTTTACCAATACACTTTCATATATGAATACAAGGATGGTGGCCTTCTCTTAGTCATAATTGATAAGAGCCAAATGATAATGCTGAGCAGATAAACTTGTAGAACCTAAAGAAACTTTAGAAATAGAAAATCCATGTTCTTCATAAGATAAAATCACTAATTCCAATGTTTGTGAATTTGGTATCTAATTCTTGATTGAGCCAAGTGAAATGAGGCTACTTTGTATTTCTTTTCAAAAATCTAGGATTTTCTAATCACATGTACCTGATGATGCTTTGGGGTGAGGTACAGAGCAATTAGCTCATGTCACAGAGAAAGTTTTCTGGAAGAAAAGACTGAATGGCTTTTGAACTGCTTGCTTAAAATGACTATGCTTCTCCAGCACTTTTCTGTAAGGAATGCTGCTTTTCCCATATTTGGACAGGACCCAGTTTTTCAGTGTTATATGTAGTGCAGCAAGAAAAGCCTCTTCATGGCAAGAAGCCTGCCCCAGCTTACAGGAGTGAAACCCAAGACAGAAAAAGGGAAATCCATCTGCTACGGGCAAGGCAGGCAGATAGCCAAAGTTCAGTAACTCCCAGTTGGTCCAAAGCAGGATAAAGGAGATAACAATATTAACTCGGAGTAAGCTAGCAATCCTTGGCCTTTGGGAGAAGATCATCTGTCTTCTGGATGATATCCTGCAGTGCCAAGATTTGAAATAAAAATAAATCAGCACAGGTGTCAGGGTGGGAAGGCTCTAGGGCAAGTGTTAGTGTCTAAAAGAAAAAGACTTGAAATCAATTCATCTTTAACCATTGATATGATCAGGGTCATTAAAGGGCCAAACAAACTTCAACCACAACCAAAAAAGGTAAATTAACTTTCACTTATCTTCTATGCTGAGAATTAGTGGATAAATGAAACTTCCAGATAGCAGAGAAAACTCATTTTGATCAGTATTTCCAAATTCATCTCTCTCCAGTAGCTTTGTCCACAGTGTTACAATGGAAAGATCTTTGGAAGGAGAACTAGAGGATGTCCAGATACCACCTGTGAGGTTGTCGAGTAATGTGACCTTGGCCACATCATCATCTAACCTCCCTGGGCCTCAATTTTCTCATTTATAAAATGAAAATATTGAACTAGATGACTTTCAATGACTCCTCTAGTTCCACACCTATGACCCTAGGCCAAAAGCTTCCGAGATATGAAATGTCAAACAGCAAGTTTCATTTTTTTCTCCCCTTCTCAGTAGTCTGAGTGAGTCTTCTCACTCATTACTAAAAGAATAAATGAGTCAGAAATATGTACTGAATGAAGGCATCATAAAGAATATCTAAAGACTGAAAAATTACAAAAAATAGAGAATTCATTGTATTCTAATCTTTCAGTCAGCCAAGAAAGTATAGGTTAGCATGTATGTGTGTGTATGTGTGTATGGATGTATGTGTGTATGCATACATACATATATGTATGAAAAAATATATATACATATATATATATGTGTGTGTATATATGTACACATATATATGGCATTGATTAAAAAATTATTGGATATTAGATGTCATGAAGTCCCACCCAAGTTAAGCTTTAGATTTAAATAGTCGTTTGTATTAATAGACCCTACTAGATCATCATTGATATATGGCAAATTTATTCTGATGCTATAAATTATTCTAGAGTTTAGGAAATAAGCTCAAGGGCAAAGCTATAGCAAGGGCTTTGCAACCTACCCTTACGCATAGTGATAAAGAGAGATAAAGCGGGTTTTTCTTGTCAGGTGCATGGCCAGTCAAATAAAGAGCAACTGATTTACTGGTCATATATATAAAGACTTGTCTTCCTGGATCATGATTAAGAAATTCCTGTATTCCCTAAACTTTTCTGTCTTTCACTCATAAGAACTAAAAATTAAAAATTGATTGTAATGGAAAAGAAGGACATTTTCTTTATTAGGTTTTATCCCAAGTCAAGGTGGACGGTGTGGGAAGGAGGTTTGAACATAGATCCATATACCTATGAGCAAGTTACCATTTGTGGTTTTCTTCAAAAATCTTTTGGCATTGGTAAACTTCTGGATTGCAGATCAATAGATTGAATTCAAGTCCTAATCTGACAACCTGTTTGTTGTGTAATCTTGATCACTTAACAGGTAAGACTATCAGTTTCCTTATTTGCAAAATAAGGCAGCTGGCCCAAGAGAGTCCTCTAAATTCACTTTCCAGGTGCGAATCTATTTTCATACAAATATTTGTCAACCCCTACCTGAAAAAAGTCTTCTTCACTTTAAGAGATAAATTAACTTAATTACTAACTTCTCTTTGCTTTCCCAGCAACACTCCCTCAACCAGAAATCCTTAAAAAGTTGCATAAAACATGAGTCAGAAAAATAACCTCATTCAATAAAACATTAAAAAACCAGGCATCAGAAGCATCTAAGTGGAACAGTGGGTAAAGCATCAACCATGAAGTCAGGAGGGTCTGAATTCAAATCCAATCTCAGACAACTAATAGTTGTGTGACCTTGGACAAATCACTTAACCTCAATTGCCTCCTTAAAAAAATCAGAGAACACTTAAGCCCTCTTTTTACAACCTCTTGCTTTCCTTTCTTTTCCTTTCCCTTATTTCTTTTTTAATTCTTTTTTTCTTTTTATAGGAATATTTGTGTTATTGAAGAAACTAGATTTTTTTTTGTATCATAAGCTATTTCATTTTAATCTAGGAGCAATGGGTACAAAAGTTCATGTAGCTGGGAAGATGATACAATGTATTAGTAAATAAGAGCATACCACCAGAAAATTTTCTGCCTAGAAAGAATTCTTTAAGGCTAATGATGTTTAATAATTACTTGGAAAGTCTTGGTAAATGACTGTAGAAATATCTTGTAAGGAAAAGAAAATAAGAATCAGCAATTTGCCTTTGAGACTGAAACTCACTAAATAGTGCAGCATAACACATGTATGCCTTCATAACTACCTGTGAAAAGCAGCCTGGCATGATGGAGAGAGCTGATTTCCAAGCCAGAAAGACAGATTAAGTCTTGACTGACACATTCTGAAACTTTGATAGTTTTTTTTTTCTATTGTATTTTAGTTGTGACCCCATTTAGGGTTTTCTTGATAGAGATACTGTTGTCAGGCTTTAGCATTTTCTTCTCCAATTCATTTTATAGATGAGAAAATAGAGGCATACAGGGTTAAGTGAATTGCTCAAGGTCACACAGCTAGTAAGAGTCTGAAGCCAGATTTAGCAAATCAGTTTCTCAATTTTATTAGTAATTCTCTAAGATTATAAGTGTGGAATAGTTGTCTATTTACAATAGTAGAGGAAGTTTCTTCACAGCCATTCCCTACAGCAATAAAATTGCAAATTGTGGTTAAAACTTTTTTCTTTTATGTATATATGTATAATTTATGTATACATATATAAATTTAAAAAAAAGAAATAAGTTTTAACCACAATTTGCAATTTTATTGCAAATATATATATACACATGTATATATATACATATATATTTATTATAGCTTTTTATTTACAAGTTATATGCACAGGTAATTTTACAGCACTGACAATTGCAAAACCTTTTGTTCCAATTTTTTCTCCTCCTTCCCCTATCCCCTCCCCCAGATGGCAGGTTGACCAATACATGTTAAATATGTTAAAGTATAAATTAAATGTAAGTATACATGTCCAAACAGTTATTTTGCTTTACCAAAAGAACCAGACTTTGAAATAGTGTACTATTAGCCTGTGAAGGAAATCAAAAATGCAGGCAGACAAAAATATAGGGATTGGAAATTCTAGTTGGTAAATGCTTCATAGTCATCTCCCAGAGTTCTTTCACTGGGTGTAGCTGGTTCAGTTCATTACTGCTCTATTGGAACTGATTTGGTTCATCTCATTGCTGAAGATGGCCAGGATCATCATATAGTATTGTTGTTGAAGTATATAATGATCTCTTGGTCCTGCTCATTTCACTCAGCATCAATTCATGTAAGTCACTCCAGGCCTCTCTGAAATCATCCTGCTGGTCATTTCTTACTGAACAATAATATTCCATAACATTCATATACCACAGTTTATTCAGCCATTCTCCAATTGATGGGCATCCACTCAGTTTCCAATTTCTAGCCACTACAAAGAGTGCTATCACAAACATTTTTGCACATGCCGGTCCCTTTCCCTTCTTTAGTATCTCTTTGGGATATAAGCCCAGTAATAACATGGCTGGATCAAAGGGTATGCACAGTTTGATAGCTTTTTGAGCATAGTTCCAAATTGCTCTCCAGAATGACTGGATCTGTTCATAGGTCCCTGTTTTCCCACATTCCCTCCAACATTCTGCATTGTCTTTCCCTGTCATTCTAGCCAATCTGACAGGTGTGTAGTGGTATCTCAGAGTTGTCTTCATTTGCATTTCTCTGATTAATAATGACTTGGAACATCTTTTCATATGGCTAGAAATAGTTTCAATTTCTTTGTCTGAGAATTGTCTGTTCATATCCTTTGACCATTTATCAATTGGAGAATGGCTTGAAATCTTATAAATTAAAGTCAATTCTCTGTATATTTTGGAAATGAGGCCTTTATCAGAACCTTTGATGTGAAAATGTAAAACTTTTTTTTTTCAAACCTAGTTATATTAATTCATTCAACAAAAATTTATTTGATATCTATTATGCACAAGGCATTGTACTAGACACTGCTAAAAACTCTAAAGACCTTAGATAAAGTCATTGAGAACCTTCTGTTTCAATTGCAGAATGAAAACAGACCTAAATACAGAATAGGTAAAATGTGATAAGACTCATCTTTAAAAAAATGAAAGGATCATATTTGCCTTGTGTGATCAGGAAGAACTTTAAGGAGAAAGTTTCACTGAAGTTAGCCTTGAAAAATATGTGTGAGTTTTCAACAGGAAGATATGGAGAGTTTATTCCCAAGACAAGAATGGCATCAATAAATTTCAGAAGGTAGGAAAGTACAAAGAACATTGAAGGAACAGTGAATAATGACTGGTATGTTTGGCCACACTATGGTTGTGTGTGTGTTAATACTAACTTTTCTTTTTCTATTTCAACATCACCATGCCCAAAGCAAGGAAACAAAAACAAAAACAAACAAACAAACAAAAAAAAAAAAAAAAGAAAGAAAGAAAGAAAGAAAAGAAAAGAAAGAAAGATGTAGAAAACACAAGCCAGGAAAAAAGCCTCTATTCCACATGACTAAAAATCAGGCAGCAAGCAGACATGAAAGTCTTTTTTTTCTGGGTATTTTCTCTTTTTTAGTCCCCTTGCATTTTTTTTTTTTTATAGTTCTGAATACCTGGCTTAAGACTTTGGTTTTAATATACAAGAAATGGGAAGTGAAATTATTAAAGCATTGTTTTTTAGAAAATTTAATCCAATAAGTAAGGAGCTTGCTTAATAAGTGAAAAGGGCATGAAGGATCATTTTTAGCTTTTTGAATTAATGTCCAAAGAATTAACTAACCTTCTGGAATGTTTCCCACATTAGTGTATCCTCTAATTCAGGTTCTAAGGATTCTACTAGGAGTGCCAAGGACCCATTTGACTTCCAAATACATCTAGAAAACTTGATTTGATCCAGATCTTGTCTGTTCAGATATTTGCATCTGACCATTCACTGGCAGCCTCTCAAAGCAGAGATTTATTGACATACCTGACTAATTAACTGGAAATAGTCTTGCGAGGATTCACCAAACCATAATCAACCTCCTTCTTTGTCATCTCTAGCCCAGATTTCCACTAATTTCCACTCTGTCCAGTGTTTCTATCTTCTCTGTGACCCATTCTACTTGATTCTCCCCTGTATTTTCTCTCTCCTTGAAGTCTTTATAAAGATCTTATTTCTTATATAAAATTCAATAAATATTTATGAAGTACTTATTATGTGCCAGGCACTGTGCTAAGCACTAGCGATATAAATACAGGCAAAATAAAATACCTGCCCTGAAGGAACTTAAAACAGGATAACAATGATTGATAATGACACGCATTTATGTGGTGTCATGCACTACCTTATTAAAACAGATGAAATTGGTCATGCAAATATTATTATCCCCAATTTACAGATGAAGAAACAAAGCCAAATGAAGCTATTTGTCCCAAATCACTTAGCTGTTAAGTGTTAGAGTAGATTTGAATCTACCAATTTTCCACTATGAGCTTCCACTTATCCCCTTTTGTCCCTATCTCCCATCCTTCTGACATCATCCTCCACTTTCACTGTCTT